>NC_139634.1:14865130-15203212 GCF_964638095.1 Poromitra crassiceps
TACTAAAAGTTTGAAACGGATACAATACTCATTTGCAACAGTTTCAATACAATCAGTGCTTTCTTTTAATAAAAAATAACAGATTTTTCCCTCCCTGTCATTGGTGGCTATCTGTTGCTTCAACAAACTAAACATGTTCTGATGGCTAGAGCAGGGCTAATCTGTTGTCTCAGTTCAAAGTTTGATCAGGCCTAGATTATGGAGAAGTTTGTGTCTGTCCGTCCATCTGTCTAACTTTATTTTTATGCCTCTTGATGTGTCGTCATCCCCCCCTTTCCCATGGTATCGAAAATGGTATCGAGTATCGATATTTTCCTGGGTATCGGTATCGAAGTAGAAATTATAGTATCGTGACATCCCTAGGGTGATATGTAAAATATCACCTGGTTAATTACTTGACTGTCTGGCTGAACCATGAAGAAATTTAGGGTTTTGTCCCTAAACACTACATATCTTTTTGGGAAAGGTTTTCCTCAAACATTTGTAAGCAAAGATCTAAAGTAACTCATAAGTTATAACCAGAGCAATTTAGAGACAGAGTGGCGTCAGCGGAGGACCAAAATGTGTGACTCATTAGCCAATGAACAGCCAAGAAGGGGTTTCGCGCTACTTTTGAATGCTAAAATAAAGCTGATAATGTACAATTTGTTTCTATAAAAAAAAAAATCAAAGTACAACACAAACTGTCCATTTTGCTGCAACTCGACAGTGCTGCTTAATCCAGAACCTTACTTCCTGGAACTCTTGAAAGTAAAAAAAACTGGTCCATTGGAGTGAATGGAGATGTCACGACTCTTCTATATACATGGCTCTGGTTATAACTAATGGTAACTCTAGAATATGCTTTACTTTTCATGACAGCAATCATCAGCCACTTTTTTCAAATGGGCGGTATGTCATTTTACAGTGAAACTTTTAAATGGACTGTGGAACTCTGTTAGGTTTTCCATAAGAACCACAGCACAAAACACTTTGATCCACATGCTTTGTGTTAAGAACCTCAGCGCTGCGTAGTTAATGTCACTCAGAATGTGTTGTACATGATTTCATAAAGTTTGTATTGGCAAAATCCTTGGCTCAAAATCTTTTTCCTTGGGATATTGTAACTTTTTTTTTTTTTTATAATATGGACTTATACAAAAGTTCATGTACTGTCACTGTGCGTGTCCTGCGTTTGTGTCTCCGGTCTGTATTGATCTCCATTCAGGCCCTGTTGTTCAGTCTGTAAGCACAAATAGAGTCAGGGCTATAATCTGGTTAGCTACTCACTCTGCTGCCCCGACCCACTGCCCGATCCAGTTACATTCACTCACAGTCTCTCTCTCTCTCCCTCTCCTTTGTTGTCTCTTTCTCTACTCATACGTACACTTTGAGCATAACACAGACTAGTAAGCCCATACATGCACCATTATGAGACTATGTGGGCCGTCAGCCTGGACACTTTGTAACATGATTCCCAGTGTGAGGAAATACATGTGTGACCATGTGAGCGGAAAAGTGTCCGGTGTCCATTAACTGAGACACAGAGACTCTGTGTGTGTGTGTGTGTGTGTGTGTGTGTGTTCACACATAAGCGAGGCTGGGGGAGAGTGTGTAACCCTATCCCTCCCTCAATGGAAGCCAGATGTGAAGCGTTGCTGCAGAGTAGATGTTTGGAATAGCTCAGAGCCAGAGGGGGAGACTGCACTGCTCTCTGCTTCCCTTCTTTCTCACTTGCTCCTTTATTCCCCTGTTCTTTCTCTCTTTCTCTCTTTCCTGTTCTTTCTTTCTTTCTTTTGAGTCCTTTCTTTTTTGCCCACGACCCCCCTGTGCAAATCCTCTCTGGTCAGCCCCCCCTCTTCATACTACCAGCCTGTGTGTAGCCTGTGTTAGCAGTCATTGTGGTAAGCAGTAAAACGCGGGTCAGCTAGGAGGTGCAACACGTGGTCCTCGGGGGTCCTCTAAGCCACACTCGGGCGATCTCCAGGGACAGCTAAAACGCTTCAGCATCAAACAACCCCAGACTCATCACCCCTACACACACTGAGACAGCAGAGAGAAGAGGGAGAAAGGAGAGTGAGGAAAAAATCACAGTATGAGGAAGAGTGAGGCCCACTCTGGGTTCAGCCAGTCACCCTGAATACTGTTACGCCACGTTTGGGCAAGTCACTCAGTCAGGAGTTGTAATAAGTTAGTTATTACTTATTATTACCTATTATTACCTATTACTTTTTTATGTATTTGTTTACCTAGGACAACAAATGCATTTTGGCAACACACTAGTCTTGCATCCACACTTGTTTTTAGCGCTGTGCCAACATTGGAGAAACTAATGCAGTAACTTGAAGTGACTCGGATTAGTAACTGTAATATAATTACTGTTTTGGAAATAGTAATCCCTCACACTACATGTTACTGGGGAAAGTAATAAAATCACAGTAATGTGTTACTGCTCCCTGTGCACATTTCTCTGTGGGAGGAAATTGCAGGAAAATATAAGCGTCTGTATGTATCTCTGTTTCCTGCCCCCCCCCTCTCACCTCTCTCTCTCTCTCTCTCTCTCTCTCTCTCTCTCTCTTCCCATCTTGTCGGTTCAGTCTCCCCTCACCCTGGTTCAGGCTTTTCCATGTCTAATGAGCAGGGTGTGAAGCCTCGCTGTGGTTTTTTTGGCTTTCTCAACTCTTTTTTGTTGGGGGTTTATTTTCCACACTCGTGTTCAAAGGCTGCTCTTTTCCAGTTACTCACGTGGTGCCCTACAGCTGGGCAGAGCCCTAAGTCCTGAACCCACACAATAGGAGTGTGTGTGTGTGTGTGTGTGTGTGTGTGTGTGTGTGTGTGTGTGTGTGTGTGTGTGTGTGTGTGTGTGTGTGAGAGAGAGTGTGTGTGTGTGTGTGTGTGTGTGACTCAGAGGTCTTAATTTAGCGTAGCTGCAGGGGGAGGAGGCACATCCTGGCTCCAGCTCCACTGATACATATTTGGCACCGCTGGGCACATCAGCAGGATAACAACACTCCTCTGTCTAACAGATGGACACATCATACAGGCAGTATTTATAGTATCTCCTCCATAATTCATGACACATCCGTAGGATTTGCTGTACACAGGGGCTGAAGACTAGTGGAATAGATTTGGAATACTTGAAAACACACACAAAGGGTCCTGTTTTCTTTTCTTTTTTATCTTGTCCTGCAAGCCACTTTTGAAGAGGCCAAGATGTATGACAAGAAAAATGAACAATATTTAGTTCAAATTTCAAGTTATCCTAATCACTAACTGGAACTCTATGTAAATCCAAAATAAACTCTTTTTGCCTTTACTATTGTGAAAGTCACCTTATCAAGAAGCGAGATAACAACCTGTGTCTGCAGGCATGTAGTAATATAACACTCAAAACCTTCATGCTAAGTATTGTGTGCTAAGAAAATGATCCACATTCGAGTACGAACTAATTCTTGCCTTCAAGCTATCAATAGGTTTTGAACAAACAGCAAACCGGTCTTACTTATTTAGACAAGATCCCTAATTGCTGCTGTTAAAATATTATCTTCCCAGAGACGGGGCATTCAGATGTGAGAGCTTGCTTTGCAGGACGAACCACCAGTTTCCTGTTACCTCCTAAATGGCATAAAGTCAAAAAGCCTGAAGCCAAAGACCTGCGTTTTTCCATAGATCAAATTAGAGATGAAACCGTATGAAAATTTCATATCACGATTATAGTGACCAAAATTATCAGTTATCAGTATCATCGCGAATTACACTGTTAAAATGTACTGAACATGCTCAAAAAGTACTGATACAGCATACATCATTTCACCAAGGCTGCGCGTCTGCATCTGGGAGACTGTTGCAAACTTTGGTTGATGATGGACAGTATTTACCATGTTTTTCAAAGTGCTGTAATCATGGTTTTTAGAATAATTAAAATTTGAAACAGTAATAGGACGAATCAGCGTGACGTCACTTGCCACTCAGAAATGCGGAACTCCCCGGCAGTTAATAGTATGAGTTGTGCCAAACAAACGTTAATATCTCAAAAACTATACATCACATCGCTTATATTTTGACATTCTGAGTGAGAGCAGAAGTAGCTCAAGAGTTTGATATATAATATATGCATGTCGTGTTAAAGTTGTGTGAACTGTCACAGTTTTTTTTTTATGTAAACAGAGTTAACTGGCTAGAGTCAGCCACTCAAGCCTCACGCCACTTGGGCTCCATAGGGTTCCATTGCCGTTGCCACCCAGTGACGTGGTTTGTTTACCAAAATGCTGCTCGGCTGATCCCTCGTATACTGTCAGGAATATTATCACAGTTTAATATTATCACAGTTTATCATTAAACCCTTAAATCCCTAGATCACATAAGAAAATAAATCATAAATATGGGTGAATGGTTGAAGTTGAGTCTGTGGGTAAGATAAGATCATAAACTTTTGTTAACCACAGACCTGATTTCAAGCATTTAACCAAAATCCCCATTGACTTTAGTAAGTAAGTGCTAATATACAGGTTTCCGGACTCATTCCTGCGGTGCTCTTCCCTCTCTTTCATTTCATTTTCCATGGAAATGCAAAAAATAAACAACGCAAATTCGCAATAGCTGCGACCAGATATGTGATGTCAGTCAGAGTGTGACATCATCCACTCCATCATCATGTGATCATGTGGATGACATCATGTGATGTCATCCACTCCATTGTGTAATTCCCCCCCACCTGCCCCTCTTTTAGCCAATTGACATGAACACAAACGCACACACACACACACACACACACACACACACACTTGACTTCCATGCCAAATTTCAGCCTCCTGGGGTGAAAAGCGTGGTGAACTTTTTGCGGACAACCAACCAAGCAACCAACAGAGTGACTAATATTCACCTCATGTAGAAGAGACCGTCTGGCTTGAGAAACTAACAGGAAGTGTAAATACAATCGGAAGTTCCGATTGTATTGTACTTCCTGTGACTCATAAAGCTAGTCTGACTCATAATGTGAGTCAAACTAGGTTTGACCAGGTGAGTCAGACTAGTTTGAGCAGGTAAAACAGCCGGCGTTTTGAACAGGAAGTCGTGATACAATGGGTCAGGTGGGCGGGGCTGCATAAGGTGAATAGAGTTGGACCATTGCTGGTCACAGCTAATTATATACAGTAAATGAATTGATGTAAAGATAAATAGGTAAATAAATGACAGTACATACACGTTCACCCAGTACATAACTAACAATGTGGCTGTCATTGTGATTTCACTTTTTCCAATGCTAGAGCAAGATCTTCTGTTACCTCAGCCTTCATACCATCACTTATGACCGTCCATATTGGTTCTCATACTTTTTTGTCTTCAGCACCTCCTTTCCCTGATTTTTGAATCCAATTACCCCCTTTACCCGACTACAACATGTTGCTTAGAAAACTTCAAGAGAAAACTATAGCTGATGCAAGGATCAACATCATAACACGCTTGTACTTACAATTGATTCGACTTGACAAGTCAAATCTATGTTTTATAAGTGTTTATATCATGGATCAGTAAGTGTATAGATAAGCATGGTCATAATATTATAATTCATTGCCCTCATAATGCACTACAGATGGCTAACACTTTCTATGACTACCATATAATTTTGGTTAAAACAAAAATCAGGCTTTATACACAATTGTAAATAACTTCTGAGATATCCACATTCAACCATTTCACATTTGATTACTCTGACTGACTACTCAGACTAGGTTTTGCTACTGTGCATGTCACTTTTGTGCCCCTGTCACAGTCTGGGCCCCCTTTTTCCTTCCCGTCACAGCTGTAGAGACTGCACACGTCACACGTGGTGTTTAAGGGCTATTCAGGGCCTGTAGAGTGTGTTGTTATGCTCATTGTGTCACAGCAGTGTGACTGAATGGAGAGCCACGAGGCTGTGGAGGTGATATACCCCCTGACCTCTGACCTGTGCCTCAGCTCAGCTCACTGTGTGTGCGTTGTTTGTATGGGGGGGGGGGGGGGGGGGGGGGCATTGGGGATTCACAGCTGTCTACCCCCCACCCCAACACAGACAAAAACGTACACACACACACACACCAGATGCTTGCATGCCAACACAAAGACTCGCATGCATCTCTGCATACCAATGCATACTCTCAAATAGACGTATTGCGTTCCAATACACCCTAGCATACTTTTTCTATGCTAACTAATACTATCACACATGCCCTTTATGCACATATTATTACTACAAGGTCTATGCCTATCCTTGAGTATACATACAAATGTTACTGTGTGTGCGTTGTGTGTGTGTGTGTGTGTGTGTGTGTGTGTGTGTGTGTGTGTGTGTGTGTGTGTAAAACAATGAAAGTGTGCTGAAGTGTGTGTATAGGGATGACGTGTCTAAACACCTACTATAGACCCATCTGCTGGGTCACGACCCTTGCCAAAACAACCAATCACAGTAGCAACTGGTTGACAAAGCACCAATCACAACAGAGGTGCAGAGATAAAGGGCTCGCAACAATAGAGGCACACGCTGGCACCGCAGATGGTCTGCTTAAAAGAAAAGATCACAAGAATGATTTGTGCCTCCACAGCAGGCGTTACGCACAGACACACACTACAGAGACAATGTAGACCAATAAGAGACACACACACACTAATCAGACCTTTTCTAAAAGAGTGGTGACATCACATGCGTACTAAACACTGAGACAATGCAGGCCAACACACACACACACACACACATTCTCTCACACACACACACACACACACACACACACACACACACACACACACACACACACACACACACACGTTGAGCCCTTATAGTGATAGGACTTGCATACTCTTACATGCATTCTAAGGCACAGGCGCTATAGCACAGGCACAAACATTGGCTTCTGTATGCCAGATGCACTGGATGACATCACTGTTTCCCACAGTGCTCCAGTGAAGGGCGACAGTGTGTTACCCGGTGCGGCCTGAGGAGGGCGATATGAGCCCCTGGTAATCTAGCCCGCCCTGTGATGGCGCCCCTGCCTACATCTGTAAATACACTATCATGTTGGCAGGCTATCATGTGATTGTGGCGTTGCTGCAGCCAAGTCTTGGCAATACCCCAAGAGTGTGAAGATGGTCGCCCCCAGTCATCCCTCATAGCATGGTCTAGTAGTGACTAGACCATGCTATGAGGGATGACTAGTCAGTAAGGCTGGTTGGTGGGTATCATCTGTGTGGTCATTAGGGTGCGTGGGTGTGCTCTGTACATGTACTGTATATCTGCATCAACCCTTGAGCAATGAGTGAGCTAGGTCCTTATTACCTCCTCATCTCAAACGATCATAAACTTCAATGACTGATAATTACCTCTGTTTGTTCTTCTCTGTTTTTCCCATCGTAATGACAGCAGACACAACATACACTTAGTTTCCTCATCAGGCAGTCATTATTGAGACCCCCTGCGGTGTTAATATGTTACAGATGAGCCCATTCACTGCACTGTTTGTGGCCCCGATCTCCCCTCCACGTGTGAACACACTCTCACCACGCCCACTAGTAAACAAACTAAAGAACACACTCTCACCACGCCCACTAGTAAACAAACTAAAGAACACACTCTCTCACTCCCACTAGTAAACAAACTAAAGAACACACTCTCTCACTCCCACTAGTAAACAAACTAAAGAACACACTCTCTCACTCCCACTAGTAAACAAACTAAAGAACACACTCTCTCACGCCCACTAGTAAACAAGCTACAGAACACACTCTCTCACTCCCACTAGTAAACAAACTAAAGAACACACTCTCTCACGCCCACTAGTAAACAAGCTACAGAACACTCTCTCACTCCCACTAGTAAACAAACTAAAGAACACACTCTCTCACTCCCACTAGTAAACAAGCTACAGAACACACTCTCACGCCCACTGGTAAACAAGCAGAACACTTTGTTGTGGGTCTTGATGTCTCATTTCCTTGCACCGTGCCCTCCAGGCTTTGTGCCAAGCGGATGGAAAGTTTCAAGCTGAGTCAGCAGCATGGCAAGTGATGTTTGTTTGTGAACACAAACACACCTGTGGTGCTACAGTATGTCAAATAGTCCATTCTCTCAGGACAGCATCTATTTCTTCTTTTGTTCCAGTCTTAGCTGTGAACAGACCTTTATTCTTCCTTTATATAAAGGGGAGCAAGTGGGCAATTTTTGTCAGTTTCTTTTGTCTCGTTATCAGTAATGTCATTATTGACCAAAATCATCTTATGACATCACCGATGATGTCATATGCATTGTGACATCATCACTGACAGTGATGTCATCAGTGATGCAAAGTTGAACAATTGTGCGCTGCGCATGCCAAAAGTGCAGGCGATTGTGCACTGTGCATGCCAATAGAGCAGGCGAGGCCCCGCAGCAGCCGCGCAGTGGGCTAGGCCGCGCAGCGGGCGAGGCCTCGGGGCCGAAACCCTAGTTATCTGTAAAAGGGAACATGGCTACTGGAGGGAGAAGCCAGGGCAGAACGATTGACCCATCCATTACTAACTAATGGATGGGTCAATTGGATGTTACAGTTACACAATAGTGAACCAGTGTTGACTTAATTCTTTTGTAGTGTGTAACATCCTTTCCCACAAATCCAAAAAAAAATGTATGTTTGTTTCTTTGCTTGAATTGATCTCATCCAGCAAGTGGTGTATTTACTGTTGAGCCTGTCAAAGGTGAGGCACGTCTTTTAAAGCATACTTAAATGCTCTGCTCTAAAAGTTTCCTCTCACTCGCTTAGCAGGTTTCAGTCTAAATTCATCCTTCTCCCATGATGCTTCCAATGCTGTGTAGACATCCAATCCTGACTCTCATCCCCTTCTCTCCTCCATCCTCTCCTCTCCTCCCACGAGGGACCAGAGGAGGACACGAGGAGAGGAGCTGGGCTGACAGTCTTTGAAGAGCTTCTCTCTGCGGGTTGGTTATTTGGGACAGGCTCAGCACAGCATAGTCTCTCTCTCTCTCTCTCTCTCTCTCTCTCTCTCTCTCTCTCTCTCTCTCTCTCTCTCTATGTCTCTCTTTCTGTATCAAGGTCATTTACATAATGGCTAATTAGTCGCTTTATGGGTGAGGGAGGGGATCAAAATAGATATTGAGAGAGCATCTGAGCTTGAGAATGAACTGAAATGTGTTTGCATTGTATTGGTGTGTGTGTGTGTCTGTGTGTGTGTGTGCGTGCGTGTGCGTGTGCGTGAGGTGATAATGTGACACGCCCAGCTGTCTGTGTTGGTCAGCCCAGCTGAGGCTCAAGTCTAAAGTAAAGTCAACTGTTAACAGGACACTGAATCTCTCTCTTCCTTCCCCCTTCTCTCTCTTCTCAGACTCAATCGTGTCTTTATCACAGCTAGTTCTGGAGACCTGCTCGGTAACTGTGTGCCTTTTGTTGTGTTGTTGTGTGCTCCATCAGAACCATGTGCCAGAGTGTTGAGTTTGTGTATCCATGGTTCATGTGCATGCGTGGTTCTGCTGGTTTTGCATCATGACTTTACTGGAACAAACGGGTCATGTCAGCGTGTGTGTTTTAACAAGTGTGTCCTTTGCCCATGTTAACTAGAGCTGCCTGCAACAATTAGTTGATTAATCGATTAGTCGATCGTCTGAAAATGTATCGCAAACTATTTTTATAGTCGATAAATCTTTACATTTTCTTTAAGAAACAAATACTAAAATGATCTTGAGCAGGATGGGGTTAGGCACGCTTCCACCCAAGCAGCCCAGCAGCAGACTGGTCCGGTGCTCGTAGAAGAGGGCAGTCTTTGAGAAGAGACTTCAGATAACCTGTTCATCAGAGTCATGACTCTGACTCTGATTCTTTAGTCTTCTATGACAGTAACATTATTATCTTTGGGTTGTAGACTTTTGGTCAGCACAAAAAAAGGGATTTGAGGACGTCATCTTGGGCTTTGGGGGAAAATGTGAACGACATCTTTCACCATTTTATGACATTTTATAGACCAAACGACTAATCGATTAGTTGAGAAAATAATCGATAATGAAAATAATCGTTAGTTGCGGCTCTAATCTCAAGTGTGTGTGAGCGTTACTCTAACAAGCGTGTCCTTTACCAATGTTAACATATTGTTCATAATGTTTTGCTTGAGTGAAGCGGTCTAAACACACACACACACACACACACACACACACACACACACACAGGCACAAAACAACCCGAAGCCCACATACACAATCTCCCACTGACCTATATAATTCAAAATGGCCGCCACTGCACAGCTGTCCTCCCACGCAGGAAAATGTAGAGTGGTAAGACATAGAGGGAGGGAGGGGAGAAGGAGAGATAGAGACAGGGCTGTGTGTGTGCGTGTGCGTGCATAGGAGGAGAGGAAAAAACAGAGTGAACAGGTAGAAGGGTAAAAACGACAGCATCCTCCTCAAGGCTAAATCTGTCACACTTGTTCTATTTCTCTGTCTGTGAGCTTCTCCTCCTCCTCCTCACTGCATCCTCTCCTCCGTTTGTCTCCCATCGACTCCCCAGCTTATTTCTGTCGCATCCTCTCTTCCCCTGCAGCTCCCTCCTCCCCTCCTCAAGCTCTGCATTCATCCCTGCCTCTTTCATCTTCCCACACTATGAGTCATCGCTCTCTCCTCAGCATCTCTGCCCCAAACCCTTTCTGTTAGACCTGCCTCTCCTCAGCATCTCTGCCCCAAACCCTTTCTGTTTCACCTGCCTCTCTCCTCAGCATCTCAGCCTCTCTGACCCAAACCCTTTCTGCTTGACTTGCTACCTCGCTTCCCTGTACCGTCTCGCTACCTCCACCCCTCCACCCAACTTCTATACTTTTTTCTAGTGTCCTCTAGTAAGAGAGTGGCGTCAGCGGAGGACCAAAATGCAAGAATCATTAGCCAATGAACAGCCAGGAATGGGTCTTGCGCTACTTTTGCATGCTAAAATAAAGCCGATAATGTACAATTTGATTCATTTCAAGGGATGAAAAACCCTTTCAAAGTACAACACTGTCTATTTTGATGCAACTCGACAGTGCTGCTTTTTTTACTGAAGAGTTCCACTTTCTACTTCCTGGAAAAAAACTGGTCCATTGGAGTGAATGGAGATGTCGGAACTCTTCTATTATACGGCTCTGCTTTTTTCCTGTGTCGAGATCACGTCAGGGATGTCTAATCTGACATGAGCAGTGTGTGGCTGTAGCTGTCACACTAATCCACACACACACACACACACACACACACACACACACACACGTGTGAGCAAGCACCCATCTTGTGTTTTATTACCTATAATGCACTAGAGCTGCAGCGATTACGGTAATCGATTCGTTGTTAATAAACTAATCGGCAACAATATCTTTGGGTTGTGGACAAAACAAGACATTTGAGGGTAGGAGCATATTGGGCTTCGGGACACACTGATCGACATTTCTCACGAGTTTCTGACATCGTATAAACCAAACAACTAATTGATTAATCGAGAAAATAATCAAAGATTAATCGACACTATAATGCATTGCACGTCTGTAACATGCTATGAAGCACACACCCATGCGTGTGTGTATTCTGTTAAGCGCTGGTGTGTATGTGTGCACGTGCAGACCAGTAAGTAGCCTGTGTGTCATTTAACTGGTTGTGTTTCTATGCCGTGAGAGATGAGAGCCATCTGCCGATGCGGTGTGCCATGCCTAACTGACATGTGACGTTTTCACATGCTTCTGCTGCATGCTTTCCCATATGTCACCTCATGGCATGCACCCACATATCTGGATGGAAATGTTATATGAAATATGGTGTCTAATGGAGTGAATTATCTCTCTCTCTCTCTCTCTCTCTCTCTCTCAGCCAACCACAGACGAGCTGGTCATGCAGTGACCAACATCCTGGCCAAAGAGCTGATGCAGGAAGAGACCCCTTCAACGCCCAAGAAGAAAAAGGAGGTGAAGGAGGAGCCGAAACTAGAGGGGGCGGAGTCACTAGAGGACTTATTGGATGCCGCCCCATCTCGGTCCAATTAGACACCCAGTGCGGAAAGTTATTAGTCTTATTTACAGATCTTGGGTCAACAATATCCAAACCCACATCCATTTCTTAGCCATTACAGGGGCCAATGCAAATCTGTTCTGAGATCAGTGTTGAATGCCAACTTGTTTCTGCTCCATCGAATTGGCTTAATGAAAGCTGGCATGTGTAGCTCCGCCCCCGCTCTTAACAGGACCATCAGATTGGACGGACTGCTGCTTTTGGGGGCTAGAGGGAGGGGCGGAGCTCTAGCCTTGGCCACACCTCCTGGATGCCCTCTCTCAGCTCACTATTGGATCTTTGCCACCGCCATAGAAACTTAACCGCTCACTTCAGCGTCTGCCCCTATCCATTCCTGTTTTATCTGTCTTTTGCTCAGTCTTTTCTGTCTGTCATTCCCCAAAGGGCATCTTGGGACATTCCAAAGACTTCCTCAGGAGGGATCCATGCTTTTTTGTGACATTTCCCAATCCCAAATTAAGGCTGGCAATGTCTGGGATGTGATGCATCCTGCAGGCGCTACATAGAAGTTCTCTCTGGATGTTCCAGGCCAAGACCACTTTGCGCTTTTTCACTTTTTGGTTTGTTTGTTAAAAACCCATGAAGCATATTACTTTGTAATGCTCTAATATACTGTATGTAACAGTTCATCATATTTGCTGTATTTTTTTTTAAGTGCCAATGCAAATCCAGTCTTGTCATTTCATTTCCTTACTTTTGTCCAATCACAGTTTGTATCGGGCTGGTGTGTGGACCAATCCAACCCCTTGTCACCAACAGTTGTTATCACCATGGTGTAATTGCAGTGTGTTGTTTTTTCACACAGATTTCACACAGAAGGGATTTAATGCTCATGGATGCACATGGTGTATTTGTTAGATAAGAATAGGCAGCACATAAACATATCAAGGCTCTGTAGCCACACATCACGGATGTAGAAAAGCCACTCATATCCACGAAGCGTCCTCTAACCCCACAGAGAGAAGTAGGCAAAAAGGGGAAATAGTCTTCCACGGATGAGTCAGTAGTACCAGAATATCATTGCTCTCTGAATGGGTGTTTCCTTACCATCCCTAGCCTGAGAAAAGTTTGCATGCCTGTGTGTTTTGTGTGTGAGAGAAATGTGTGTGTCTGTCTGTTTGCATGAAGTCAGCCGCTTATATTTAGCATTGTGTGCGTGCGTGAGTTCCAACATTTGCATGTATGTGTGTGCGCTTGCGTGTGTGTGTTGCCATCTGTAATTACTGTATGGTACAGGCCATGCTAGGTCTCATAAACAGCACTCTGGTGTTTCTGCTGAGAATACTGCACACTGGAAAACTGCCCAAAAACTGCTGAGACAAGAGTCTGTGTCTGCATGTGTGTGTGTGTGTTTGTACTTCCCCGCCCACTAGACTGCAACAGTAGTTGCTGAATGTCTGGCCTCAACCTCTTTTTGTCTTCAGTAGCCAATCAGCATACTGTAAATGTTGCCATGATGTCTTAGTGTAGTGTCCGACAGGAGCCCTGAGAGCTGCGGTCAGCAGCTCCATGCAATATTTATTCCTATGCAAACATGATACTGTGCAAGCCGCCCCGCCCTAACGCTGATCCCAGACCAGCCTCAGGCAGCAACAACCACCACTGGCTGGATAATCTGCCGCTTCGGTTCATTCAAGATCAGTGCTTCATGTGTCGTTAGCCTGGTCAAAACCATCCCGACAACGTGATCTCACATTCTGGTCAGTCTGCTCACATCGATTTCAGTGGGAGGGAGTACTTGCCTTGACAGACAACTCCTTCAGCCAATCAGCATCGCCAAATCCACTCGGAAGAATGTATTTTCCACCGACAAACTCCACTGGTGCATACTCTTGTTCTTGTTTAATTGTTATTGAGTCTGCTTCTGCAATAACTGCACTTATGGCTGTTTACTCTGCGAACGTTAACGTTACCGCTCATTGCTTCAGGAGCCGCCATTACTGTTTTGCCAGCGTCGTCGTCCCTGATTGGCCGGTTACATTGTCAACTACGAGGCAGGTCCCTGATTGGCCCGTGCACTTTGTAATTTCTGGAAATCACTGATCCATAGAAGGAAACAGAATGTGAGTGCAGGTGATCATATAGTTGGTGATTGCGACAAACCTCATATCGCCAAAAGAATCTGCTTTTCGTAAATTAAAGAGTTCATATTTCCTCGTTGACTTCCATGTGTTTATGATATTTTACTATAATAATGACAGCTAAATCTTTCCTACAGACATGAACATCTGCACATGGAGGAACTGGCACTCAAAGGGCATAATTGGGAATAAGAGGTTCTTGAAGTTGGCCAGTTTACTAATATACAGTATACTGTACACTGAGAATGATCAAGTATAGCAGCAATGCTAGTATGACCACTTTGAAACCCCATAGACTGTGCTGCCTACTTTCAAGCACAAACAAGCAATTTTTTTTTGTTCGTTTTTCACCTCACTTAAAGCATTTACATGTCGTGTTGAGGCTGTATTGACTCCAGAAACTTAACCACAATATTGTGTCTAATTTCAAATGGTGTTTCATCTCTGGGTGGACAGTTCCAGGTGATCATGTGTACCAGGCGTTGAAGAAAGCTGGTTAAAAAAATTAAACGATATCAAAATATGACTGGAATAGAATTTTTCTCAATCGATCCATTCCTTGTTTCTTTCTGAATTTTTCCCATTTTTTTTTAAAGAGATTGTTTTCTATGTGAATTTTTACTCTTGATTACCGGTATTTTAATGTATGTGAATGGAGACATTTTTTTGAGAGAGAGGGGTTGCTGTCTGTACACAGAATAATGCACATAGTCGTTTATTCTGTTCACTGCACAGAACCATTAAAAATGTCTTCAATAACTTAATGATGTGATGGGTCATTCTTTGGTCAGGTTAGAATATTTGTATTTTATGTAACAGTGTTCACATCTGTTATAGTGTGTATTTGAAGGTCTGATTATGATCAAATGTCAGGTCAGTCTGTGTGTGAGTGTGATGTCAAATGCAGTTCCTGGTTCTTTGCCAAAAGAAATTCCTTCAGAAGCACATTTCAGTGCACCCCCCTCTCTCTTTCTCCCTCTCTCATGTAAACACACTCGGCAAGGAGAATACCAGACAGTCATTGGCGTCCGTGAAAGTCCAATTTTATTGCCAAAGACAGCAGAAGAACGAATAAACAGCGGAATCTTTTATTTTCACAGAGAAAAATCCAGGATTTTCTGTGGTTCTGCTGTTTGGGCTGCGACCCACGAGTCGTCAAAGACGTTTTCCACCAGTGACTGCTGCATGGCATGATCCCTCACTGAGACTTAGTGTGTGTGTGTGAGAGAGAGAGATGGAGTTTAAGTTTAGAACACTGTTCTTAATCCTTCCCTCTTTATAGACGGAATCACTGTGACGTGTTAACAGGTACTTCCGGGTAGACACCTGCTGATTGATTCAAATTGTTTATTTCTGTTGTTCTGAGTGTAATTTTCAGCCTTAATTGTAACATTAAAGATATATAGTATAACTAGTTAAACACGATCCGACCTATCTGACGTTTGGCTGTGCCTATTTTTTGTACTCTGTTGATAAACCAAATCTCCCCAACAGTGACATCTCACCGCTGGTCACACGAGCTGCTAGTTTTGGGTGAACTCAAGCTGTAATTGTTTTTATTCTGTGGCCCAACAGGTAAATGGTCTCCAAACTAACATTAGTGAAAGTTTTGTTAATTAATGATGTTAATTACCGGTATATGAAATCATCAAACATGTGTTTTAGATTTTCTATTTATCTTCGTTGTTCGCCGCCCCCGTTTGCTCCGCTCCATTAAATTGTATGTATGTGATGAGGTTTTGTCTACCCAGACGTTATTGTAAACACACATTGTGATTGGGTCTAGATGGTTTCAACATGACAACATACTATTCTAAATGGACCCTACTTTACTTGCTGTTGCCGTGTTCGCTATAATACAATAGCTGACAGGAAATTAACTAGAGTCCAAACTGTTCCCGAGCAACAGAATTCCAATGAAACAATCTCTGTTTTTCTGTTCTGATCACTATCACTTTTTCCTCCTAATACCTAATACTCTAATACCTTCTCCCTCTCTCCCCCACTGTCTCTTTCGGTACATTTAATCTCATCTCCTCCTCCCTGATAGCAGCGTTGACTCAGACTCCTGTGTTGAGTCAGAACCATCTCCTTTCCTAAACCAGGCTCAGTCATGACTCCCACTATTCCTCCTCCCTGTACGGACGGCCTGGCCTGGAATACAGCATCAATGTCACGCTGTCTCATGTTAGCAGATGCAGACCAAGCAAGAGAGCTGGACACGACTCACCAGCCTCAACTTCAACATGAGGTTAATAGATTGCTGATTGAAGGTGTAGATTGCTGTTCCTTTACAGTTGCTGACAGGATATTCTCTCTTTCCATCTGCTTTTATTGGAGCCAGAATGAGAAAAACATCACTCAAGTTATTTAAGCTTAACACTTTTGAGAGTTGACATTTGTTGGACGAACAACAATGAAAAAGTTTGTCTAAAGCCAGAATCAAGAAAGCCAGGGTCAGTCTGTTTTGTTTTCAGGCAATGAAACCGGATGCCTCTCCACTGACAAATGAAGGGAAGATGTGACTTGATGATGGTGCGTTCCCATCTCCTCCATGAGCTTTTGGATGCTGAACGGAGCTCCAGGACTGCGGGGGCTGTCCATGTGACCTGGCCTGCTGAGCAGAGGACCACGTCGGGCGAGGCCAGGCGGCAGAGTGGACCAGAGGGACATGGAGGATCGAGGCACACCGTGATAGCAGGTGAGGCCTCGCCCCGTGTGTGTGTGTGTATAACCTGTGCCATGCAATGCTAACATTAACATTAAGATGCTCATGGCTGAACATTGAAAGCAAATCATGTGAATTCTGTTTTAGGGAAGTGTTTTCTCCTCAAATGGCAGGATAACAGAATCCATGTTTCAGAGTCTGGAGACAAACGCCGGCTCCCTGCATCCTCAGAGTGAAGCTGCAGGCCTCAAGTCCACAGTCAGTGAGCCTGAGCTGATATACTGCTGACCTTTCACCTCTCCCCTCATTAACGGGCCTCTGATTTAACCACTGACTCTTACTCCCTTTCATCATTTACTACATCTCCTTCCCCCACACACACAGACACACACACACACACACTATGTACGTAATGTGCAAACCATAGCGCAGTCATGGTTCTGGCTAGACAATAAAGGAGATGGTGAATCACTGTGCCTGTATTAGCGTGTGTGCGCGTGTGTGTGTGCGCGTGCCTGTGTGCGTGCGCGTGTGTGTGTGTGTGTGTGTGTGTGTGTTGGCATGTCGCTCTTCCTCTTCTTTGAAGACAGCAATAACTAGGCAGCCATTGCAGCATCTGATCCTAATCAAACTAAAACTATAAGGGGACTGTGGCACTCTGCTTTAGACTGCTGTGTGTGTGTGTGTGTGTGTGTGTGTGTGTGTGTGTGTGTGTGTGTGTGTGTGTGTGTCCCTCATTTCATCCACATCCTCTTTCCCAAATTATTTCTCTGGGCTTAAGTGATTGTGCATGCATGCCTGCACTACTGTGCCTGTGCGTGTGCGTGTGCGTGTGTGTGTGTGTCTGTGTGTGTGTGTGTGTGTGTGTGTGTGTGTGCACTGCATTGGGAGTGGCCTGGTTAGGCGTGTTTGTGTTTATGAGGTTGTGGGCTGTCGTGTGGGTAAAAAGATGAAATTTCTGTCTCAGTCTGGCTCTCCTTTCCTCAGCAGTACAGCTGGAAAACAGCCTCAGATGTTGGAGTCTTCAATATTATTTCAAGGTATTCTGGCTAGTATTAGGTCACATGGGTTCCAGTCACGTAATGTCGGCCATCATGGGTCCCGAATTCAAAACACAACTTTTTACTACCTGTTTAGGTCTGTTCAAACTATGGCCACTTTGAACTCAAACTACTCTTTCATACGTTGTACTAAACTCCATTCAAACTTTAAATGGGTCACCACTTATAGTACTTTATCACTTTAATTGAGCTTTTTGATATCTTTTGTATTTTTGGAGAAATCGTTTAGGTTTTATAAATTATTTTCACCAATCTTTATAATGGGAGTCTATGGAGCCGGCTTAGAGTGTGTGATGTTGTGTTTTGAATTCAGGACCCAAGATGACAAATGAAACCCATGTGACATCATGCTGCAAGGCATCTATAGAGGCCTCAAAAGGCCCATCGCTCTATATCTGAGAGTTCATTCTCAAAATGCCACATAGGCCTATCCACTATATAAACACATCTCTAGAATATAGAAGAACCTGTAAAGTGAAGATTTAAGTTATTTACTTACTTTTAAAAAGTATTACTTTAAGAAAATGGCAGATCTCTCAAATTGGAACAGAATGTCTAACAGACTTGGCACACACACACACACACACACACATCCATTTTCTCCCCTTTAACCTCGATACAGTCGTCTGCATTCCATACCGCTCCCTCTCGTCATCTTTCTCCATACAAGGAGGCTGTTTAACTTGAACTGAATCATTTGGTGTGCGTGTGTGTGTGTGTGTGTGTGTGTGTGTGTGTGTGTGTGTACACGTGTGTGTACACGTGTGTGTGTACACGTGTGTGTGTGTACGTGCGTTTGTGTCCACTGTGGATATTCATTGCTTATACATGAAAGCATTCAGGTGTGTCGGAGCAAGAGGGAGTGAAGGGAGTGTGTGCGAGGGCCGGATCAGCTGTGGAGGGCTGATGGAGGGAGGAGGAAAGCAGACTGATAATGTGCACAGTAAAGAGGAAACAATGTGAGGAGGAGGAGAGAGCTGGAGGAGGTGCTGGAGGAGAGAGCAGGGGTTTGGGACAGACAGACAGGGTGGAAGAGGGTGAGAGAAAGCGTAGGTGCAAGCTTGGAGAATGAAAGACATGAAGGAGGTGTAGAAGAGGAGAGAGAGAGAGTAGAGCGGGGCAGGAGGGAATGTCGGCCATGATGAAGTGATTAGCCGACAGACAAAGAGAGGAGAGATTAAAAGGCGGTGGTCTTTGTTCTCAGCACTGTGGGAGCAGGCGACCTGGACACTCTGTATGCATGCTGTGTGAGAGGGCGTGTCTGACTGTGTGTGGAGAGCCTATACGTTCTGTGCTCGGCTGTTAGGCAGCATGTGACCGTGTTTACACACTAAAGTGGCTGTTTGAAATGGATCCCTTATTTAAGCAGGTGAGTTCCTGCTTCAATAAGGAATGTGAAGCATGTGATCACATCCTGCTGGTTTGACATGTTCGCCATGGTGGTGGGGGGGGGGGAAAGGATATATCTTCTTCTTTTTTTACTTTCTTCAAATGTTGAACAGTACAGCCGCTGGAACACAAACGACAAAGTTATCTGAACTCAGTAGAATAATCCAGGTTCTTTTCAAGCCGGGCCTTAGTTGTTGCCATCATGATGATTGGTTGTGTTCAAAATGTCATCACTTCCTTCAGATTGCCGCGAGCCTGCTCTCCAATACACACTAACAGAACAAACAGTCTCCAACAGTTAAACCCCAAAGCAAAAAAAAAAAAAAAAGTATTTATAAAAGTATTTTCAACACATGAACACACCACAGCAATTGGATCTGCAAATATCTGATTTCATTGCCTGAAACTTGCATGGTGCAGTAGTAAATATGTTATTTTAAGCAGCATGAACTATTTTGACAAGTGAGTTGAAGAACTCTGATGCTGTGTTCATGTCATATGGATTTTCTGCACAGGTCTGCTGACTGGCAGAAAATGTTCACGTCAACCTCCTTCTAGTGATGAGGATGTGTGGGAATTTTTACCGGCTCCGATATCTTCCGGCTGGAGTCATGAATTGCAGCAGTGTGTCGTCACACAACAGGGAATCACCAATGTCGGCAGTCCAGGTTATCAAATGATCAGTTATATTCACTCTAATCAACCTTTATTAGCAAATGATCTGCTGTATTTTGCTTATGGTTGATTTAAAATTCATAAATACAAATGTAATTGCACATGGATGTTCCTGAAGAACACTGCTACCATAATCCCGGTCCCCAAAAAACCCCGACCCACAGAATTCAACCACTACCGCCCCGTTGCCCTAACATCCATAGTCATGAAGTGCCTCGAGAAACTCCTGATGAACATCATCCTGCCACTTGTCACCCCACACTTGGACCCCCTCCAGTTTGCATATAAAGCTAAGAGGGGCACAGAGGATGCTGTGGCCTGCCTGTTGCACCTCCTCCTCCAGCACTTGGACTCCCCAGGCAACTTCGCCAGAATCCTCTTTGTGGACTTCAGCTCTGCCTTCAACACCATCCAGAAACATCTGCTGATCCAGAAGCTACACCATCTCAACATTCCCCCCCGTCTGATCCATCTCATCCACAACTTCCTCAGCAACAGACTGCAAGCAGTAAGGGTGGGCTCAACCACATCCCCTGTACTCACCATCAACACCGGAGCTCCACAGGGATGTGTGTTGAGCTCATTCCTGTACATTCTTTACACCAATGGCTGCATCAGCATATCACCTACCACAACCTACATCAAATACTCAGACGACACAGCCATTCTCGCACTTCTCTCCGACAACCACTCTGTTCTGGACTACAATAACACAATCACACACTTCACCCAGTGGTGTGCGGACAACCATCTACACATCAACGTCAATAAAACAAAAGAACTAGTGTTCAGCCCCCCCTCACCTCAGCCCCCCGTCATCATCAACAGCCAAACAGTCGAGACAGTGGACAGTTTTAAATATCTGGGCATAACAATGGACAATAAACTCACCTTTGATCAGCACACCAAGGACATTCAAAAAAGGAGCCAACAAAGACTGTCAGCCATCTGTTGATGTCATGTATGTTGCTGTCTTTGTTATGTCCTCTCTGCACACTGGCGTAAGAATTCTCTCCCTATAATGTACAGTACAGTGAAAATGAATTTCCCTTCCGGGACAAATAAAGATAAGTCTAAGTCTAAGTCTAAACTGAAGCAACAAAATCGTTTGTCCCGTTGTTGTCACGTGACTTTGAACGTGAGAGAAAACAGTCAGCCAGCAAAGTACACAAGGAAGGAAGTATCAACTGGAATATTATAACTGAAAGGTTGTGATAACTGTTAGATCATATAGCTATTTAGGGTCAGCTGTTGTTGACCGTGTGTCTGTCTGTCCGCCCGTCCGTCCGTGATGGCATGGCCATGATGTCAAAAACTACTAAAAAGGCCCAGATTGAAAATAACTGGTGTTTCGCTAATGCACATGGGTACAGACTGTACAGTGGGTGGTCTGTTTTTGCAATGTTTCTCTGATAATAGTGGGATGCTGGATTAATACTAATGAAGTGATCATGTTTAGAAAGACAATTACAGTCTTGTCTTTAGCTGATGTCTTCATCTGTCTGTCTGATAAGTTGGTTTTGTACTCCTTGGTTTTGAACGTCGGTTGTTGTTTAGTGACCTTGTATTGTCTCATCATATAAATAAGGACATTTTTCTACACTGAAACTAAACTTATTATTGGGGACATTTAGGTAAGATTCAAATCAGTGAGACTGCCTGTCCAGGCTGGCTCTGTCTCATTACTATGAGTTCCAAGTCTTCCTGATTCCCAGACTCTCAATCTCTCATTAAAATATTCTGCGGAATGGGGGGGGGGTTGTTTGTGTGTGTGTGTGTGTGTGTGTGTGTGTGTGTGTGTGTGTGTGTGTGTGTGTGTGTGTGTGTGCGTGTGTGTGTGTGTGTGCGTGTGTGTGCGTGCGTGCGTGCGTGTCCTTATATGCGTGAAGGGGGTCAGAATAAAGCGGCGTGGACAAAGCGACAGGGGGAGTGTAATTGGCCCTGGTGCTGCCAGACGACACAATGACACGGCCATTGATGCTGGAATGAGTTCCCGGGAGCGGTGGACCAATGGCAGAGCAGGAGGCTGTTTTTCACAGCGCCTGATTGGCTGGCCGGGCGAGGCCGTCTGATTGGCTGGCCGGGGGAGGCTGTCGGTCTCCAGGTAGCAAAGCGAACCTTGCAGAATATCTGCCCCCCCCCCCCACCCCCTCCCAACTGGAGGAGGAGGCAGTGCTGTGATGTGACCTCAGCTGTGGAGGAAAGAAACAAACAATGAAGTCATGCACAGAACAGAGTCTCTTCTTTATTGTCTGTGGATCTTCTCTCCATTTTTTGACAACTCTTTATTTGGATAGAGAGTCTGCTGTATTTGTAGTCTTTGGATTTGATTTATTTTTTTTATTTTTCCTTTTCAACAGCTTATTAGTTGATAATACTAATGAATTAATAGATGTTTACATGATCTAATATGTGACAATTCATGAACAGACCTACATATTACACTAGGTGCAGGTGTGTGGAATGGGAAGCAAACGAATCTCAGCTAAGCCGTTAAAACAACATCTACAGACAAAAGCGAAACAGTTGAATTGTTGAATGTCAACTAATGTCAAGTAATCAGCTGTTGAAATGTTACAAACACTCTGTTGTAGACTCTCTGTAGGCGGACTAAACACTCTGTTGTAGACTCTCTGTTGGCGGACTAAACACTCTGTTGTAGACTCTCTGTTGGCGGACTAAACACTCTGTTATAGACTCTGTAGGCGGACTAAACACTCTGTTATAGACTCTGTAGGCGGACTAAACACTCTGTTGTAGACTCTCTGTAGGCGGACTAAACACTCTGTTGTAGACTCTCTGTAGGCGGACTAAACACTCTGTTGTAGACTCTCTGTAGGCGGACTATCCAAATAAAGAGTTACCCCTTTCTCCCTGCTATTTCCTCAGGCCTCCTTTCTCTATAATGCCCTTTCTCCTTTTTTCTGTGTGTGTGTGTGTGTGTGTGTGTGTGTGTGTGTGTGTGTGTGTGTGTGTGTGTGTGTGTGTGTGTGTGTGTGTGTGTGTGCGTGCGTGCGTGCGTGCGTGTGGCTGGAGATTGCCAGGCCTCTGTTTGAAATACATGTGTATCATTTGTCTTGAACTTGGCTGTACACCCCATTCCTTCTCTTTCTCTCTCTCTCCCTCTCTCTCCTCTCTCTCCTTTTCTAAGAACTGGATTCTTCATTTGTTTAAAATGGCTTTTTATCAACTTTCCTGCTGTGTCATTCTGCAAGGAGAGGAATACCCACTGCCGTGCCACTAAACCCAATTTCAGGGCAACAGGGGAGAAAGAGAAAAAGAAAACGATGGGAGTGATTAACTGTGAATGCAAAATAGCATTTTTGCTGATCTTTATGCTTGATGGTGCGTGTGCATGCATGTACTGTATGTCTGCCTGTGTGTGTATTTGTGTGCATATAGTTTACGTCTTTTCTCTTTTTCTCTGTACGTAGCTCCCTCTGTCTCAGTGTGTAAATGTCTCTCTGCCTGCTGTCCAGCTCGCTGCATTGCTCATCATATCTTCATAATATTCCCTTGATCAGATTACACGGCCGCTTGTACAACACTCTCCACGTGACACACAATTAGCGGACAATTAACACGGACCAGCGAGTGTCAACCGATTGGCTGTGCTTTCACACAGAGGACATCTCCATCATCACAGCCCTACAGCACCAGGGAGCCATAGCAACACTGTGTGTGTGTGTGTGTGTGTGTGTGTGTGTGTGTGTGTGTGTGTGTGTGTGTGTGTGTGTGTGTGTGTGTGTGTGTGTGTGTGTGTGCGTGCGTGCGTGTGCGTGCGTGCGTGTGTCCGTCTGTCTGTCTTGTCTGTCTCTCTGTCTCTGTGTGACTGTTCGATGTAGGGGTGCAGCGATATGAAAATTTTGGACGATAACGATAACCAATATTAACATTGCTGTTATGGCTGATAACCTATATTTACAGATGTCCATTATGATCTGTCTAAAAACTGGTTTCTGTGATAATCAAATTTTTAAACACTGATACCGATATGATTGGCGATATATTGCACATCCTTAGTTTCTTTCTCTCTCTCCATATAATGCACATTCCTGTCATCTGTCTGTCCTCTGATGCCTCTCATCAGTTTATGTATTCATTCTCTCTGGAGGCAAAGGACAGTATTTCCTGCATTTATTTGATAAGCATTCATCTGTATAACTAAACTGACAGTGAAGCTCTGGAGAGAAATAAAAGCATTCAGATCTTAAGAGACGCACAGAGACTCAGTCAGCATAGCCCACATTATCAGCATGAACTTATGAGCCTGGCATCACCATATGAGAAGCACTTTGATGTGAGAAGACATCCAATGTAGAAACAACCTAAGCATGAAATCCCATTAAAGACGAGATGGGGGACGCACACTGGTGCTTCTGCAAATCCAATGAGAATGCTGCTTGATCTGAAACAAGTGTGAGTGGAAACCATGTTTCATATAGTAGAGAGAAATGAGCATCTAATAACAGGTTTGTTTACTATGCCACTGTGATATTTCAGAGATAGTATATACGCTCAAAAGGTTGTTTTTGCTGCATGCTAATCCCCGTCTACCCAAATTCACTGTGAGTCCCAAATACACATGAATGCTTCTCCACCACCCGCATCTTTCATTTATGAACATTTCTCTCCCACTAATCCACCATGTCATGGCTCATCCCAGAGGATCACCATCACTCAGAGGACGGGTCTCTCCCCCGAACCTCTAAAGAAGAGGGAGCACAGAGTAGGAAGAGAGAGAGAGAGAGAGAGATGGAGAGGAAGAGAGACAGAAGGAGAGAGAGAAAGAGAAGAGGGGGTCTGTCTCTCCTGCAGGCTGAGCTGAGGGCCTATGCCAGCAGAATATCAATAAGCACCGGGGGTCTCACAGCCACACACAGAGCCATAGAGTGCTCTGCTCTCTCTCTCCCTCCCTCCCTCCCTCTCTCTCTCTCCCTCCCTCCCTCTCTCACACACACACACAGTGAGCTAGAGATGCCCACACACATAGACCTCTTTCACATGTTAAGTGTGTGGTGCTGGGATCAATAATGGTAGAATGAATGGTAATGCATCATCTTATAGACCCGGGGTTCATCGTGTGGCTGACAGCCTATAGGTAGCAGAAGTACTAGTGATGCTAATGTGTTTATGTGACTGATGCGTGTGTTTGAAACCCATGTTCAAGCCATGCAGTCACATCCGTTTCTCTCCATTCATTTACCCATCCAGCAACTATACATTGTCACTAAAACACTGCTAAAATGTTTGAACAGAGTGTTCTGTCCTGAACCTTTTTTAGACTGCATTTGGCAACCGGTGAGGAGAATGGCGTTGGAAGGAGAGTTACTGATACGCTGATATACTGATACACTGATAAAGTTACTGACTCTGATCCATCGCCAAGAAAAACAGCACACCTGAAGTGTCAGTATGGTACTGCACTGCTGGTGGTGCAGGAGGAGACAGTGATGATGCTGGCTCTCCATACTGGGAAGAAGCTCTGAGACTGCGCCGACAAAAGGCATCTAAAAAAGGTTCGGCTGGGTGCGTCGGTACAAAAGTACTTAGAATAGAGGTCAAAGAGAATACCCTCACACCAGATATGACAGGGCTAAAAAAGCCACAGAGGAGGTCCAGAGGCTGAGATCAAGCAAAAAAAGACTTACTTTATTTTACATGGTGCAAGACAAAACAGTGCAACAAAAGAAAAAGTGGATTTAAAAGGCAGCAAACGTTTCAGTCAAAGGACTATCATCAGTGCTACTAAACGTAGGTAAATAGGAATGTATAGTGTGTTAATGTGTGTGTGACAATCATGGAATCAGTTACCGTAGATCTGACAGTGTTGACATGCTGTCGAATCTAGGGTAACTGATTTAATTCACCCGATATAAGTGATTTAATTAACCTGTGGTTCCCTTAGATATGGTTTGGTTGTGTACACATATATAGGATTTGGTAAAGATATGTGTTCCAGAAATAGTTTTGGTTTACTCATTTTCCAACATGGCTATAATGCGGTTATGACATCAACGTGGGAAAGTTACTGGGCACAATGGAGCCCCGGTTTTAAATGAAAACAAGTACATGCAGTTTAACTGTCGCATATGTTCTAACCCTTTTTCACATGTGTGATGATAGACCTTTGACTGAAACGTTTGCTGCCTTTTAAATCCACTTTTTCTTTTGTTACACTGTTTTGTCCTGCACCATGTAAAATAAAGTAAGTTTTTTTTTGCTTGATCTCAGCCTCTGGACCTCCTCTGTGGCTTTTTTAGCCCTGTTACATCTGGTGTGCGGGTATCCTCTTTGACCTCTATTGTCTCTCCATACTGGACACTCTCAGAAAAGAAGTACCTTTGAGCTTCATTGTGGGTCTCAAGGTTGTAGGCAGTATTGTGATGGTGTGTGTTTTTTGCAGTGTTCATATAAACCACATGTACACGTGGTAAGAGCATGATAGTCCTATAGTACATCTACCTCAGTGAGAGCTTGTTCCTTTGTGTGTGCGTGCGTGTTTGTGTGTATGTGTTTGTGTGTGCGTGCATGTGTGTGTGTGTGCATGTGTGCATGTGAGAGACTGGAGTTTGAAGTGGGGCTGGTATCCATGTGGAAGGCCCTGAGGCTGTTGTGTCTGCCTGGCCTCGTCTCCAGCCACAAGGGTCTGAGCCCCGGACCCATCTGATGTCATCACCCTGTGTGTTTTTGTTGATGTGCGTATATGATGTCATCACCCTGTGTGTTTTTATTTATGTGCGTATATGATGTCATCACCCTGTGTGTTTTTGTTGATGTGCATATATGATGTCATCACCCTGTGTGTTTTTGTTGATGTGCGTATATGATGTCTTCACCCTGTGTGTTTTTGTTTATGTGCGTATATGATGTCATCACCCTGTGTGTTTTTGTTTATGTGCGTATATGATGTCATCACCCTGTGTGTTTTTGTTGATGTGCGTATATGATGTCATCACCCTGTGTGTTTTTGTTTATGTGCGTATATGATGTCATCACCCTGTGTGTTTTTGTTTATGTGCGTATATGATGTCATCACCCTGTGTGTTTTTGTTGATGTGCGTATATGATGTCATCACCCTGTGTGTTTTTGTTGATGTGCGTATATGATGTCATCACCCTGTGTGTTTTTGTTTATGTGCGTATATGATGTCATCACCCTGTGTGTTTTTGTTTATGTGCGTATATGATGTCATCACCCTGTGTGTTTTTGTTTATGTGCGTATATGATGTCATCACCCTGTGTGTTTTTGTTGATGTGCGTATATGATGTCATCACCCTGTGTGTTTTTGTTTATGTGCGTATATGATGTCATCACCCTGTGTGTTTTTGTTTATGTGCGTATATGATGTCATCACCCTGTGTGTTTTTGTTGATGTGCGTATATGATGTCATCACCCTGTGTGTTTTTGTTGATGTGCGTATATGATGTCATCACCCTGTGTGTTTTTGTTTATGTGCATATATGATGTCATCACCCTGTGTGTTTTTGTTTGTCAATGTAGGTGCATGTTTATGCGTACCTGCCTCTGCACTTCTGCATGAAATTGTATTTATGTGGTCCACATCTCTGTGAATGGTTGTTTCCATACATGTACTGTATGTCTGGATCGGTGTGTCTATGATGTCGAGACACCGAGTGTGTGTGTGTGTGTGTGTGTGTGTGTGTGTGTGTGTGTGTGTGTGTGTGTGTGTGTGTGTGTGCGTGCGTGCGTGCGTGCGTGCGTGCGTGCGTGCGTGCGTGCGTGCGTGCGTGCGTGTGTGTGCGTGCGTGCGTGCGTGCGTGCGTGCCCCTCCCTTATGCCCCGTATCTGTCCATACGCATTGATCCAGGTCAGGGAGTCGTCAGTCATTGACCCACATCAGCTGAGCTGCAGCACACAGATTTCCACTGGGGGCAATGCATAGCTGGGTGGGGCTGTGCATGCATGTTTTGTGTGTGTGTGTGTGTGTGTGTGTGTGTGACCCATGTAGGTCTATCTATGTGTGCGTGTGACCTATATTATGTATCACCCCATCTCCCAAGGGTGTGCCCCTCATAATATAACTGGAACTGGAATATAACTGGCCTACATCCACAGTGACATTTAGGGGTTAAACTGAGCTTATTGGAACATATACACAGACATTTAAACCATGCAGAATTGTCTATTTTATGTGTATGCTATCAGATCATGAATGTATCTATTTATGTATGTGTATAATATAGTATGCTAGCACAGAAGTAGCTCAAAGTCAAGCCTTTCTTTCAAGTGCCTTTTGTGTTGAGACACACAGTCTCTGGCAATAATGTACTGATGTTAATTGTTTACCATATACTGTATATTGGCTGAATGGTCCATTGTTTTTGTCATGCCCCCCCCCCCCCCCCCCCCCTCCTCCCTGCCTGCCTCTCTCTAACTAACTCTTGATCACCCGATGAGCGCTACAGGCAAAAACCAACATAGACACACACACTTCTTCTTTGGTAGGTTCATCTCCATTTTAATATTGAGGTCGACGTTCTGGCTTCGGGGCTGTGAGCGAGGGATCAGAAAGAGGAGGGGAGAGAGAGCGATGAAAAGCCAAGAAAAGGGGGTAGAGAGGATGAGGAGGAGGAACTGAGAGAATGATGATGAAGTCATTGTCTGGCACCGTGCCAGCAGCACAATGCCTTTGTTGTATTCTGACTCTGTCATGACAAAATCACGATCAAAAAGAATCCCAGACACGCGAACATGAAGATGGCTTCCATTTTTCTCCTGACTGTGAGACCGAACAATGAACTGCTGAGGATGGAGACAGCAGCCTGCCAACCCCAAAACTCTCCCCACCACCATGCCGAGCACCTATTAGAGGGGAGGGATGACATCACTCCTTTGCCTGGTAACCATGGTTACACTTGCCTCCCGCTGGCAAAAATCAGCAGCCTTTCCCCTCTTTTCCTCGCCTTTTTCTCTCCCTCGCCGTCCCTCCTCCCTCTCCTCTCCTCTCCTCTCCTCTCCTCTCCTCTCCTCTCCTCTCCTCTCGTCTCCTCTCCTCTCCTCTTCTCTCCTCTCCTCTCCTCTCCTCCCTCTCCTCTCGTCTCCTCTCCTCTCGTCTCTGCACTACTGCCTGTTCTTTCTCAAAACAAAATGAAACACTATGTTGAAACATGTTTTTTCCCTTCTTTCTCTGTCTTACGGTAAAATGGAGGTGATGAGTTTTAGCGTTTCAGAATTGGACAGTCAGTCACAGATGGTTACAGAGACTGTGGCAGTGGCAGCAGTGGCCTGGACCTTGGACCCCGGGCTACTGAAGGCCAGGGAAATGCCAGCTGGTCGGCGCTGACCTTTCAAAGGCTGGACTCGGGCCACAGGGAGAGGAGGAGGAAGAACGACAAAAAGTTTGGGGTGAAAGAGGGGGCATTGCCAGGCATGACTTTACAGTATGAAACTGAGGGGGGGGGGGAGCAAAACGAATACAAATAGAGACAGTTAGACAGATGCAGAGATCGAGATGACAGAGAAAACACAGTTGCTAACTTATTAAAGTCAGCATAAGAAGGAGCTGCCAAAAAGCCAGCACAACCGACCTAGTAAACGGAGGACGAGTACCAATGTGGATGAGACTCGATGTGGCTGTAAAGGAATAATGTCAGCAGAGGCAATGAATGAGAAGGGAAGGGTCAAAGGTCAGGCCTGTGAATGATGGCTGAGCTCAGTATGGTGGACAGTTATGGCTGGACAGCCAGGCAGTATGGGCAGTAAAGCTGGAGAGGCGAGGCACCACTCACGCTCCACTGATAACGTAAAGGACAGATGGGTCAAGGACTGCCATTAGAACCTATTGCAGAGAAATGGTTCTGCGACTCTCCAAACAGCAGCTATTCTGTAAAGTACTCTGTGTGATAGGGCAGTGCTACATGTTAAACATTATCTGTAAAGTACTCGACTGTATGTGATAGGGCAGTGCTACATGTTAAACAGTAGCTACTCTGTAAAGTACTCTACTGTATGTGATAGAGCAGTGCTACATGTTAAACAGTAGCTACTCTGTAAAGAAAGTACTCTACTGTATGTGATAGGGCAGTGCTACATGTTAAACCGTAGCTACTCTGTAAAGTACTCGACTGTATGTGAGAGGGCAGTGCTACATGTTAAAGAGTAGCTACTCTGTAAAGTACTCGACTGTATGTGAGAGGGCAGTGCTACATGTTAAACAGTAGCTACTCTGTAAAGTACTCTACTGTATGTGATAGAGCAGTGCTACATGTTAAAGAGTAGCTACTCTGTAAAGTACTCTACTGTATGTGATAGGGCAGTGCTACATGTTAAAGAGTAGCTACTCTGTAAAGTACTCCACTGTATGTGATAGGGCAGTGCTACATGTTCAACAGTAGCTACTCTGTAAAGTACTCGACTGTATGTGATAGAGCAGTGCTACATGTTAAAGAGTAGCTACTCTGTAAAGTACTCGACTGTATGTGATAGAGCAGTGCTACATGTTCAACAGTAGCTACTCTGTAAAGTACTCGACTGTATGTGATAGAGCAGTGCTACATGTTAAAGAGTAGCTACTCTGTAAAGTACTCGACTGTATGTGAGAGGGCAGTGCTACATGTTCAACAGTAGCTACTCTGTAAAGTACTCGACTGTATGTGATAGAGCAGTGCTACATGTTCAACAGTAGCTACTCTGTAAAGTACTCGACTGTATGTGATAGAGCAGTGCTACATGTTAGAATCCATTTGACACAAAGTGGAGGGAGCACGATGGGGGTAAAGTGGAGCATTTGAAGCCATTGTGTTGCTGTATTACAATAAGCAGCTTATTGTACAGTCCCTGTGCAGGGCAGCTGCTTTATTGAGGGACAGAGAGACAGACAAAGAGAGGACTCAGAAGAGGAGACCAGGGGAGAGGCAGAGCTCGCCCGGGTGTGTGTGTGTGTGTGTGAGGGTGTTCAGGACAGGACTCTTCTTCTCTGGGTTCCTCCCTTACTGTCTTCTTCCCATTGTTCTGACAGGTTGTTTGCTATTGTCTACTCAATCTACATGTGCCCTTTCTCCACTGCCCCTCTCATCTACATTAGTAATTTCTAGTTTTCCCTGCCCCCCCCCCCCCCCACCCGCTCGCTCTCTCTCTCTCTCTCTCTCTCTCTCTCTCTCTCTCTCTGTCTCTCTCTCACTAGTGATCTACTGCCTGTGATGCTGACAGCTCTTGGTCCTTGTGCCTGTCTGTCTGTCCGTCTCTGTGGTCTATCCTGTTGCAGCGTGTTGCCAGGGAGGTAAGCATCCTCTCCTCCCACCCCACCCCACCCCGCCCGACCAAGAGAGCCAGAGAGGGGAAAGGGATGGTGGAGGTTGCCATGGAAACTGGGAGTCTGTTGCGCTGCGCTCGACGGCCGACCGACATCATCTGTCGCTGTGCGGCGCCGAGCGGGCACATGAATATTTGAGCTTTATGGAGACACAAATAACATAAAGTCACAGCTTCACTCTCTGCACCTCTGCCACTTCAATACAGGAATACAGAGAGGTCACTGAAGGGAGGGGGGAGGCAGGGAGGGAGGGAGGGAGGGGGGGAGGGAGGGAAGGCGGGGTCACAAAGGAGACTGACAGACCTCCATTTTATCTAGGGCAGAGACTACATGTTATCTGGGTTAGCAAGCGAGAGAGATGAGGTGGAAGAAAAAGACTAAAATGGACGCAAGGACGATAATAGAAAAGGATGAAAGGGTTTTGACCAAGTAAATGAGACTTTTTCAGGCTGAGAATAATGCTGGGTGGGGAGGAAGGAGGAGGAGGAGGAGGAGAGGGCTGTCTGTTTCCTCCTCAAGCTGTCGAAACACACTCACACATTCATGTGATTCAGGCAGGTTTCCACACGAAGCAGTGGACGCACCGAGAAGTGTAATTGTGCACAATCTGAATCCCAGGCTGTGACTGCACTGCGTCAAAAAGCACACGTCTGACACCAATATGACACACTGTGTCCCTGTCCTCATCACTGGCTTCCAGCTAAATGCCCCCAGGCTTCCTATGGAGCTCCAAGTCTTTTGAAATGCATTCAGTGTGTCGATGTAGAAGCAGGCCTATAGTGTCTCTTCCCTCCTACTGTACGTCTTTATCCATTCAGAGGATCAGTTTAAACCTCTGGTTTGTTTTGTTTTTGAGTTCATTTCCCACGGTCCAGGAAAACATCCCCAGCCTTTGGGAATGTCTTGTCCAGTTGATGGTTTTAACACACCTGTCCCAGAGGTCCTGACCTGGAGTGACGCTCCCTGTATCTCACCAACCCTGCTGACATGCAGGCAGCTGCCTGTCAGAATGTCAGATAATGTTCTTTTCCTCCTGGGTGATTTCAGATGTTGGAGGCCCTCTGGAATCCGCTTTGCAAATATATTTTTATAAATATCTTCTTATAATTCACAGCCTTGTGTGTGTGTGTGTGTGTGTGTGTGTGTGTGTGTGTGTGTGTGTGTGTGTGTGTGTGTGTGTGTGTGTGTGTGAGAGAGAGAGAGAGGCTGGATAGGCATTCAAAAAGTGACTAGCTACAGCAGTGATTCTCAACTTTTCTTCATATCAGGGAGCCCTAGTTTAGTCCCCATTAGAGCCACAGACCCACACTTGATAAGAGTGTCTCTCAGACCCAAATCTGACATTATTTTAATTGTCAGATATGATCTTCTCCAGAAGTCCATGACTTCCTGTATTGTAGATAATAGATAACAGTGAAACTATGGCAAGAACCGTCTAACAATTCATCAATTAGCTAGTGACCCCCTGGAAGCCCCTCAAGGACCCATGGTGGTCCCTGGGACCGCATGTTGAGAACCACTGGGCTACATTATAGTCATCATTGATGTAAGTTTGATGCAAGTACAGTAAGTAAGTGTGTGTGTGTGTGTGTGTGTGTGTGTGTGTGTGTGTGTGTGTGTGTGTGTGTGTGTGTGTGTGTGTGTGTGTTAGAGGTCCACACTGTTTCTCTTTATCAGTTCTGCACTTAACAAAAAAGCCAGCTGCATATGCATTAACAAATGCTACTATGAAATCAGTTGCATGGTCAACATGGACTCCTCACAGACTTTGCATTCCAGCCTGTAATATCAGGGAGGGGCGTGTGTGTGTGTGTGTGTGTGTGTGTGTGGGGGGGGGGGGGGGGGGGGGGGTGGTCAGAGGAAAGGAGCTAAAGACTGAACGCTTATTAGCCTGAAATATCCGTGCAGCAGCTGCACCATTTCCGTGGCAACACCTGTCGCCATGGCGCTGAGATGTCGACATGCCTCTGTGTCAAAGTCTGCATGTCTGAGGCGCTGCACATTCACTGCATGGCCGGCCTGTGAGAACACACACACACACACACACACACACACACACACACACACACATACACACACACACACACACACACACACACACACACACACACACACACACACACACACACACACACACACACACACACACACACACACACACACACACAGAGTGCAATTGCTTTCCTCACTAATGTAGTAGCATGTGGAAAATCTTCACACCGGCAGGCTAACATCCTGGAGGAGTGTAAGCGGCATTTGACTTTACAGGACAGCCAAAACAAAATGGCCGTCCTTTGGCCTGACAGTAAACTTCATGAACAATATTTTCAGAGTAATTAAAAACTGACTTTGTCATCCCCTGCCCCCGGTGAGGCCTGCTGGCCCAGTGCCGTGGGGGGAAATATATTCCAAATAGTTCAGTGTTCATTGATAGGTCTTTAGGTTTTTTATTAATAACTCTGGATTGGTTTACAATTGACATGTGCCCTTTTGGCAGTAGAAACTGATCATCAGGCGCTTTAATTTGGTTAAACTCATTTGCACGCAACAAGTCACTTATGCCCCTCTCACCCCTCGAATATCCAGTGATGTCAGCGTGCCCCCCCCACCCCCCCCCCCCCCCACCACACACACACACACACACACACAGGGATGGGCCTGTGTGTGTGTGTGTGTGTGTGTCTCTGTGTATTCAAGATTCAATATTTTTATTGTCACTCCGTAGTACAAGTATCACGTGTGAAATTATTGTGCTGTGAACTCCGTTTACAACATAGTACAAATATAACAGGGCATATGAGTGCAAAAACAACAAGAGACACAACAAGCAATAAGGCAGTAGAGTGATAAGACAAGTCAGAGACAGTGGCATATTCACTGCACATAGGTGCACATGTCATGTGCATACTTTGGACGTACTTAAATATTTTGAATTCGGCGTATTTGACGTACAGGTGCAAATAGCATATACCTAATTAAACATACAATTAAACATTACACATACATAATGGTAGCATCTACAGTGCGGTACAGTACAGCTACTACACTATTTGTGTATGTTAAGGAGTCTCGTGGCATGCGGGAAGAAACTGTCCCTCAAGCGATTTGTGCGTGCTTTTGGGACCCTGTATCTTCTCCCTGAGGGTAACAGGGAGAACAGGCTGTTGTGGGGATGGTTTGTGTCTTTGATGATCTTCAGGGACCTCCTGAGGCACCGCTGGTTATATAGTTCCTGCAGTTCTGGCAGCTCACATCCTGTTACGTGCTGGGCCGCGCATCTCACTCTTCGTAGCGCCCTGCGGTCCATGGTGGTACAGTTCCCGTACTAGGTGGTGAAGCAGCCAGTCAGCAGGCTTTCAATGGTGCCTCTGTAGAAGTCCCTAAGGATTTCTGGCCTTAGCCCAAATTTCTTTAGGCGCCTGAGTCCGTGTAGTCGCTGCTGGGCCTTTTTGACAACAGTGGCGGTGTGACCGGCCCATGTCAGGTCCTGGTGGATGTTGACTCCCAGGTACTTGAAGCTGTCCACCCTTTCCACCACTGTGCCGTTGATGGTGATTGGGGGGTGTGCGCCCCCCCCCCCCCCCCCCCCTCCTGTAGTGTACAATGATCTCCTTGGTCTTGGTGTGTGTGTGTGTGTGTGTGTGTGTGTGTGTGTGTCTCTGTGTGTGTTCTTGCAGAGGCAGTGTTAAAGTATGGAAGAGACAGCAGAGAGATACTTTCTGGCTGACTCTCTAATCCTTCAGGGAAGATTGGCTTCTTTGTTGCTTCCTTATATTTCACTCTCTCCCCTCCTCTCTCCTCTCCTCTCTCTCCTCTCTCTCCACCCTCCTCTCTCCTCTCCTCTCTCCACCCTCCTCTCTCCTCTCCTCCCTCCTCTCCTCTCTTCACCCTCTCCTCTCCTCTCCTCTCTCTCCACCCTCCTCTCTCCTCTCCTCTCTCCACCCTCCTCTCTCCTCCCTCCTCTCCTCTCTTCACCCTCCTCTCTCCTCTCCTCTCTCTCCTCTCTCCACCCTCCTCTCTCCTCTCCTCTCTCTCCTCTCTCCACCCTCCTCTCTCCTCTCCTCTCTCCACCCTCCTCTCTCATCTCCTCCCTCCTCTCCTCTCTTCACCCTCCTCTCTCCTCTCCTCTCCTCTCCTCTCTCTCCACCCTCCTCTCTCCCCTCTCCTCTCTCCACCCTCCTCTCTCCTCTCCTCTCCTCTCTCTCCACCCTCCTCTCTCCTCTCCTCCCTCCTCTCTCCACTCTCCTCTCCTCTCTCCACCCTCCTCTCTCCTCTCCACCCTCCTCTCTCCACCCTCCTCTCTCCTCTCCACCCTCCTCTCTCCACCCCTCCTCGCTCCACTCCCTCTCTGTTCATTCAGATGGGGAATATTGTGTTTCCATGACAACCGCAGCGGTGGAGGAAAATGGATTGGATGCTCTGCACTGTGCATGGGGATATGGTGAGTGGGGGAGGGGTGTTTATGAGGTGTGCTGCTCGTACAAGGGGATTGGGGTTGTGTGGGTGTGTGTGTGTGTGTGTGTGTGTGGGGGGGGGGGGGGTATGAGAGAGTGCAGAGGCATAGTGGGGGTAGAGGATGCCCTCAAACCACATTGCCAGATGGAAGCTTTTGTGATCCCTCAAAACACACACACTGTTCTATCTTGTCTGGTGGAGAGAAACCAAATGATATGGTCTACAGCCGTGGTTCTCAAACCTTCTTTTTTATGTCATGGACCCCTAAACTGACACAAAATTAGCCTTTTTCACTTCTCACCCAAATCACCCATTTTGTGTCTGAAAGGCAGGAAGTAACACAGGTGTAAGCAAAACATTAATGAGGGTTTCCAACTTCCAATCCATTTGGTGATCCGGTGCCGGGGCCCTCGTTACTGTTTTGCTTGCACCTGTGTTACTTCCTGGATTGGGTGGGAAGTGAAAATGTCTAATTAGACTACCCAGGGTCCCCCATCTGATACTATTTTTGCTTTTAGATGTTTTACAAAAAGTGTATGAAACCCATGACAAAAAAAGTCATACACTCTTTCATCCTGTTACTTATGGATGGAATTATAATGAAAATTAATTATTCACCTTTTTTGCTGGGGACCCCCTGGAACCCCCTCAAGGACCCCCTTTGAGACCCACTGGTCCATAGTCTTTTGATGTATCATTTCCAACTCACTTCCTCGGCACATGTTGACACACTGGGAAAAATAACCTGTTGATCCTTTCTGTTTCCAGGTCCCTCACCTGCAGACACTCTGACCTCACTGCCTCTGTCTGGTTTACATACTTGACCCTTGACCTGTATCCTGGACGCAGTTCAGAGCGTGACACCTGACGCCAGGAAAAGAGAATACTCTTCTTCTCGTCTTCTCTGTGGAAAAATCAGAGTGAGCTAACCCTGTTTACCTTTTTTCACCAATCCCTCAGACTCCCTCACTCTGTCTTTTCCTCCTCCCCCAGATCTCCCCCCCCCCCCGCCCCTGTCTGCTTTCCATCCTTCCAGCTGAGAAAACAGGCGCGAGAGCACTTGGCAGAGGAGATGAGGCGAGAGAGAGACTAGAAGTACCAGAGAGAGAGAGAGAGAGAGAGAGGGCTTTTCAGACGGAGAGAAAAGGCTTTGCTGCAGTGAAAGGGAGCATTGTGTTCTTCTACCACATGCTTACGGCTCCATCTCTGTGATTTAGTTGAGCTAGCAGCCAGCCCAGCACATTACTGTGTCTCTTTAAATCAGCTCAGAGTTAGCCTTAGCAACGTTCAGGCTACGCTGCTCCACAGAGTTAGCCTTAGCAACGTTCAGGCTACGCTGCTCCACAGTGTTAGCCTTAGCAACGTTCAGGCTACGCTGCTCCACAGTGTTAGCCTTAGCAACGTTCAGGCTACGCTGCTCCACAGTGTTAGCCTTAGCAACGTTCAGGCTACGCTGCTCCACAGTGTTAGCCTTAGCAACGTTCAGGCTACGCTGCACCACAGAGTTAGCCTTAGCAACGTTCAGGCTACGCTGCTCCACAGAGTTAGCCATAGCAACGTTCAGGCTACGCTGCTCGACAGAGTTAGCCATAGCAACATTCAGGCTACACTGCTCCACAGAGTTAGCCTTAGCAACATTCAGGCTACGCTGCTCCACAGAGTTAGCCTTAGCAACATTCAGGCTACGCTGCTCCACAGAGTTAGCCTTAGCAACGTTCAGGCTACGCTGCTCCACAGAGTTAGCCATAGCAACGTTCAGGCTACGCTGCTCCACAGAGTTAGCCTTAGCAACATTCAGGCTACGCTGCTCCACAGAGTTAGCCTTAGCAACAACGTTCAGGCTATCCGCTGCTCCATGGCTTCGACTCAATGGCCTCCTCCTTTACCCGCGGCCCCGGCCAAAAACACTGACCCCCGCTGGTCTCTGCCATTACCTCTATCAGGTGCATTCCTCTCTGTTGAAATAATGGCAGACCAGAACATTGGGCTAGACTGTGTTCTTTATGTTTATATCATTTAGTAAGATCATGTTCAAAAATGTAAGAACATACATTAGTGGTTTGTGGTTAGTGATGGATGCTCCTTCATAATGTGCCAGCTTGATATGTGTGTGGAGAGCAGAGGAGTCAGGCTGTATTTATGTAGCTGGCTGAGTCTGCCATCAGAAAAACAAGATGTTCCGTTCCATTCCATTCCTTTCTCTCCCTAATAACGTTTTTATAAGGTGCATCCTTCCAAAAAACAGTAGAGTCTCTCTGTCTATCCCTCTCTCTCGCTCTCTCTCTTTCCCTCCCTCTCTCTCTCCATCCCTCTCTATCTCTCTTTCCCTCCCTCTCTCTCTCTGTCTCTCTCTCTCTCTCTCTCTCTCTCTCTCTCTCTCTGTCTCTCTCTCTCTCTCTCTGCACTGTCAGAAAGGAGATCGCATTAACCCACTGCTGTCTGTTCTTTTTTTTATAAAAGAAACTGGTCTCCTAAACCAGTGGTTCTCAACATGGGGTCCGGGGACCACCAGGGCTCCTTAAGGGGGTTCCAGGGGGTCTCCCAACTGGTGAACTTCATCATTATTTCATTGACAATAAGTTAACACAATTAGAGAAAAATGGTAATAGTTTCACTGTTGAATGGGGCGGTGTGTGGCCTTAATGTGTACTAAATTAGGGGTGCTTGATATGAAAAGTGTTGAGAATGGCCATCTTAAACTATACTTGTAGTCTACTAGTCTCTATTAAGTGTGTTGTGTGGATGGTCCCCTATGTAAGCCGACTGTGGTGCTGTACACATATAGGCTGCAGTGCATCCCGGAGTTGATCCATAGTAAAGTCTGGTATAATCTGGCCTTTATCCCAGCTCTGTTTGGAGTGTGTCTGCCCCACAGAGCAAGGCTCTGTCCTCCACCATGTGCTGACCCATATCACTGCTCTATCCTCTCACACAGGGACAGCTGCAGGATGGGGGAGGAGGGGAAGGAGGAAGGGAGGCAGGGAGGGAGGGAGGGAGGGAGGGAGTTCCTTCCTCTCTGTGGACTGTGGAGGGAAAAAACAGGCGGCTTGAGGAGGCGCGGAAACCCCATTTCCTGTCCCGCCAAGAGCAGCTGTTACATCACATCCTGTCCTCTCCTCTCCTCTCCTCTCCTGTCCTCTCCTCTCCTCTCCTCTCTTCTCCTCTCCTCTCCTCTCTTCTCCTCTCCTCGTCTCTCCTCTCCTCTCCTCTCCTCTCCTCTCCTCTCCTCTCCTCTCCTCTCCTCTCCTGTCCTCTCCTCTCCTCTCCTCTCCTCGGATGGATCAGACGAGGTCCTCGGTCTGAAACCAGATCCTTGTTTCCTCTCTGCTGCTGCTGGAGCTGCCTGGCAGGTCACTGTAGAGGAAGTTAGGTTCTCTTTCCTGGCACAGTACGCTGATAACGATCTATTAGCTGAATAACAAAGAATTTGATTACAGCAGCTAATCAGGAAAACTATGCTATTCAGTACTTCTGACTGACTGACTGACTGACTGACTGACTGACTGACCGACTGACTGACTGACTGACTGATCGACCGACCGACCGACTGACTTCTGGCCTGACTCACTGACTGACTACATACATGTGCATAGGTGTGTCTGTTGTGCCCCCCAGATGCATGCTTTCTTGTATGAGTGTGTCACCCTCAGAATGTGATGCTGTCTGTGATGTCTTGTGTTCAGGCTGACTAATGTCATTACCGCTCACAGACGGGCCATTGTCAAGGTCCGGTCCACCACAGTGGATTTCCTGCTTCGCTCCTTCTTTTGGATGAGCGCCCTCTACATCACTGTCCCTGGATTGGAGTCTTTTTGTCTGGCTGTAAGTGTGTGCGTGTGTGAGAGAGAGAGAGAGTGCATGGTATGCCACTATCCTTGTGACTGTGTGTGTATTGCCTTTGTGTGTGTGTGTGTGTGTGTGTGTGTGTGTGTGTGATTAGTTGGAATGTGCCTAATTAAGCGAGATCATGGGGGGGGGGCATAAAGAGGGCAATAAAAGAACAATCTCTCTCCTTTCTGCTGGGTCTCCCCTCCAGGAAGTGACTCATTCCTGTCCCCCTGCAGTCCAAAGGGAACCTGGTGACACACAGGAAGTCACCTTATTCCCACTGCAGTCCAAAGGGAACCTGGTGACACACAGGGGACAGCAGGAGTCCCTGTGAGAGACATAGGGTGACATAGAGCTGACTAAATAGGTCCACTCTTAAAGTAAATTATTTTAAGACTAGAATATGCATCGGATTGTAGCCTATACCCATATTTCTATGGATATGAATTGTACTTCTATTTCCTGTCATTATTGGATATTAAAAAAATAGAATAGTTCTCAATGGAAAGCATGCAGTGAATCACAAGTGGACAGTTTTTTATTGCCATTGACTCATCTGCCTGTGTGTGTGTGTGTGTGTGTGTGTGTGTGTGTGTGTGTGTGTGTGTGTGTTGGTGAGCGCGTGCGCGTGCGTGTGTGTGTGCGCGCGGGATGTGCTCTGCTCTGCCATGTTTCCTGCATATGCTTCTCTCAGCGTTGCCAGGTTTGACTAACGTGTTGCCAGGTTTGACTAACGCCTGCATAATGTTTGACTTCCAGCAGGTCATTCAGCTCAGCCAGGCCCTGGACTGAGCTAATATCACAGATTGATTTCTAATGAAGACACCAAGGAACTGAACAGAACAGTGCTTGGGCTAACAGTTGCCTTGACAACCACATAATGCAAAGAGAGAAGGGGGTGGGGGTGGGGGAGAGGAGTCGGCCATTTGTGGTTTTAGGTCTACACAGTCTTTAATGTTGGTATCAGTGTTTGATTCTGATGGAAAAATGACTTAACAATGCTCTCATAAATGCTGTGGCAGCTTAGGCTGATATCTCTTCTCAGGTATTTTTGAACTGCTACACACGTAAGTGTCTCTCAGAGCTGGTGGTCTTGTGTAACATTTGCATCTCCAGGTGATATCCTTACTTGGAAAAGCATTCGCTGACATCAGAAAGGACGTGACCCCTGATTCATGCTCCTCACATCACCTCCGTCCCCCCAGCTCATAGTATGTCCTTCCTTCCATCCCCCATCATCTCCAGTGAGTCATGGCCTGTTCCTTTTGTTTTGCTTTGTGACGTTCCATGGGCTATTTATAGACGTGCTTGTGTTATTGTGTAAGACCTTGTGTACGGCACACAGAGCTGTCTGCCATATGTTTGCCCCAGGATCTCTGAGACAGAAGAGAAGGTGCTCTGCTATAACTACAACTACAACTGGACAAGGTGACACTAATGTTCTGAAGACCAGGAGAATCTAAACACGTTCTGCTTTGCTGGACTTGCCCAAGGCTGCATCTTGACACAATTACTCTATATTCTCTACTCACAGGGTTGATTTTAATATTTTCCAGGTCTGGAAAAGTATGGAAAAAGGAAAAGACAGTGTGGAAAAATATTTGTTTCCAGACTCTTGTCTATTGTGACTAGTCAACCAGACAGGTCGAACTTTTTACAGCGTGATCTTGGGCCAACTCTCTGTTGTGTCACGCTCTGTCTATGTCTCTCACCCACGGGAAAGCCAGGCTAAATAATTTTACATTTCAGCTATTAAACATTTTCAGAGACTTTCTGAACTGTTTAAACACAGTCTCTGTGTCTTTCAGGGAAGTCTCTGAAAATGGTTAATGGTAAAGAAAAAAGAAAAAAAGTGCACATAATCATAGTTATGTAATAATAATATGAGCCAGCCACCAAGTGTTTTGTATTTCTTGAATTTCCACATTTATTTTGCTTTTGTTTGCAGTGCATATTCGTTTAAACTTTGTGTGATTTTAGTTTTGCAGTGCCTATATGTACTTACTTGTGTAAGTCATTTTCTGTAGTGTTTTTGTATGGTTTGTTGTGTTTGTTTTGGACTTCTGCATGCTTTTATTTTGTAGAACTGGCTTTGTGCATTGTCTACAACTTTATCATGGCTTCACACCTGGTGCCATCTAGTGCCAATCAGTGCTAATGAGAGCACACCTGTGTCTAGTGGCTGGATGGACTGGCTGTTCGGGTGGCCTATCAGGGGGGGGAAGCTGGAGTTGAACGGACCAATCAGCTGGCCCCAGAGGGAGGACTTATTTATTGTTTTGGGGTATAAAGGCAGTTTGTGACACAGGAGAAGCAGAGGACAGTGAGATGTGGGGAGCTGAGAACCAGGATGCAAGCATCAGCAGCGACCAAGGTGACATGTGGCCAGACAGACCAGACCGAGCCCTAATCACTGCACACTAGGGGCCAGCAGTGACGGGGGGGAACCTCTCTCCCTCCCGCGTAAGTCGCCTAACAGACCGGTGTTTGGTTCTGTGGCATTAATGACAGCAAGTGTGTTGTAAAAGCATGTTTTACTGGCCCCCAGTTGTCATCTGCAGGCTTGGCCAGAGAAGAAGACCCAGAGCAGTGTCAAGTGCGGCGAGACAGACTGACCCAGATGGAGCCCTAAACACCACACGCTAGCGGCCAGCAGTGGGTCCAGTACAACAGTAGCACTTTGGCCTACTCACAATAACAACAGTAAGTAATACATTTAATTCACAATAAACTTGTGCCCTCATCACATACTTTATTTATTTCCTTTATGCTATTTTCTGTCTCCCATCCTCAATTAAAAAATATCTATATTTTCATGCTTTATTGACAGATGTATGTGAGAGAGGGGAGGACATGCAGCAAATTACCACGGGTCGGATTCGAACCCAGGTCTCTGCCATGAAAGCACCTGATACGGTCCTCACTCAACCCTCTGAGCCACCACAGCCCTGCTTCTGAGGAGAGACTGCATGACTGCGACATGGCCATCACACACATGGACTTAGACTTAAATCAGCTTACTAGGTTAAATAGAATCTCAATTATATTACAGCCATTTCTGGTGGCAAATTGCTCAATTTGCTCCACAACAGAGGAGAAAAACCGTGGCAGTGCTTTGGTGGTACACTGTATGTCAGCTGCCTACTGAGGTAAGGCTCGTGAGTTCAAGCCTGGGATGTGCACACATCCTTAGATAGTGAAAAGGTTTGTATTTAAATACAAGTGACAATACACTTCTAATTAAGATATTAAAGTGTTAAAATAAATGTTGTTCAATACACTATACTGCAAAGGAGGGTTCCCACAGCAGGTTTTGAGCCCTGGGCCCCGTTCCAATACCCATACTTCCATACTATTTAGTAGGCAAAAAAAGATTTAGTATGTCCCAATACATAGTATGTCAGATGCAGTATGCCAAGAGTACCAGGATGTTGTACTACATCAGCTCCTATTTCGGAGTATGCATCGATGCATGCTGCTTCAGCCAAACTTCCCCACAATCCTTTGCGCAGCAGGAAGTTATGTCTTCTTCTTCTTCTTCTAATGTTTTATGGCGGTTGGCAAACAACTTTTTGTGCATTACCGCCACCTACTGGAGTTACGTCGCACTGACTGAGCTAATTAACTTTAAGAAAGCCTTGAAATATGTTAAAACCAAACAAGCATGGTGTGTACCAAAACATGTATATCTTGATTCCTGTTTAGATCTCTGACTTAATGTTTTTGCTTTATTTATTTTATTTTGTTTATTTGATTGTCTGTTCCAATTTTGTAAATGTTTAGTCTGAAGTTTTTGTATAATGTACTGTTTGTTACTGCCAGACTTTGTTTATTGAATTAAAAAAAGAAAAAAAAAAGAAAAAAAAACTCAAATGTGGCGCTGCGGACGTCGGCGGAAGTGAGCAAGAGGTCGGAGTTCAGGAAGCTCACGTGACGACAGATGTAGTGTGTCCCAATAGTATGCATTTTGCATGCATGCTGCACACTACAATCCATACTTTGTGAGGGCAGCGGCAGTACATACTACAAGAAAGAAGTACAAGTATGGGTATTGGAACGGGGCCCTGGTCTACCAGAACTGCACTGTTACTCAGCCACACAGACAAACCCACACACCTTTTGTTCTAACTGTATTCAATGTAATGCTATGATCAGAGGTGAGTTCTTTTCAAAACAGTTTGTTTACCTTTTGAAATGCGCAAGCATCATTTACCACGAGAGAGCTGGAAATCCGTATCTCTGAACATAAAAGCAATATTAGGAACAAAGTTGAAAAATCCTCGGTAGACACTTTAATTTAGTGGGGCACGACGTGTGCTCTCTCAGGTTCCAGGGTATAGAATTTGTGGGACCTTTGAAAAGGGTCGGTAACAGGGACAGATCTCTGTTACAAAGAGAAGCCTTCTGGATACACACCCTACAGACAGAACATCCCAAAGGCCTCAATGAGGAATTATTGAGCAGTTTCCTTTAGATTTTTTTTTAATTACTATTTTTTTTATTTGTATTTTTTTTACTACATTTATTCTTATCCTGCCTGATGTACTGGGTACAGCAGGACCAATGCCCTAGTCTTTTTCCGTCTATCTGCTTTAGTTGTGGCCTACCAACCTCAATTGCGGCACCATGCATAACCCAATTGATCTATTAGGTGCAAGTCGTACTCCAGAGGTCCTTGATATAGAGCTACACATATCTTCCTTTGTCCACTGATGTAGCATCTTATGAATGTAACATTTTTGTAATTGTGTTTTCTACAAATGTATTTCTACAAATGTACTCTAATGGTGATGATTTGGTGTGGTGTAAAATACTTTATTGCTTAATTGATTGCATTTCCGGTGTTATTGTATATAGCCGTCATTTCCGTCTGATTCAGCACAATGCTGAAGAAGGCCTGTTTTGCTGAAACGTCCGTTGTAGCTTTCAATTGCCCAGATGATGGATTAAACCTTTAAAAGGACATTCAAGTTCTGTTCTCTCCTACCAAACTCACAGACCTACCTGACTGTTGTTGGATTGTTTCTGATTGGCTGTTGAATGAAGTAATTGCTTTAAAATTAAGGTCAGAAGAGGCTTCCCGGTGGTTCACTGGCTTGAGTGTGTACTGTGTACCATGTAAACTGTCCTTCACAGTGACCCGGGTTCAAATCCAGCCTGTGCTCATTTGTTGCATGTTCTCTCTCCCACACCTGTGTCTTTCTCTCACTATTAGTCTGTCAATAAAGCATAAAATGCCTGAAAAAAGTCTAAACTAAAAAAAACACTAAAGGAAAATTACTTATCTGCATGTAAAAAAAAAAAAATCAACACATTTTCTTTAACAATTAAAGTTTCTCAGAGACTTTCTGACTCCACCCCCCCCCCCCAGCTTTCCTGTGGGTGAAAGAGTGATAATGGGAGAGAGAAATTGCGGGGTTTGGTGAGGAGTCCGCTGTAAAAAGTTAAACCAGACAGGTCTTTTCTCTCTCTCTCTTCCACACCTTTGTGTCTTTCTCAATAAAACAAAATGTCAAAATTAAAGATAAATCATAAAGGAATAGCTGTTATTTGTTTTTTGTACCATTAAAAGTTGTCAGGCACCTTCTGAGAAGCTTAACTCCCAACAGCTCATAGCTCAGTCAGCTGAGCGGCTGTCTCTGTCTGACAGGTAGACTGTTGGTTCAATTCCCGATGGAGGAGACATATTACAGCTCTGCCCTGTCTTTAACATCACCAGCGTAGCGCCTCCTACAGGCAGATACACAGAGCAACATAGCGCCTATACAGATCCACAGAAATGGGCACTGTGGACAGACATGTCATATACTGAGTCCACAGCAGTTTTTCAAAAAGTTATTCTAAGCCTGGCGGCAGCCAGCAGAAGTCACGATAACAGAAAACATAATTCCGATGTCAGTAAAGTTTCAGCTCTCTGTGGTTTTCTGTCTCATAACCCTCAGCTCATGTCTCTGCAGAGGTCAGGGGGGGAGAACATCCCCCCCCTTAGATCCAGGTAGTGCCAGCTGAACGGGATTAGAACCCACAACCTCTGGCCCCGGTGTCTCTGTGTGTATTATTCCTTCACACCACCAGCTGCCCTTCACACTCACAGCTCTTCTCCTGGCGCTCTTGTCTCTTCCCTCTGCCTGTCACCATTCAAAACTGACTGAGGCTCGAACCCACGACCGCAAAAGTGGCTGAGGTCTCAACATTGCTAGGCAGCAAGCCTACTCTCTGTGCCACCAAGTCAGACTGATCGAATGAGGTTTTCTCAGGGCTTTAAATGACTCTTTCCTCTGGCTGTCGACATTCAAAACTGACTGAGGATTGAACCCACAACCTCAAAAGTCACTGAGGCTCAAACACACAAGCTCCAAACTGCTAGACAGCAATCCAACTCTCTGAGCTAGTGGGTCATAGTGATTAAGACTAGAAGATTAAAGTATAGTCTTTATGCATCTTAAAATATGTTTTGAAGGGACCTTTTAAGTTGAATAGTACTGTATTTGAATTATATTAATATGACGTGAGTTTATATTCGCCTTGCACAGAAAACCTTTTACTTTTATACTTGAGTACATTTCAGAGCCTGTACTTTTTTCCTTTTACTTGAGTAATTAAGTTGAATCAGTACTTCTGCTTTACCAGTCTTTTTTTTACACAAATAACTGTGCTTCTACTTAATCAGAGCAACAATGTGATTACATTTCGAATGACAAGAAAAAATTACACATCTGTGCAATAGGCTAAGTAGGCCTAAATAACTCAGATATAGGGTTTACAATTGTAATGTTCCATATAATGAAGTATCTCATGCTTGTTGATTTAATGATTGTTTTGCACCTGCTGCTCAGTTGCATGGAAAGAAGGTGGGAGCAGCCGAGTACAGTCAGCCAATCAGAGGCAGAGAGGGGCGGGTCATGCCTTCGCCATCATGGGAAAAAAGATATCACCTCTCTCTCACTCACAAGAGACCCATGTTACATTCAGGTACATTCAATTAGATTCAGCTGGGCTGGTGGTGCTTGCTTAAACCTGTGCTAAACCTCTGGTGTCACTCCACCCCTAGTTCAAAACTCTAGCACATTGTTGGAGGATACTGATTGGCTGTTCAATAAAGCAATTACTTTAACATTAACATCAGAAGAAGTAAGCTTTAGTCCTCCCACTGACCCGGGTTCAAATCCAGCCCATGGGCTTTTGTTGCATGTTCTCTTTTCCTCTCGCTCCCTGCGCTCTTATCTTTGTTTGTTTTTTACCATTAAAAGTTTTCAGAGATTTTCTGCCTGGCTTTCCAGGCTAAAAAATTGAACAGGTCAAACTTTTTACAGTGGGATTTTGGGCCAACTGTGTTTTCTCTCTCTCTCTCACTCTCGGTATAGGTCTCTCACCCACAAGAGACCCATGTTACATTCAGGTACAGTCAGTTAGATTCAGCTTGGAGGGTGGTGGTGGTGGTTGCTTAAACCTGCGCTAAATGTCTGGTGAGTGTGTACCATGTAAGCTGAGTCCTTCACAGTGACCCAGGTTCAGATCTGGAACAAATGACCACAGGGGTCATTTGTTGCATGTTCTCTATCTGTCTTTCTATAACTATACATCTGTCAAAGCATAAAATGCCTGTAAAAATGCCTAAAATCAAAACAAAGCAAAAGCACTTATCTGCATGTTAAAAAACCCAATAAAACATTTTCTTTAAACATAAAAGGTTTTCAGAGACTTTCTGACACTCCCCCCCCCCACACACACTAGATTTATGTTGATTGACAGCTGAAATGTAAAAAAAAAAAAATAGCCTGGCTTTGCAGGCAAAAAAAAATTGAACAGGTCAAACCTTTTACAGCAGGATTTTGGGCCAACTGTGTTTTCTCTCTCTCTCTCACTCTCGGTATAGGTCTCTCACCCACAAGGGACCCATGTTACATTCAGGTACAGTCAGTTAGATTCAGCTTTGGGGGGTGGTTGCTTAAACCTGTGCTAAACATCTGGTGAGTGTTTACCATATAAGCTCAGTCCTTCACAGTGACCCAGGTTCAAATCTGGCCTGTGGTCATTTGTTGCATGTTCTCAGTCTCCCACTCCTTCCCACGGATTTATACTAGTCTAACTACATGTATTTAACTGCTCCCCAACACTGATTTTTAACCTGTTAAGGCTATGCTTTCCACAGGTGAATCTTATCAGTTAATAGGGTTAATGGTACACAACTAAAAGTACAATCACTCAAAAGTGGAAGCTTATCATTTGTTATCATTAAATGCAAATAACATACATTAGTTTAAGACAAAAAAAGCTTAAGAAAAACTCAGATGCAAAAGCATTTTTTTAATGATTTCAGAATCTTTTTATTTGAAATGTCAGTGTTCAAGAGAAAATAAAACAGCAATATAAATATTAGCATAAAAATAAGAGTAACATGGGGGTATAGCGTGGGGGCTAAGCGTTTCATAAGAAAGATAATACAGCAGGATAGAATAGGATTAATTCAGCAGCAGACGGACTTACACATATAATATATATAATCATTTGTTCATATGGACAAAGAGAGAAAGAGGCATTCTTTCACAAATGCACAAGATAAAATCACAGCAAAAGAACATTAAGAGGTTACAGAAGGATAGAAACATTTCCAATATATTTTTTTGTGTTTCGTTTTTTTACAGGGTGATAAAATAGATAGAGAGAGAAAATGAACACAAAAATATGCGCAACACATATCACAAGTTAACTAGTCTACGTGTGTCACTTTGTTTACTTATCATCTAAAGTTATCATCAGCATCGTCATCTTTAATTCATTTATTTACACTGAAGAGTTAGTTGGCTTCCATGGTGCTTAGTTACTACATTGCAACACAAACTGTTGAAGAACATCTCAGATTTTTATTCATTAGATTTTTTTTTACGGCGATTTTCTTATTTTTCTTGAAAAACAAATGCAACACATTCCAGTAGTAAGCCACGCCTTGTGGATAGGGACTTTTATTTTGAAAATGCTGGACGTGGTCCCTACTATACAAACAACTGGCTCATACCATCGACAGGACTTGCGTTTATTTACAGTGGGGAAGAGCCTTCACAGGACCAGGGAGCGGAGGGGAGGAGTGAGCGGTAGAGAGCCTGAGGTTAGCACTGAACAGAGTGGATGTCAATAGAGGGCTAGCATGGGGAGCTAACTCTGAAGCCCCCAGCTCCCTCTCAAGTGGTATCTCCTCTCCAACAGGGACACATGTGCTTGGGTCTGTTGACCTCTACCTGGGTCAGTGCATTAGAGGAAGTTTAGGGGGCGGGGTGGGTCAACACTGGTGCCTCTGTACATTCAGTGGGTAGAGCCAAGGTTGCTTCCCACCCCCTTGTCAATGTAATGGTGCCGCCCCAGACTGGGTACCCTTCACCAGCCCTCTCCACTCCCCCTGACCCAGCCTGCAAGCTGTCTCTTCATGCAGTGGTGCCCGGCCAGTAGCCTGACGGACAAACGGACGGCAAAGGAAAGACTTATCTTATATAAACACTTCCTCTATACTATCCAATCATTATCTCCCAAAGAAAAAAAACATGTTATTGTCTTACGTCAAGAAGTTTCATCAGCACTTCAGGATAGCAAGGGTGAATACTCTTGTTTTTGCAGGCCCTAGCGGCCTGCAAAGTGTCTAGTAGAGACTCCTAAGCACTTAAGTTTACCACGGCTACACGTTTGCCTAAAGACTGAAGTGATTTCCTACCCCTACATCGTCTCATCTTTAGAATACGAACAGTGCATTTCTTATTGTTTGGCTCTCGACACGGGGTAGTGAGTGAGGGGAGGAGACAAGCTGGTTTGGGAGAGGGGGAGGGGGCAGGACAGCAGGACATGTTGTGCCCCATCTGGGGCTGTAATCCACGGAGCCAGTGACCGCTGCTATGCCACCTGCATGGACAGCATGGCCTGTGACATCACAACACACGCGCCTGCTATGCCACCTGCATGGACAGCATGGCCTGTGACATCACAACACACTCCCCACTCTCCGCCAGCCCTTGCTCCGGGTGCATGCTCAGGTCATAAGAAAATCAGAGGAGATTTCAATCTTATATATCTTTTAAACTACGATTACAAAAGTAATGTGTCATTTTGTGTCAAGTAAATGCTACATGTGCATTATATTGACCTGCGTTTGGAGGGAGGACTATAGGTTCAGGATGCCCTCCTCCTTGCTTTTGCAATGCATAGTTTTGCAACTCTAAAATATATGGTTTGAACCTAAAGGAGCATGCAGAAGAGTGTGTAATGTCAAACAGCCTTATATCCATAGGAGCTTTAATATCCTGCAAGGCTGACCCTATATAGGAATCTAATGGCAATCTAGCATACTTTACAATATAGCTGACTTTCCGCGTCGGGGAAAGGGTGCGATAAATCCAACATGAAACACATTTAAATGTCACCTCTGAATACATCACTGGGCCTCGTCATCCCAGCAGGTTTCCTCACACTGAATCTCTTTGTCTGAAATGAATCCGAGTTCATTTGATTTTGCCGAAAAAAACACGACAACCCTCCATGCCCCTCCCCCACAAAATATCTTCTTCACCAACACCGATACGATTACATGAGGAATACGAGACCTTGAGCACAACACGGTTTTCCCAGTATCAACAAAAGCCTTCAGCACATTCAGATTCTTCAAGGCCCTCTAGACACACTTTCAAGGAACCATCAACATCGTCCATGGGGGTCATAGTGATTTGCTGTCAGTATTGAGACCGTGGCTGGCGTGGGCGACAGCGGCGCGGTAAGATACCTAACAGAGGGGGGGGTGTGGGGGGCGGTCGAATTTCTCATCAGATCAGGCCGGGTGTGTCATTCCTCCGCCTCCCTCCACTCTACTTCTTCTCCTTCTTGGTGGACTTCTTCTTGGAGGCGGGGGTCTGGGCGGCCTTGGGGGGCTCGGGCTGGGCGGAGACCTGGGGAGGGGGCAGCGCCTGCTGGGTAGCCTGCTGAGCGGAGGCCTGCTGCTGCTGCTGCAGCTGCTGCTGCTGCTGCTGCTGCTGCTGCAGCTGCTGCTGCTGCTGCTGCTGCTGCTGCTGCTGCTGCTGGGGGTTGGAGGTAAGCGTGGCCGTGCTGCCCGGGATGTAGACGTTCTGCCGGTAGTCGGGCACGTGCTGCAGGGTGAACTGGGGGCTGTAGCGGGTGCTCAGGCCCATGGTGCCCGGTCCCAAGGTGCCCGTAGCCTCGCTCACTTCTGGGGGGAAGAGAGACAGAGCGGGGAGGGACAGGGAGGAGGGACGGGAGAGGAGAGAGGGATGGAACTTGTTAAACAACAAGAATCTTGAATGTTTTTTTTATTTCGCAATATGATGTAAAAGGGGTGGAACAACAATGGTACACAGGAGAGATTAAAGTGATTGAAAGCCTCCATATCTAAAGGAAAAACAACGTATGTGACTGAAGGGAGATTGTGTGTGAGCTTTAGCTACGATTTTAGGATATTCCATTGCTCTGGCAAAACGGAGTCTCCGGGGGAACGAACGCTTAAACTGTGAGGGCATGAATGGACAACATGAACAGAAGAGAGGGAAATTGGTGACTGGTGTAGAGAATGTTTGTTGAGAAAACCATCTACACTGCATACTCCTCTCTGTGTTGGTCTTTTCGTCTATTACGCATGCCCTGACTGTGTGCACATGACGTAACTCTGCTCAGCTCATAACTCTCCCCCAGCCCCTGCATTGCAGAGCCACAGACAGAAACGCCCCCTCCCCCATCCTCCAGCTCCTCTCAACCAACCTATATAAACCCACGCAGAAACCCTCGTGCTAACTGCACTGACTTCTTCACAGCCAAAGCCATGACTAAATACATTGTTATTTTGAATACTCTTCTACTTCTGCTCAGTAACAGACTGTGCTTTACACATTGATTAGACAAGTGCTACTGTGTAACGCTTATCAACACAATGACATTATCCGGAGTGGAGAGATGACCTTCAACATTTTTAACATCTACTATTTGTTTTGTAGTTGCTTCGTCCCTCCCTTACGGCACTGACTGTTCCTTCTGTGTCTCTGTCTGTGCTGGCATGCAGGTTAACTCAATGACGAAGACAGAGCTCTTCTCTCTCTCTCTCTCTCTCTCTCTCTCTCTCTCTCTCTCTCTCTCTCTCTCTCTCTCTCTCTCTCTCTCTCTCTCTCTCTCTCTCTCTCTCTCTCTCTCTCTCTCTGATGGAAAATCTCCACATCCCATCCGGCGCAGTGTCCAAGACGGGGGGAGGGTGTGTGCGTGTGCAGGGAGGGGAGCTGTGATGTGTCAGGGTGGTTGAAATAACAATGGAAACAATGACTTGAGTCTGTGTGGCAACAGATCTGCCCGTCTCTCACTCCACTATTTCTGTCTGTTTTGTGTTTGCCTGCAGCTTTGCCCTCAAGTTCAATTTGATGTGTATCTTTCCATGTTAGAATTATTACAAGGCCTTCCATAGCAACCGTCCAATGAGTCAGTGTGTGTGTGTGTGTGTGTGTGTGTGTGTGCGTGCGTGTGTGTGTGTGTGTGTGTGTGGTAACTGCAGCAAAGGAGGAATAGGGGGGAAAGGTTGTATGGGGGGAGGGGTGTAATATTGCAGAGTTCTGAATAGCTTTACACTCTGAATCTGTAGTTTTGTTGGAGCCCAAAGGTGCAAGTATTGTAATATAGAGACGCTGCGTGAAATAGGCCACGCCCATCACAGGGGAAAGCTCTCCGTTCACTTCCACACACCAGCGTCATATTCCTTGAATTAAACATAGCTAAAAGCTGTTGTGTGGTGCGCTGCGCAGACAGCAAATGTAAAAAATCGCCAGTTAAAGTTTTTTTGTACTCCCGAGGAAGCCATTGAGAATTGGCGAGAAGAAAAATGTGGATGGTGTTCATCTTCCGTATATATATGATCTTTGTGTGCAACACACGACAATGCACGCGACATATGAGAACGCCAGGATTGGGGGGGGAGTTTGTGTTTCCCCCCGTTTTGGGCGTGGTTTCTGAATGATGACGCGCTCTGCAGTGTCTCTATAGGCACACAATGTTTTCTTACAATAAAACATTGTGCATGTGGCTAATGTGTACAGTGGAAACATGCATCTCTATCATGTTATTGAGTTAAACACACTATCGGGGCTACTGCAGGTAGCCTAATGCCTGAATAATATCTGAAGCTTCCTTCAGATGCTTGTTGGCACACTACCACTATGCATGCACAATGAGCCATGGAAACATGGAGGTGGACAGAGAGAGCTATAGATGTCCTCCAGCCAAACAGGAATGTAGCCTGACCCACCCCTGCCCCCACACCCTGCTCTTTGCCCTTCTTGCCAAGCCAGCCCTGGGGGTGGGGTGTGGGTGGAGTGAAGCCGACTAGCTGGATATGAGGATGAACACAGAGGGATGGGTTCGGGAGAGATGTAAGAGGTATGGGACTCACCGTTAGCTGCAGCCATCAGGGCGTGGAGCTGCTCCGCCTCGGTCGGGGGCTGGGGCCAGGGACCAGTTCCCATGGCAACCTCGGGTCCTCCAACTGCCCTATAACCAAACGGAGGAGAAGAAGCATCAATAACTGACGGCAATTTTCAGAAGTCCTCTGGTGTGTGTGTTTTGTTTGATTGCTGGTTTGACAGTTGGTGGTTTATGATGTCAAGGCAAAGCAGCTGATGGAGAAGTACACAGCCCACAGCACAACAAGGTGCGCCTCTCCAAACAAGCACACATGCACACACACACACACACACACACACACACACACACACACACACACACACACACACACACACACACACACACACACTCTAAAGTTTAAACCCAGTACAACATTCTCACACTCTCTAGTATGACCAGGAGCACTACACCATGTTGTTCATCTGATTAAATGTGTAATGGTGCCACCTTTAAGGGAAATAGCCGTCTACATGTAGTGCTCAGTGAACACTGAACATTTCCATCTGGGCAAATTCATCTTCAAAGACTTGTTTGTTTAAAGTCGCTAATTTGCATGTGGGCGGAACAAAGGGAAAAGCAGACCTGCAATCTATTACGCTCACCTACTTATTTCCCATACTCAGACTCTACAACTCACAACCAGGTCACAGTGCTGGATCGTTTCTCTGCTCCTGTTTCCATAGTAATAATCATCTACCTGTGGAATAGAATAGTTTTGATTGCCCGTGAAAATGCACTATTTTATCCTCATGCTAGTGCCATTAGACGTCGTCAGAACATTAATAAAGATAAGTTAGACAGCTGCTTTGCTTTGAAATGTCACTTCTTTAGAGTCCACTCGTAAGTCACCGACAGACGAAGAACACCTGGAGAACCACTATGGATCGCTGCCCACTGGACTTGTTTCAGAGCAAAAAAAGAGTGCAGATGGTTCTGACTCTCCTAACTACTCCCTCAACCTCCTCATTTGTATGACTGCTGACATGTGCACTACGAGTTAACTATTTCAGTGGCGCTCCTGAGGGCCTACAGTGGCGTATCATTACATTAGCCCCGCAGGGTGCTGTGTAAAAGGTTCTCGTGGAGTCTGCGGCTCCAAAGAGGAAACTCAATGGCATGTCGGGGGTTAAAAGGACACCAGGGTCTCAGGCCCTACTTCCTGACTTATATGGACTGCAGTAAAAAAAAAAAAAAAAAAAAAAAGGGCGAGGGTGTATGTGCTATGTGAGTTTATTATATGTGATGCACTTAAAAGGAATGCCTCTCCTTTGGTCCAATTAAAAACCTCCTGGGCAAAAAGTTGTGGACCAGGAAATTGACCAAGAGAAAGTAAGGGGGAGAATGCAGGGGGGGGGGCAAGAAAGAAAATTCTAACACAAAAACTGGGCGGTGTTCAAGTGCAAGTTCCCGGATCTCACTGCCAAAAGTCTAAAGCGGTTTTCACTTCAGTGCCAGAGAGAGATGGAGGCAGAGGAACATGCATGTCCTCTGCCAAGCAGCCAATGAGAAACAGACTGGGCTAGAGCACAGTCAGTAAAACTGGGACAGCCATTTTGTGCCTCTTTGCGTCACTGAAGATAAGGGGGGGGGGGATGCGTCACTGAAGATAAGGGGGGGGGGGGGATGCGTCACTGAAGATAAGGGGGGGGGGGGGGGGATGCGTCACTGAAGATAAGGGGGGGGGGGGGGGGGATGCTTCACTGAAGATAAGGGGGGGATGCTTCATTTATCCCCAATTAGCGTCTCCCCGCACTTATCACATCCTGTGGTCACGCTAAGCACTTCCTGTGGTCAGGGTTATCACTTCCTGTGGGCAAGCCTGTGAAATGTGGCCCAGAGGGAAGACCAGAGAGGGGTCTCCCTTTTCCTCTGTAACCACGCATGAAGTAGACATTGTATCTCTGAGGAAACCCCTCCCTCTCATTTAGAACCTTGTAGACACTAACTTTAAACCTGATTTAAAGAGGACATGAAACATTTGATCATATGACTCTAGTTCATTTGCATATCACCTCAGACAAGACTGGACACTGCGTTCAAGTCTGAAATGTACCTAGATTTGCTAGAAAGATAAACAACATTTCAGCTTTTCGCCAACTAGGGCACTGCTAGATGATGTCACTAGGTCGACTGTACAGTAGCCTACATAGTAAAGATTTTGAACATTTTGATGAATCAAAACAACTGCAATCCAAGTCAGAAACACAACAGCATAATGCTGTGAGCCTGTTAGAATTCAAAATCCTTACTACCAATACAACACTTAACTAGCCTGTACTCCACTACTGTACTCAACCTAGTGGCATCATCTAGCAGCGCCCTAGTTGGTGAAAAGTTCAAATGTTTTTATCTTTCTGGGAAATCGAGGCAAATTTCAGACTTGAAAGCAAAGCAGTGTCCTGTCTTGTCTGAGGTGAAATGCAAATGAACTAGAGTCATGTGATCCAGAGCAATCTAGTAAGAGAGTGCAAAATGCGTGACATGATGTAGCCAATGAATAGCCAGGAAGGGCGCTACGTTTGAATGCATAAAATAAAGCTGATAATATACAATTTGATTCTTTAAATGTCTGACCCTTTCAATGTACACCCCAAATGCTCAACAGTGCTGCTTAATCCCAGAACCTTACTTCCGGGAACTTTTGTGAGGTAAAAAAAAAAAAGGTCCATTGAAGTGAATTGAGATGTCGCAACTCTTCTATTATACGGCTCTGATATGATCAAATGTTTCATGTCCTCTTTAAACATAGAAGATCAAACTACGTCACATGGTATCTGTCTTATCTGCATATTGACATTAAGAGTTTAGTTTATGTGTTCAACCTCCAAACGACAAAATCAAATCACTCATCATCAGACAGGAAGTCTCCTTCCTGGTCGCCTGTTTCCCAGCTGATAAATCACATGAAAAAGCCGCATGTGGTCATGTCTGGCTACAGCCGTCACAGACGTACAACAAAGCCAACACTATACGGTAAGCCGGTCCTCGAGCAGGAGAGACAGCAAGACCTCTCAGAGAGACTACTATATGTATGGCACACATATATATATACAATGAAGAGCAAATCTACAAATATATACAATGAAGGGCAAATCTACAAAAACACTGCACGCAAACTGAAAAGTATCACAGTCCTCTCTATGCCACAGCAGGCATTGTGGCCTATATGCACATCGAGCAACAGAGCCCATCAATATTTCAGGGGGACTAGAAAAAGCTACGGTACATCTACACACAGCACAGCACTCCACTGCAGCGCACTACCTAAACAACTCCAGCCGCTCTCTGCCCTTACTAGCTGATTTCCAGTCAGGTCCCACCTCCTCCGCCTCACCGCCATTTAATAACGGACACTGAACAAAACTGAACCCTGATCAGCTACTAAGGGCAGAAATTGGCCGCAGTGTCTATGTCTATGTTGATACCTTGTCCCGCTCTTCTGCGTCCATCGTATATGTGTTGCGTACGGCATGTAGGGACTAAAAACACAACAGGTTATGCAGTCTGAATTCTGAAATAACCATTTATTCTTTTTTTTTTTTAATATTTCATATTTCTATTTCAGAGTCAGTCTAAGGAATGGGAAAATGCAGTGACTCTGTGTACTAGTTCTCAGTGGAAAATATGTTGAGTGAGCCTGTCACAGCCATTTAAAATACCAGAGATGGGAAGTTAGTTTTCTTTCTCTTCCCCCCCGCTAACATGGATTATGTCCAATGCATCCCATAACCCCGGTGGTATTCCAAAATGGCCGTACTCGGAGAACCAAAGCCGCCCTCCCCAGATGCTTCTGTCAGAGAGAGGGCTTGACCCAGGGAATGTGTTGTGCAATCATTGTTGTGGAAACTGTTCCGGCATACACCACTTGGGCAAACAGAATATGGGCTAAATAAGCATCGGACTAGTGGGCAGCACAGCCACAAGCACACACACTCGCACGCACAAGCAGACTGACAAATGTGGGTCGATATCTAGTGCCACGTGACAGGCAATCACTGAGGTCAAAACATTAAATCTCACGTAAGCAATCAATGTGACCTCTCAGATGGAAGAAAATAAACCAGAGAGAGAGAGAGAGATAGAGATAGAGAGAGAGAGAGAAATACACTCTCCCATCCCCCACTAGCTCTGGTCCCCTTAACTCATCAGCTGTACTGAGTGATGGCACACAGGCTCAGAGAGCGCAGAGGAGGAGAGGAGAGGGGAGGGGGAGTGGAAGCTGCGGCAGCCATTTTATATAGCAGCCTGCGAACAGGCAGAGATGCTCGTCCCTGAGTAAATATCAGGAATTGATTCGCCCGAGCAGAATCACAAATTCAAGTATATTCGTAAATCGGACAATGTTATTCAGAATCCGATTTAGATGACGGCATTATGGCTTCAATTCTGATACACTGTTAATTTCTGTCCTATCAGTGAATATGAGCGCAGATGTGACCAGTACTTTACAATCTGGACCTGCAGGCAGTAAGTCTATATGGCCACAGTACTGACTACCATCCACAGTACTGACTACCATCCACAGTACTGACTACCATCCCCCTCTCTCTTCTCTTTCTCACACCGCATCACTCTTTCCTCCATTAAAGCTATGCTTGCGTAGGACAAAGACATGTCCTTGATGTTACAGGGCATGTGTGTGTGTGTGTGTGTGTGTGCGTGTGTGTGTGTGTCTTAGTCTACTCACCCGCTAGGTCCGGGTCTCGGTCCCTGAGTGAAGCGCCAGTCATTGTTGGGAGGTTTTTGCTGTGAAGAGAGCAGAAAATGCATCGTGAACTAAGAATAACAGCATGAGGTTTGTGATGTGTGTCTTCTGCTTCATGACACATTGCCTTGTGGTTAGTATATTGGTGTGTTAATGGCGTCTGTCTGTGTGCAGCCTCTTGTGTGTCTGTGTGTGTTTGAGGAAAAAGCTGCAGACTGCTAGAGGGGCTGAACAAAGAGTTATTGATGTCAACAAACGTCCATAAGCTCAGGCGTCCATTTTGTTCCAAGAGCCATGGAGCAAAGACACACACAACACACGCACGCACGCACGCACACACAAACAAACAGACTGGGCCTTGGTTTATAATTAGGGACAGGAACCAAAAACAAAACAAAGTCAGAGAATATCAAACAGAGAGCTAAATGAGATATGAAAGGGGGGCTTGGGCCCTCGCTGTATGGAGGCTGCACTGACGATCACAGAACCTTATTACAGAACCTCGCAAATACAGCAAGGAAGGTACCCCCAAGCTTGACGGGACACTCCACGGGAAAACAAAACAATGCTGATTCATTTTGCACATAAGCTGACATATCTGAAAACCGTAAACAGTTCTGCAGGCATTCATTTAGTTTGACAGTTGACCAGTGATGTCATTTGTGTGCATGAACGACATCACTGGTCCACAACTCAACTCAAATCAACTCTCAACAACTGTCAAATTAAATGAACGCCTGCAGAACCATTTACAGATATGTGTGAGCTGATCATGTGCAAAATGAATCAGCATTGTTTTTCAGTGGAGTTCTCCTTTAATGGAGATATGGCAGGCTGCCTTTGTGGATGTGATTTAGACATCCAAGGGACTTCTCCTAAAGAGGGATCATCTGACTCATTTGGTGATCTACACACACAGAGATCAGTCTGAAATACGGCTGCTCACTGATCTTAAATGATAAACGGATGGACACAGACAAAACGGAGACGCTCCCCATGTGTGTGACTTAATGCCTTGTTGATGGTGAGAGCGATCGGGCCATTCCCAGCACTGCTAATTAAGCCATTCTGTAACTCGCAGCGCTCTCATAAACACCTGATTGTTAGTGCATGCAGATGACAGAGAGTCTGTAGAACATAAAGCTGTTTGTTGTTGTGATACCAACACTTAATGAGGAGATGGTGGTGATCACAGTCTTTCCTTCTTCTCATCTATACAGTATGTCCGTGCCACTCTATTGTCTTATACCCCATTGCACTTTCATCTATCTTCTGTACTTCACTGATCTTCTCCTGCCTGTCCCATCTCTCTCTCTCTCCCACTCTCTCTATGTCTAGTTGTGCAGTGATGCTCTCTCTCTCTCTCTCTCTCTGTGTCTAGTTGTGCAGTGATGCTCTCTCTCTCTGTGTGTCTAGTTGTGCAGTGATGCATTCTCTCTCTCTGTGTCTAGTTGTGCAGTGATGCTCTCTCTCTCTCTGTCTAGTTGTGCAGTGATGCTCTCTCTCTCTCTGTGTCTAGTTGTGCAGTGATGCTCTCTCTCTCTCTGTCTAGTTGTGCAGTGATGCTCTCTCTCTCTCTCTGTCTAGTTGTGCAGTGATGCTCTCTCTCTCTGTCTAGTTGTGCAGTGATGCTCTCTCTCTCTGTCTAGTTGTGCAGTGATGCTCTCTCTCTCTCTGTCTAGTTGTGCAGTGATGCTCTCTCTCTCTCTGTCTAGTTGTGCAGTGATGCTCTCTCTCTCTCTGTCTAGTTGTGCAGTGATGCTCTCTCTCTCTCTGTCTAGTTGTGCAGTGATGCTCTCTCTCTCTCTCTGTCTAGTTGTGCAGTGATGCTCTCTCTCTCTCTCTGTCTAGTTGTGCAGTGATGCTCTCTCTCTCTCTCTCTGTCTAGTTGTGCAGTGATGCTCTCTCTCTCTCTGTCTAGTTGTGCAGTGATGCTCTCTCTCTCTCTCTGTCTAGTTGTGCAGTGATGCTCTCTCTCTCTCTCTGTGCCTAGTTGTGCAGTGATGCTCTCTCTCTCTCTGTGTCTAGTTGTGCAGTGATGCTCTCTCTCTCTCTCTGTGTCTAGTTGTGCAGTGATGCTCTCTCTCTCTCTCTGTGTCTAGTTGTGCAGTGATGCTCTCTCTCTCTCTGTGTCTAGTTGTGCAGTGATGCTCTCTCTCTCTCTGTGTCTAGTTGTGCAGTGATGCGCTCTCTCTCTCTGTGTCTAGTTGTGCAGTGATGCTCTCTCTCTCTCTGTGTCTAGTTGTGCAGTGATGCTCTCTCTCTCTCTCTCTCTCTGTGTCTAGTTGTGCAGTGATGCTCTCTCTCTCTCTCTCTCTCTCTCTCTAGTTGTGCAGTGATGCTCTCTCTCTCTCTCTCTCTCTCTCTGTGTCTAGTTGTGCAGTGATGCTCTCTCTCTCTCTCTCTGTCTAGTTGTGCAGTGATGCTCTCTCTCTCTGTCTAGTTGTGCAGTGATGCTCTCTCTCTCTGTCTAGTTGTGCAGTGATGCTCTCTCTCTCTCTCTAGTTGTGCAGTGATGCAGTGAATAGAACCTTGGCCTGGCTCCAGTCTCTGCTGCCTAATCGACACAAGAGCTCCCCGGAGAGAGGCCGGCAAGACGATGTGCTGCATTATTAAAAGAGCTGTTCTACCCTGGGGGATGATGGAGATGGAGAGAGAGAGAGAGAGAGAGAGAGAGAGAGAGACTTCAAAACATACCACTATCCCATTACAATAGTGGTCATACCGACAACACTGTAGTGCTGAGAAAAAAATAGCTGCCTGGGGGCAAAATTTGAGTCCACAAAGGAACTCTTTCATCCGCAAATACTGATCAATCAGGGAAAAGGGGGAAATAGATTCAGATGAGGAGAAGGCAAGTCTGTTTGGTTACATCCTCCTGAAAGAATTCCAATAGCAACACTCTAAGTAGTTATTATTAGGACTCCAAACCACGAGAGTATGCCGGCGAATGAAAAGACGTGGGCATACTTGAACTCTTGTATTCACTGCAATCCCTCACTGCTTAGTTTAGTGGACATTAGCGGTCTAAAAAATGGACTCAAAGATGTGCATGCATGTGTGTGGGCATGTGTGTCTGTCTGCGTTTTGGCGGGGAGAGAGCGAGTAGCACAGAGTGGGGGCGAGCGAGCATCCACAGAGGGGCCCAGCATTCCAGCTGTGTGACTCGCTCTCCGCAGCACACACACGCTTAGGTCACTCCCAAGGTCAGATCCCACCACAGGCATGTGGAATGAAGGAAAACAGACTCTGTACTGGGCCCACTGAGAGCTTCAGGAAAACACCTCGCTCCACTCACTGTACTGTTAAGTACTGTACTGGCTGGGCTGCCTTCACACACATCACTTTAAATGACAATTATAGGAATGCAATCCTCTATTTGCTGACGTAGCTGCTCAGCCTAAAGTCAAACTGGAGGACTAGGTCGAGTTTCATCCTCTCAAACAACCAGCTGAACCACCAACAGCTGTCAGATTCGTGATGCTTTAGACAGAGAAGGGCAGATCCCAAATCATGTTTAATGGCATGCATGGACAAAAATGTAACTTATTTTTTTCTCTAACTATCTGAACCTGTTTCCTCCTTGACTTCTCTTGCTAGACACTTAAACAGTCTCTAAAGTGAGGCCATCCCTTAAGGAAGATAAGATAAATCAAGCACTCCTCAAATTTTTTCCAGGTATAGACTCAACCTATTTCTCTTTCAGTGGGCTGGTCGAGAGAAGACTAGGTCAGACAGACTATTCAGGGAGACTGTCAATGCAGACAGCTGACGGAGCTCTGAGGGCAGTAAGGGATTACGATCCTGTGGGCCTCCATCCTCCTCCAATAGGGAGACTTTCCTAACAGCCTGGAAGCTGTACGCCGCCTGCTCCCATTGAGAGCTTTGAGGGATCCCCGGGTGAATTACCACCTGATCGAGTTCCACAGCTACTGCAGTGTGACGCCTATCAGCCCAGCTAGAAGCATGTGGATTGTGTGTAGAGCTGATAGTGAGATAAATCAGTGTGTGTGTGTGTGTGTGTGTGTGTGTGTCTGTGTGTGTGTGTGTGTGTGTGTGTGTGTGAGCTCTGGCTTCATCAGAAGGGATCAACTGCACTAATCGCCACACAGGCACATCTGGGCTGTGGACGTTGCTGAAACATCTGGTTCACTGGTTAAACCTTTTGCGTGTCATGGATGGAAGTGATTCACTAAGTCCCAAAGGTGTCCAAAACACATCAATATATTTTACAAGTGTTTCTCCCCCTCTCTCTCTCACACACACAAATTGGCTTTGTGTTGAGAGAACCATGACTGCACCTGGTGCTCTGTCTGGGGGAAAAAGGGAAGTAATTTCTGTTCTGTTGCTCTGATAACATTCAGCGCCTACACACAGTACACACAGTATAACCTTCACCAGTGTCCAACACATTCACTCTCTCCTGTCATTTCCCAGGCTATCTAACACATTTTTGTTTGCAGAGCCAGTGTCCTTGAACCTCGCTGACGATAACGCAAACCAAATTACTGTAACTCCTCAAATGTTATCTATGGAGAAGACCCATCACGCTGTTAAGTATAAGAGAACCGCTAAACACGAGAGAAAAGTTAATATCGCATATTCCTCTGTCACACACGCCAGCACTGTGACTCTGCTGACAAAACCCTTGGGGACAACTTCACTGCACCAGTTTGACACATGTGCTGCTTAAAGAAATAACAGTATTGACAAAACACTCATTCTAACTCAGCCAACACGCCCACACTCACAAATACTGAATCACTTCATCTAAAATGCACAAGAATCCCACAATCATGGACGAGTTATGATGTTGCTTTGGCATCTCTGCCTTCACTGCACATTATAGAGCAGAGTAAGAGGAAATGGCAGGAAGTAAAGTGGTGAGTCAGACTCGTGATATCACGATGACATGGGATGCTCCTTAGTCCAAAAGCCCCCCTCATCATGAGATGATCACCAAAAGCCCCCTTCATCATCATGAGACTATCATTATGACACGTTTTCACACAGTAGAAAAGGCCCCTACATCAGCAGCACGCTCCAGATGAATAGCAAACACACAGAAGGACAGTGGGAAACAACGCACAATGAGGCACTCGGGCCCCAGGGCCCTGCTAAGATTACACAGCACTCGAGGGCTCCAAGTGTGCTTTGTCCATACGCTCACGCACACACTCCCGTAGTGATGGCTGCTGCTTTAAAGCCATTAGAGAACGCACCGTCTGTCACTGTGTCACACGTGCGTAAAGAAATCCTCTCCTTCCCTCTATCCCTCTCTCTCTATCCTTCTACCGCTCTCTCTCTATCTCTCTCTATCCTTCTACCTCTCTCTCTCTCTCTCTCTCTGTTGTCCTGGCTGCACACGTGCCACGGGGGAAGGGAGACAGATGGTACCCTGCCCAGTGCTGGCCTCAGGGACAACCCGATTCAGCAGAGAGAGAGAGAGAGAGTCATTGAGTCTACTGTAAGTAAGAGAGGGTAGAGTCTATCTCACTATCATGTTACACAGACTCGTGAGAGACAGGGGAATCTGATAGAATAAATATACACAGGGGTAAACTTCCTGTTTTGTGGGGGAGAAATACTGTAATCTCTAAAACACCACCACAATAATGAGAACAGGCTTCATTTTGGCAGCTCTACATTTTAGGTGACAGGGTTTAGGATGAGAAAAACTCAAACTTTGATTCCCCCCCCCAACATAAACCTAACAGCAGACTTCACCATCCCTGATGTGATGAAGAGGTTTTCATCAAGGGAATTCCCTTCACATGAATCATCTGTGCCTCCTACAGCCCTCAGAGTTCCTTGACCATGAACCACTACAGGGATTTCCCATCTCGTACGTGTAGGAATGTTATTCTGGCTAGCCTTCCTTCACACACCATTCTGAACACAGTACTGTAACTTGTGTGACCACGGTTTTTGGAATGGAAATCACAACGGCAAGGCCAGCCTCTGTCCTGCGATGCACAGTCCTGGAACCAATCAGCAAAAGTTCAGAGGACAACAGGAAGTAGGGGGTCAGGCCACTGACCCCTTGAATTCCTGTTTTTCAGCCACTACTTTATTCCTTGACCCCCCCCCTCCCCCTTTTCCACTCTCTTTCCTCTGCACTCTTCCTCTCCTTCTCCCCCCCCTCCCTCTGTCATCCTGTTCCCTTCTGCCCCCCAGCCATTCCATTAGGCCAGCACTAGACCCGTTTTCATCTTATCCCTCCGTCAGATGCACTTTCTTCCCTTTCCTTTGTCGTTTCTTTAACACCATCCAGCTCTGTCTCTCTCTCTCTCTCTCTCTCCCTCAGATGATCTTTCTCCTGTCTCAAACACTGCTGCCCCTGCCAGTTCGGTTTAGTCATGCAAAGTCAGAGATAGTGACTGCATCTGCTAGCGTTGGTTTCCGATTAAATATTAAACTGTCCTTCATTTCCTACCCATGCTGCCCAACAGGACTGCACACAGCTCTAAGAGTGTCTTCTTCACGACGCACAGAGAGGGATGCTCCTGCTAAAACAAGAGCCTTTCTAGAGAGAATACTGCAGTGCTACGTGACTTAGATAATCTAGGTCAGCACTCTCATGTCAGGAGTACCAAGAGCATCTAAAGTATGATACTAACCTATAGATGTGTCTTTACAAAACCTATAGATAGATATGAACCTATAAATATGTCATTAGAAAAAGAACCCTGTAAATGGAAAAACTCTTTTTGAATACGAGTTAGAAATGACCACCGAATCTCCAAAACGCATACATTAGGGATGTCACAATATATCGTCCCACAATATATCGCGATATCAAAAAGTGACAATATGTATCGTTGAGATGAAATCTCATATCGCGAGAAAAAGAAGCTGAACATGGTGGCACTGATCTGCATCTGATTGCATGCTCGCTCTCCTTTTCATTGCTTTGTTTGAACAGACGAGGGACGTTACAGACACGGAGGATGAAAATGGTCAAATTACTCAAATTAGCGTGGAGGATGCCCCCTCAACTTACAAATCGATCGCAAAAAATATTGTTAAAATATCGTATCGCTATCGTGAACCCAATATCGTGTATCGTATCGTATCGTGAACTGACTGTATCGTGACACCCCTAACATAGATACATAGTAAGTGCCTGTGTTGCTCTTATCTCACCAGGGCATATGCCACCAAATGTCATGCTTGCTCTCACCCTAGGCCCTCACCTCACTGACTGAGTTCATAAGGTGCTTCCTGTTGAGCGTCATGTTGAGCGTGTTGTTGTGACTCAGCATGGGCGTCTTCATAAATACAAAGTCACTACGGCTGGAGAGGGTGGAGTAGCAGGGCCTGTAGGTGCGCGTGCCCGGCTCCTGGGCGCCTCCCACCACCTCCATATAGCGAATGGGCCCGTCCGTGTTAAGCTGCAGGTGCAGGTCCTTGCTGGGCCTCTGATGGTAGCGGCTGGGCCGGTGGCGACCGTAGCAGCAGCAGTCCGAGTCGCCCAGCACCGGGTCGCGGTGCCTCAGGCAGCGTACCATGAGGATGACGAAGGTGAGGAAGGACACGGCCGAGACGCAGGCTAGGGCGATGATGAGGTACAGGGTGATGTCCGACATGCCGGTGCGGCGGGAGAAGGGTGTGTGGTGGCGAGGGCCCGCCGGAGCGGGGTTAGCCACGCCCTTCTCGTCCACAGTCACTGTGACAGCCACAGTAGTGGACAGCGGGGGGTCACCGTTGTCCTGGATGATGACCAGTATGTCAAAAGTCAACCCTCCTTCCTCCTCTGCCAGCTTGCGGGCTGTGCGGAGCTCACCCGTGTGGGCACCGATACGGAACAGGCCAGCGTTTGGCCCGGGGGCGATGGAATAGAACAACCAGGCGTTGTGCCCGCTGTCCGCGTCCACCCCTACAAGTTTATTTATGAGGTGCCCTGGGCTGGCCGACTGGGGCACCGTGAGCTGTAGTCCTGTGTCTTTAGCGTAGGAGGGGTGAACGACCACTGGTGCATTGTCATTCAGGTCCACCACAAACACATGCACAGTGACGTTAGCTGTCCGTGGGGGCACGCCGGCGTCCCGGGCCTGCACCTCGATGCGGAAGGCGTTGAGCTGCTCGTGATCCAGCGAGCGCATGCTGTAGATGTGGCCGTTCTCTGGGTTGATGTAGACGTAAGAGGAGATGGATGAGCCATGGACCATGCTGGGAAGGATGGAGTAGGAGACGTGTGCATTGTCCCCAAGATCTGGGTCTGTGGCTGAAACGACAGCAAGGGGGGTGCTGCCAGTATTGTTCTCTGGAATGTCCACAGAGTATGAGGGCTGGGAGAAGGTGGGGGCGTTGTCATTGACATCAGAAAGCTTCACCGTGAAGGTGGTGCGTGATGACAGGGGAGGGGCGCCTGCGTCAGTGGCCATGATGACCACCGTGTACTCCGGGACACTCTCGCGGTCCAGGTTGCCATGGGTGATGAGGCTGTAGTGGCCGCCAAAGGCTGAGTTCAATTTGAATGGCAGTCCTGATTGGACCTTTAACGTTACCTCCCCATTCTTCCCAGAGTCCAGGTCCCGTGCACTGATGAGCGCTATCACAGTCTCTGGTGCTGAATCCTCTCTGATAGGACTCGTCAGTGACGTCAGTGTCACCTCTGGTGTGTTGTCGTTCACATCAGTGATGTCCACTATGACGTTGCAGGAGCCCTCCATAGCAGGGGAGCCACCATCCCTGGCCTGCACTGTTATGTGGTACACACTGGCTGCTTCATAATCCACATCACCGTTCACACGGATCTCCCCGCTTTTAGAATCCACACTGAAAAGCTTGACCACACGTTCCGGTGTATATTTACTAAATAGGAACGATAATTCTCCATTCTGACCCGAATCCGCGTCAGTCGCGTTCAATTTCGTCACTAAAGTGCCCAGTGCTACATTTTCTAATAGGCTAACTTTCTTTACCGGCTCTTCAAAGACGGGCGCATTGTCATTCACGTCCAGAATTTTAATGAGCAGGAGGGTCGAGCCAGATCTCTCCGGCTGCCCCCCATCCACGGCGGTGAGCAACAGGCGAAACGAGGCCTGCGTCTCCCTGTCCAGAGCCTTTTCTACAACCAGCTCAGGAAACTTACTGCCGTCGCTTTTCGTTTCCACGTTCAAAATAAAACAGTCGTTTGGTGCGAGGTGATAAGTGCGTAAAGAGTTGGTACCCACGTCTGGGTCGTGTGCGCTGTCCAAACGGAACCTTGTACCCGGCGCGGCCGCCTCTGATATCTCCAGAGAAATGTTCTTGGTTGAAAACTGCGGCGCATTGTCATTCACATCCACAATGTCCACCACGACGCGGTATATTTGTAAAGGATTCTCAAGAACTATTTCAAATTGTAATGAACACGTTGGACTTAACTCGCACATGCGCTCCCTGTCAATTTTTTGTCTAATGACCAAATCCCCGGTCGCCTGGTTTACCTCGAAATACTGCGCTGATTCCGAGACCACCCGCAACTTCCTCTGGATAATCCGTTGGGCGGTCAGACTCAAATCTTTACCGATATTCCCAACAACAGATCCCGGGGTTAGCTCCTCCGAAACGGAATAGCTGAGCTGGGCGGACGCGCATGAGAAGCAAGCCAGAGAAAAGCAAAGCCTCAGCACCGGCCACCCTCCTCCGGAGCGCTTCCTCTGTCTGGAGTCCATTGTGCTGCGCTCCCACAATGGGAAAGTTTTGCTGTCCTTCTTTCACCGTAGCACATCCATAGTTACATTAAAACAACGCGACAGGCCGGCGGTAAACATCTCCGTTTGAGAAAAAGAGCGATGGGAAGTTTTGATGTGATCATGACGATCGTCGTTTTGGGGAAAACGAGGGGAAAAAACTTTCTGCCTCCTCTGAAACTCTCCGCTCTGCCTGCCTGTCTCTGCTTCACACCTCCCCTCATGGGCGGGGAGAGGCCACAGGCCCTCCCTCCCATTGGAAGACAGGGGTGAACCAACCTCTGTCACACAGCACCATAGACTGTAGAGCACAGAGAGAGTGAACACTTCTCAGTGTAGGCCTAGCTCCTTTTACACAGACAGTCACAGGCAAGTATGAAATCCATTCTGGTTGGTTTTTAGATAGCCTATAAAATCAGCTGTAAACTCACAACGGAACGACTGATAGCAGAGTTATTCCAAGATATTGGAAATTATGCAATTTTACATAAACAAAGACAACAGCAAGAGGAGGGTAAATGTGAACTTAAAGGGGACATCTCATTTATCTTAATTGCATACACCTTTCCCTCACATGTTGTCATGCCACTGAAAGCTTCTCATAGCCAAAACAGCAGTGTACAAGCACCAATTATTTATAGCAATGCTATTTGTACCCGCAAGGGGGCATGCTTTCCAAACTGGTTCTTCTTTCCCTAAAGTTCTGTTCCTGTTAAAGGAAAGTTATGGAGCTTGTCTATCTGAGCTGTCCTGTAATTATACACTGCACACATCACTTTTTTTATTGTTACTATTTTGCACATTTTAGAATAATTATTAAAGATGCCAAAACTGTGAAATAACACAAATGGAATTGTGCAAATCAAAACGATCTCATAAGATTATTTAAAGTAGCCACCCTTTGTCTTGATAGAAAGGCAGATGCTTTGGAAAGAAATCCAGACCACACATATAGGCATCAACTTCACTATTTATATTTGTCTAAGAAACACATTTCAAGCATGCAGATCAAAATAGTTTTAAAGTCACGAAAAGCATTCACTGAGGTCTCTGGAAACGTTTGACTGGTAGTGTATAATTCACTAATGGAGACAATTTGAAGAATATAGGCCAGTACATAAAATAGCAAACTGTTTGAGACTGAGGCACTGTTGCAAGTTAAAATAAAGTGTTAATACTATAATAGCTTTAATCTATAAGCCATTTACAAGCAGTTAGTTAATGATGAATTACAAATTATGTATTACTTATTATATTATAGATGTTAGAATCTGATCAGCCCACCATCAATACTCATATTAGTTCAACATTTATATCTGAATTATAAGCAAGGGATAAAACTATCTTATGTCAGTTGTAAAACATTAGCTGATGCTGGTAACATTCACACATAATTATGCAAACTTCCATAAATTGTAGTGCTAACTGATTATTTACTCGTTTTATAAATTATTTGTTACTATGTTGAAAAATAAAATATAAATATTACTGTATAGATACCCATTTATAAACTTGTTGATGCCCCTAATCTAAAGTAGCAACTTATTCCAGTCTATTAATATTGACATCTGTTAGTACCAGGGTAGCCTATTAGCAATGACCATACTGTTTATTTAAATTATGAGCTGAAGTGGATACATTTTGATTGGTAAGATATAGACCAAAAATCTCTGGATAATCCTAAAAATGGATAAGTGTAAAATGTAATTTTGCTGTTATGAAATGAGGAGGAAAATGTATATATGGAGGCACATTATTAGCAATTGTGATATAACCATAGCATAGAAAGGCTAGCCACAATATGCCCACTCCCATTCAATGTGGGAGTGGATACTGCAGGTAGGGTCAAGGGAGGGGGCGGGGCTAGGGGAGAGGGGCTGTAGCTAGCTAGGGATATGAAGGTCGTATAGAGAGTCAGGGTTTGAGGGGTGGGTCGGGGGGGGGGCTGGTTTTGGCTAGGCATATCTGTGAGGTGGGAGGCGATGTGGTCAGAAAAGGGGCGTGGCTAGGGAAAAGGGGCCATAACTAGGGATAGGAAGGTCATAGAGCATCAAGGGGTGGGTAGGGGGAGTCGCTAGGTGTATTTGGGTGGTGGGAGGGAGTGTGGACATGAAAGGAGTGGGGCTATAGGTAAAAGGGACCGCAGCTAGGGATAGGAAGGTCAGAGAGAGTCGGGGTTCGATGGGTGTTTAGGAGTGGCTAGGTGTATCTGTGTGGTGTGAGGTGGTGTGATAAGGAAGGGGCAGGGTTAGGGAAGAGCTATGGATAGGAATTTCGTAGAGAGTCGGATGTGGTTAGGGTTCTGATCCAACTCACAAAATTTGCATATAGCAGACTGGAGTAATGGGCCTTGGTGGAGGTCTGCACTCTCCAAGTGCACTTTTAGTTGATTGATTGATTCTTTGATAAAGGGAAACAATTTCTAATATATTTTTTTCCTGTTTTGCTCACCTGCTGGCTCTCAAAGGTCCAGGTGCTGTCTGGTAAAGACGCGTCCAGGACATTGATCATCTCCTTAAAGTCAGTGGTGCTGCTGGGCTTAACGAAGGTGAAATCACTGTACTCTGACATGGGAGAGAGACAGGACCTGAAGGACTGGCTCTGAGACAACATGTCTCCTCCCAGGACCTCCACGTACTTAATAGGCCCATCAGAGTTGAGCTGGATCTGCAGGTTTCTGTTGGGGTTCTTGTAGCCATCACAGTCGCTCCGTCTCATGCAGCAGCTACCACTGCTTCTACTGTCTCTAATGCATTTAACCGCTAAGATGAGAAAAGTCAACAGAGACAGCACGGACACCGAGGCCAGAGCCAGAATCAAATAAAGGGTGATTCTCCCAGTTTTCTTGCTGGGCTCAGCCGCTTTCTGTCGGAGGTCCAAGATGGGCTCGTGGAGGCCGTCCTCTAGCAGGATGGACACGGTGACCGTGCCGGACTGGACCGGTTCCCCGTCGTCCTTGATCTCTATGAGCAGCCTCTGAGAGGACTCGTCCTGCTCGGACACAGGGCGTTTAGTCCTCACCTCCCCTGTGTAAAGATTGACAGTGAACAGAGAGGCATCTGTGGCCTCGGCCAGCTTATAGGAGATCCAGGCGTTATGGCCCGAGTCTGCATCCACAGCCGTCACTTTAGTCACCAGGTGGCCCGCTTTAGCGGAGCGGGGCATCCTCTGATGAGAGAGGGAGCCCAGGGCAGCGGAGGAGGGGTAAATAACAGCAGGGGCATTGTCGTTCTGGTCCAGAATAAAAACATGGACAGTGGTGTTGCTGCTCAGAGACGGAGAGCCCTGGTCCTTTGCCTGCACCCGAATCTGAAACACCTTGAGTTTCTCATAGTCAAACGAGTGCATGCTGTAGATGCTGCCATTATCAGAGTTGATGTAGACATAGGAGGACACAGACACGTCCTGCACTTTAGAGTCCAGGATGGAGTAGGACATCTTGGCGTTTTCACCAGAATCCAGATCAGATGCTGAGACTGAGTAGAGAATAGAGCCTGGCTGCCCATTCTCTTTTAAATATACATTATAGGAGGGCTGAGAGAATCTAGGAGGGTTGTCATTCACATCAGTGATGCTGACAGCTATAGTTTTCTTACTAGACAGAGGAGGAGAGCCTGAATCAGTGGCTGTTATCTCAATATTATACTCTGAGAAGCTCTCTCGGTCTAAAACACCACTGGTTACCAGTGCATAATTGTTAGAAAAAGAGGGTTTCAGACTAAAAGGAGAACCTTTGGGGAGATTTAACATCACTTTACCGTTATCACCAGAGTCAAGGTCTCGTGCACTAATCAGAGCCACTACAGTGCCACTTGATGCGTCCTCGCGCACTGGCTTCGGCTGAGAGGTGAGCACAATTTCTGGAGCATTATCATTGAAGTCAAATATGTCCACCTGCACACGACAGTGACCCTCCATTTCAGGACTGCCCTTATCTTTTGCAATTATATCAATACCATATGAGGAGGTAGTCTCATAGTCTAAATCTCCTTTTAGAATTATTTCACCTGTTAAAGGATTAATGTCAAACACTGCCAATACAGAATCCAGTGTTCCAGAACCAAATGAGAATTCGATCTCACCATTTGAACCTTCATCTGCATCTGTTGCTTTGGGCTGGATAACAACACCTTTTTCACTTTTTTCACCTAAAGTGACTTTGTAAAGTTTCTTCTCAAACACCGGAGAGTTATCATTATTATCAAGTACAGTAATGGTTATTTGTGAGGTACCCGATCTTACTGGGTTTCCTCCATCTAATGCTGTTAGTAATAGTTTGTGAACAGCTTTTGTCTCTCGATCCACAGGCTTCTCTAAAATAAGTTCAGGGATCGTCTTACCTCCCTCTATTTCCTTCATTTTAAGAGAAAAACACTCATTTTTGCTAAGAGCATAAGATTTGAGTGAATTGCTTCCAACGTCGGGGTCCAATGCGCCCTCCAAAAGAAAACGGGTTCCAACTGCTGTTAATTCGGCTATTTTTAATGATAGCGCATTTGAAAGAAAACTTGGAGAATTGTCATTAATGTCTCTTATTTCCACCTCAATTCGATGTAATTGTAGCGGATCCTCAATAACAACCTGCAGAGGTAGAACACAGCTGGCGCTTTGTCCGCACAAAGCCTCTCTGTCTATTCTGTCATTCACCACCAGCTCGCCTTTCCCCGCATCCAAACTGAAATACTGCTTACCCGCTTCAGAGGCGACACGCAGTTTGCGGTCAAAAATCTCTGATAATCCCAAACCCAGATCTTTGACTAGATTTCCTACCACAGAGCCCTGTTTCAGTTCCTCCGGGATTGTGTAGCGAGTCTGTCCGTCTATTGTACTCCACAAGAGAAAGAAATGATGCCACCAAAGAGCCTGCCATCTCCAGTCTCGGTATCCCGTTCTCTTTGTCATCCCCGATCCGTTAGAATACGTTATTTCCAACCGAGAAAAACGGATAACCTAAAGTGATAATCCATTGCCAGAGAGCAGAGCCTTTCTGTTGCAAAGATCACAAAAATATATATTCATGGCAACAGCAAAAAAATCAAGAAATACTGTAATATAGGAGTGTATGAGCGCATCACCCCCTCTCCTCCATCTGAGGTTTGTAAGGTTTTCGGTGCTGAGGCTGAATGGGGGAGGGAGTAGATCTCTTTGTACAGTTCTGTTTGCGATTGGTGCACAGCATGCATCTCTACCATCCAATAGGAGGGACACTGGGCAGCGCCCGCCTCGTGGCACCGTCACACAAGAGCGAGTGAAAAATAAATAAATAAATATGAGAGGATGTAAACAGATTATATCATAAACTCATTGTTACTTTGCATGGAATAAATGTATTCAGGAAACGACTTGTGTAGGATGCAATTCTTGTTAACATGCCGTTTAACTGAGACAGTCTTTGTTTTCATTGATTCTCTTCTTCATAGCAAAATATGCCATCAATTATGTTTAAGTCATGAACTATAACAAACAACATTATGAAAGGTTCCATGGGTGAAAACAAAATCCTGAAATGTATTATTGAAATGTGTATTCTCATTGTTCCACGTATGCTTATAAACAGCCATTAACAACCAGGTTTTAATGCACTCTAGGGCTCCAAGGTTAAAATTGGATTGGTGGCGCTGTTCACAGCTGTGGTGCTGAAATGCGCAGACACAACCTCCAAGTGAAATAATAACAGCAGCAGTGCAAAAAAGAAATACATCTATAGACACTTAAGTCGCCAACTACAACAAACGACATTATACAACAGGTTCCATGGAGGAAAACAGAATCCTGAAATGTATTATTGAATTGTTTATCTATTCACACCTTTGCTATGACTAAACAGCTAACAACCACATTAAAATGCACTGTGTGGGGTCTGATTCCAATTCGTTTGGTGTCGCTGTTCGCAGCTGTGGTGCTGAAATGCGCAGACACATTCTCCAAGTGAAATAATAACAGCGGCAGTGCAAAAAAGATTGTCTATAGACACTTTCACCAACTACAACAACCCCCATATGACAGGTATAATGGATGAAAACAGATCGCTGAAATGTATTGGTCTAGAAATAGTCATGTATTTTCACTGTTACACCTTTGCTATGAGTACACAGCCATTAACAACCACATTAGAATGCACTATATGGGCCATGAGAGTTAAATTCGATTGGTGTCGCTGTCCATATATAGCTGTGGTGCTGAAACGCTCAGACACTCTTCAAATGAAACAATAACAGCTGCGATGCAAAAAAAAAGATTGTCGAGAGATACTTGTGAGTCCTGATTTGACGAATACTGTTCGTTTGCTCTATGATGGCTGAATTACACGTGTTCTAATTTTAATGTAAATATATTGACCCACAAGCCAGCAAAAATAGGATACATACAAAAATCTATAGCCTACTCAAATTTGTTGTCGTGCCCTATTGCAGTTTGTTACTAAAAAGCAAAGGCCTGTGGGGAGATAGGTGTAACATTTCTAAATTGCTATTAAGAGGAGAGAAACATGGTGGAAATATCGAATTGCAGTTATTCTCTGCTCACCTGCTGGCTCTCAAAGGTCCAGGTGCTGTCTGGTAAAGACGCGTCCAGGACATTGATCATCTCCTTAAAGTCTGTGGTGCTGCTGGGCTTAACGAAGGTGAAGTCACTGTACTCTGACATGGGAGAGAGACAGGACCTGAAGGACTGGCTCTGAGACAACATGTCTCCTCCCAGGACCTCCACGTACTTAATAGGCCCATCAGAGTTGAGCTGGATCTGCAGGTTTCTGTTGGGGTTCTTGTAGCCATCACAGTCGCTCCGTCTCATGCAGCAGCTGCCACTGCTTCTACTGTCTCTAATGCATTTAACCGCTAAGATGAGAAAAGTCAACAGAGACAGCACGGACACCGAGGCCAGAGCCAGAATCAAATAAAGGGTGATTCTCCCAGTTTTCTTGCTGGGCTCAGCCGCTTTCTGTCGGAGGTCCAAGATGGGCTCGTGGAGTCCGTCCTCTAGCAGGATGGACACGGTGACTGTGGCGGACTGGACCGGTTCCCCATCGTCCTTGATCTCTATGAGCAGCCTCTGAGAGGACTCGTCCTGCTCGGACACAGGGCGTTTAGTCCTCACCTCCCCTGTGTACAGATTGACAGTGAACAGAGAGGCGTCTGTGGCCTCCGCCAGTTTATAGGAGATCCAGGCGTTATGGCCCGAGTCTGCGTCCACAGCCGTCACCTTAGTCACCAGGTGGCCCGCTTTAGCGGAGCGGGGCATCCTCTGATGAGAAAGGGAGCCCAGGGCAGCGGAGGAGGGGTAAATAACAGCGGGAGCATTGTCGTTCTGGTCCAGGATAAAAACATGGACAGTGGTGTTGCTGCTCAGAGAGGGAGAGCCCTGGTCCTTTGCCTGCACCCGAATCTGAAACACCTTGAGTTTCTCATAGTCAAACGAATGCATGCTGTAGATGCTGCCGTTATCAGAGTTGATGTAGACATAGGAGGACACAGACACGTCCTGCACTTTAGAGTCCAGGATGGAGTAGGACATCTTGGCGTTTTCACCAGAATCCAGATCAGATGCTGATACTGAGTAGAGAATAGAACCTGGCTGCCCATTCTCTTTTAAATACACATTATAGGAGGGCTGAGAGAATCTAGGAGGGTTGTCATTCACATCAGTGATGCTGACAGCTATAGTCTTCTTACTAGACAGAGGAGGAGAGCCTGAATCAGTGGCTGTTATCTCAATATTATACTCTGAGAACCTCTCTCGGTCTAAAACACCACTGGTTACCAGTGCGTAATTATTAGAAAAAGATGGTTTCAGACTAAAAGGAGAACCTTTGGGGAGTTGTAACGTCACTTTACCGTTATCACCGGAGTCAAGGTCTCGGGCACTAATCAGAGCCACTACGGTGCCACTTGGTGCGTCCTCGCGCACTGGCTTTGGCTGAGACGTTAGAACAATTTCGGGAGAATTATCATTAACATCTATAACGTCAATCTGGACTCGACAATGGCCCTCCATTCTCGGAATGCCCTTGTCTTTTGCAGTTATCTCAATTTTATAAGATGTAGCAGTTTCATAATCTACTTCTCCTTTCAAATAAATTTCTCCTGTTAATGAATTCATTTCAAATATTGATAAGACGGAATCCGGTGTCCGCGAGCCAAAATAGAATTCAACCTCACCATTTAGACCTTCGTCAGCATCAGTGGCTGTAGTCTGGATTACAAAAGCACCCTTTGCAGTATTTTCCACTAAAGACACTTTGTATATATTTTTCTCAAAAACCGGAAAATTGTCATTGATGTCAAGCACAGTTATGGTTATCTGTGCGGTGCCAGACATGACTGGGTTCCCTCCGTCTAACGCTGTCAGTAGTAGCTTATGAACTGCTTTCTTCTCTCGGTCCAGAGGCTTTTCTAACACTAACTCTGGGACAGTTTTGCCATCCTCGTCCTTCATTTTCAAAGCAAAACATTCGTTTTTACTCAAGGTGTAGGATTTAAGCGAGTTACTTCCCACGTCAGGGTCCTCTGCGCACTCCAGAGGAAAGCGAGTGCCCACTGCTGCCAATTCAGCTATTTCCAAAGATAATTCTTTTGTAAGAAAATTAGGCGAATTATCATTTATATCTTTTATTTCTACCTCAATTCGATGCAAATGTAGCGGGTTCTGTATAACAACTTGCAGAGGTAGAACACAGCTGGCGCTTTGTCCGCACAAAGCCTCTCTGTCTATTCTATCATTCACCACCAGCTCGCCTTTCCCCGCATCCACACTGAAATACTGCTTACCCGCCTCAGAGGCGACACGCAGTTCACGCTCAAAAATCTCTGATAGTCCCAAACCCAGGTCTTTGGCTAGATGTCCTACCACAGAGCCCTGTTTTAGTTCCTCCGGGATTGTGTAGCGAGTCTGTCCGTCTATTGTACTCCACAAGAGAAAGAAATGATGCCACCAAAGAGCCTGCCATCTCCAGTCTCGGTATCCCGTTCTCTTTGTCATCCCTGCTCCGTTATAACACGTTATTCCACATCGAGATACTGTTCAGAATTATGTTAAAATCCATAACTGCAGAGGTTATTCCAGTACAAAGATCACCAACAGATGTAAGCATGGTAAGGTTAAAAATGATGTTATTTATTCTGTGAGTAAATACACGCATCCTCCTCTCTTCTCCTGCTCTGAGTTAAACGACAGTGCTGAGGCTGCATGGGGGAGGGAGTAGATCTCTTTGTACAGTTCTGCTTGCTATTGGTGCACAGCATCTATCCTTTCGTGCAATAAGAAACGTCAGTGAGCAGCAGTGCTCTTAAAGACACATGAAATAACACGATGGAATGTCATATGTATTTAATGAAAATAAAATAAAATATGCTAATAAAAAAACATTTTTCTTACAATCATCAATAATAATTGTATTTACTTTATGATGTAAACAACCCTCCCATAAATTAAGCCACGTTTTATGTGGTTTAATTCAGAACAATTTTGTAGGAGGTCCAGCAAATGAAATTAAAATTAAAGTCCTTGAAATGTTTTAAACAGGCAGTTGACAACATTGACAGGCCATCCATGCTATGGAACACAGCCGTTCATTTAGTGTCGCTGTCCAAGGACTTGGTGCTGAAACAATGAGCCATTCATGCAGTCACTCACCTATCAGACACACTGCAAATCCCACAATTAGACAGACTTCAGCTATACTACCACATGTTGAAAAAGTAATGGCAGCGGTTCTGAACAAATGTTGCCATGTTCAGCACCACGGACAGCGTACAAGCACTCCGCATAAAAAGCCGCGCCGGTAGGCAATATTTGATCAATCTTGTCAGTTATATGCGCACATAACGTCATTCCTGGCGGTTAAGTTGTGGCACTCCCCCCCCTCGTTTTTTCCTCAGCATCCCAGGTTCAGAATATGTGCCCGTGTCTATGAGTCCAACGATAAGGTTAACCAAAATACAACTTAACACTTAAAGTTATTTGACATAGTTTGTTATTTAGGTCAACATGTCAACTTGACATAACTTTACATGGAGCAATCCTCATAGCATTTTTGTCAGGATTTGGTGAACCAAAAATACTGCCATTATAATGATTCGCCAATTGATCATTGATTCCTTCATTGATTCACTCACTCATTCATTCATTCATTCATTCATTGGTCGTTATAATTCAGTTGTTCAGTGATTCTTTCTTTACTTCCTTCATTCTTTCTTTCTTTCTTTCTTTCTTTCTTTCTTTCTTTCTTTCTTTCTTTCTTTCTTTCTTTCTTTCTTTCTTTCTTTCTTTCTTTCTGTATAGAGGGTATGCATGTGATGTCACAGAGGCAGAAGTCACTGTGGGGTCACGCCCACTGATTCACAGCAAGACTGAGCTTGAATGCAGTAATCAGCCTAGATAACTGACACCTGCTGCTCAGGGAGGAACTTGACACTCATTTTGACACTCATTCCTGATTAAGGGGGCGTGCTCCAGTGGGTGAGCATACCCTCTATTGCCATGCTGTTGAAAAATTATTTTGAATGTGACGATGTGTGTTTCTTAGTTTTATTTGCTTTTATTTATTAAAAAAATCTATCATTTGTGCAGGATATGCACTATAAAAACATTAACTGAATGCAGAACAACATACCACGTAATTAAAACATATAGCTATTCACATTTGGTATGAAAATAGCCTATCAACAATCACAATAGGCTACATTTATTCTCTGCTCACCTGCTGGCTCTCAAAGGTCCAGGTGCTGTCTGGTAAAGACGCGTCCAGGACATTGATCATCTCCTTAAAGTCAGTGGTGCTGCTGGGCTTAACGAAGGTGAAATCACTGTACTCTGACATGGGAGAGAGACAGGACCTGAAGGACTGGCTCTGAGACAACATGTCTCCTCCCAGGACCTCCACGTACTTAATAGGCCCATCAGAGTTGAGTTGGATCTGCAGGTTTCTGTTGGGGTTCTTGTAGCCATCACAGTCACTCCGTCTCATGCAGCAGCTACCACTGCTTCTACTGTTTCTAATGCATTTAACTGCTAAAATGAGAAAAGTCAACAGAGACAGCACGGACACCGAGGCCAGAGCCAGAATCAAATAAAGGGTGATTCTCCCAGTTTTCTTGCTGGGCTCAGCCGCTTTCTGTCGGAGATCCAAGATGGGCTCGTGGAGGCCGTCCTCTAGCAGGATGGACACGGTGACCGTGCCAGACTGGACCGGTTCCCCGTCGTCCTGGATCTCTATGAGCAGCTTCTGAGAGGACTCGTCCTGCTCGGACACAGGGCGTTTAGTCCTCACCTCCCCTGTGTACAGATTGACAGTGAACAGAGAGGCGTCTGTGGCCTCGGCCAGCTTATAGGAGATCCAGGCGTTATGGCCCGAGTCTGCGTCCACAGCCGTCACTTTAGTCACCAGGTGGCCCACTTTAGCAGAGCGGGGCATCCTCTGATGAGAGAGGGAGCCCAGGGCAGCGGAGGAGGGGTAAATAACAGCGGGGGCATTGTCGTTCTGGTCCAGGATAAAAACATGGACAGTGGTGTTGCTGCTCAGAGACGGAGAGCCCTGGTCCTTTGCCTGCACCCGAATCTGAAACACCTTGAGTTTCTCATAGTCAAAAGAGTGCATGCTGTAGATGCTGCCATTATCAGAGTTGATGTAGACATAGGAGGACACAGACATGTCCTGCACTTTAGAGTCCAGGATGGAGTAGGACATCTTGGCATTTTCACCAGAATCCAGATCAGATGCTGAGACTGAGTAGAGAATAGAGCCTGGTAGCCCATTCTCTTTTAAATACACATTATAGGAGGGCTGAGAGAATCTAGGAGGGTTGTCGTTCACATCAGTGATGCTGACAGCTATAGTTTTCTTACTAGATAGAGGAGGAGAGCCTGAATCAGTGGCTGTTATCTCAATATTATACTCTGAGAACCTCTCTCGGTCTAAAACACCACTGGTTACCAGTGCATAATTATTAGAAAAAGAGGGTTTCAAAGTAAAAGGAGAACCTTTGGGGAGTTGTAACGTCACTTTACCGTTATCACCGGAGTCGAGGTCTCGTGCACTAATTAAAGCCACTAGGGAACCACTCCGGGCGTCTTCGCGCACCGGTTGCGGTTCAGACGTGAGAAAAATTTCTGGAGAATTATCATTAACATCTATAACATCTATCTGGACTCGACAGTGGCCCTCCATTTCTGGAAGGCCTTTGTCTTTTGCAGTTATCTCAATTTTATAAGAGGTAGCAGTCTCGTAATCAATTTCTCCTTTCAAATCAATTTCTCCCGTTAATGAATTAATTTCAAATACTGATAAGACGGAATCCGGTGTCCCCGAGCCAAAAGAGAATTCAACCTCACCATTTGGACCTTCGTCAGCATCAGTGGCTGTAGTCTGGATTACAAAAGCTCCCTTTGCACTATTCTCGACTAAATATACTTTATATATATTTTTCTCGAATACAGGGAAATTATCGTTGTTATCAAGCACAGTGATGGTTATCTGTGCGGTGCCAGACATGACTGGGTTCCCTCCGTCTAACGCCGTCAGTAGAAGCTGATGAACCGCTTTCTTCTCTCGGTCCAGAGGCTTTTCTAACACTAACTCGGGGACAGATTTGCCATCCTCAACGTCCTTCATTTTCAAAGCAAAACACTCGTTTTTACTCAAGGTGTAGGATTTAAGCGAGTTACTCCCTACGTCAGGGTCCTCTGCGCACTCCAAAGGAAAGCGAGTGCCCACTGCTGCCAATTCCGCTATTTTCAAAGATAGTTCTTTTCTAAGAAAAGTGGGGGAGTTATCATTTATATCTTTTATTTCTACCTCAATTCGATGCAAAAGTAGGGGATTCTGTATAACAACTTGCAGAGGCAGAACACAGCTGGCGCTTTGTCCGCACAAAGCCTCTCTGTCTATTCTGTCATTCACCACCAGCTCTCCCTTCCCCGCATCCACACTGAAATACTGCTTACCCGCCTCAGAGGCGACACGCACATTACGGTCAAAAACCTCTGATAGTCCCAAACCCAGGTCTTTGGCTAGATGTCCTACCACAGAGCCCTGTTTCAGTTCCTCCGGGATTGTGTAGCGAGTCTGTCCGTCTATTGTACTCCACAAGAGAAAGAAATTATGCCACCAAAGAGCCTGCCATCTCCAGTCTCGGTATCCCATTCTCTTTGTCATCCCTGATCCGTTATAACACGTATTCCTCATTGAGATATTGTTCAGAATGATGCTCAATGTTAAAATCCATAACCGCAGATGTTATTTCAGTACAAAGATCACCAACAGATATACCGGTAAGCATGGTAAAGTGCAAAATTATGTTAGTCTGTGAGTAAATAAACGCATCCCCCTCTCTTCTCCAGCTCTGAGTATTTTAACGGCTACAGTGCTGAGGCTGCATGGGGGAGGGAGTAGATCTCTTTGTACAGTTCTGTTCGCTATTGGTGCACAGCATCTATCCTTTCGTGCAATAAGAACATCAGTGAGCAGTGCTCTTAAAGACACAGTGGCTTAGTCTGTCTCAAATGAATGTAAGAGCTTATGGAAAAGCACGAGGCAATGCCTTTGGCAATGTGCCATGTATGTATTTAATGAAGATAAAAATCAAATATGTTCATAAAAATCAAATTTGTTCTTACAATAATAATGTTTTATTTAGGCTACTTTATGATTTCAACAGACCTTAAGTCGTTTTCTATCGTTTAATTCAGAACAATTTTGTAGGAGGCCCAACAAATAAAATTAAAGTTAAAGCCCTTGAAATGTTTTAAACAGGCAGTTGACAACATTGACAGGGCATAAAAAGTAGCCTAATTTAACCCCATGCTATGAAACACAGTCCGTTCATTGATGTGTCGCTGTCCAAACACTTGGTGCTGAAACAATGAGCCATTCATGCACTGCAGTCACCTACTGCAAATCCCACAAGAAACTACTAGACAGAGTTCAGCTGACCATAACATATTGAAAAAATAAACGAGAGTGGTTCTGATCAAATGTTGCCATGTTCAGCACCACGGACAGCATCAGCACTCCGCATACAAAAGCCGCGCTGGTGTTGTCAGAAGCGTATATATGCGCACATAACGTATTTCCTGCTAGTTAAATTGCGCCTCCACCCCCCACCCCTCGTTTTTTCCTCAGCATCCCATGTTCAGAATATGTTCCCGCGGCTATGAGTCAAACGATAAGGTTAACCAAAATACAGGTTCACAATTAAACTTGACATAGTTTATGTAGGTCAACATGTAAATTTGACCTAATGAAGCAATCCTCACAGCATATTTTGCAAGGATTTGGTGAAGCAAAAATACTGCAATTAGTAAAATAATCATTCGCTAATTTATCCATTGATTCATGTATTCATATTTATTTATTTATTTATTTATTTATTTATTTATTTATTTATTTATTTATTTATTTATTTATTTATTTATTTACTTATTCATTTATTTATTTATTTATTTATTTATTTATTTATTGCCATGGTTTGTTAAAAATTCGTGAATGTGACAATGTGCGATGTAGCCATGGAGTCCATGGTGTTGCAGAGGACAAAACAAGGTTTCTTACTGTCTATTAGCATAGAAGCGAAATAAGAAACTGACGGTGATAACGTCTTCATTAGATGCACTATAAGAACACGCAGAACAACATAGGTGCTGCATCAACAATCACAATAGGCTAAATGTTGTTCTCTGCTCACCTGCTGGCTCTCAAAGGTCCAGGTGCTGTCTGGTAAAGACGCGTCCAGGACATTGATCATCTCCTTAAAGTCAGTGGTGCTGCTGGGCTTAACGAAGGTGAAATCACTGTACTCTGACATGGGAGAGAGACAGGACCTGAAGGACTGGCTCTGAGACAACATGTCTCCTCCCAGGACCTCCACGTACTTAATAGGCCCATCAGAGTTGAGCTGGATCTGCAGGTTTCTGTTGGGGTTCTTGTAGCCATCACAGTCGCTCCGTCTCATGCAGCAGCTACCACTGCTTCTACTGTCTCTAACGCATTTAACCGCTAAGATGAGAAAAGTCAACAGAGACAGCACGGACACCGAGGCCAGAGCCAGAATCAAATAAAGGGTGATTCTCCCAGTTTTCTTGCTGGGCTCGGCCGCTTTCTGTCGGAGGTCCAAGATGGGCTCGTGGAGGCCGTCCTCTAGCAGGATGGACACGGTAACCGTGGCGGACTGGACCGGTTCCCCGTCGTCCTTGATCTCTATGAGCAGCCTCTGAGAGGACTCATCCTGCTCAGACACAGGGCGTTTAGTCCTCACCTCCCCTGTGTAAAGATTGACAGTGAACAGAGAGGCGTCTGTGGCGTCCGCCAGCTTATAGGAGATCCAGGCGTTATGGCCCGAGTCTGCGTCCACAGCCGTCACCTTAGTCACCAGGTGACCCGCTTTAGCGGAGCGGGGCATCCTCTGATGAGAGAGGGAGCCCAGGGCAGCGGAGGAGGGGTAAATAACAGCGGGGGCATTGTCGTTCTGATCCAGGATAAAAACATGGACAGTGGTGTTGCTGCTCAGAGATGGAGAGCCCTGGTCCTTTGCTTGCACCCGAATCTGAAACACCTTGAGTTTCTCATAGTCAAACGAGTGCATGCTGTAGATGCTGCCGTTATCAGAGTTGATGTAGACATAGGAGGACACAGACACGTCCTGCACTTTAGAGTCCAGGATGGAGTAGGACATCTTGGCGTTTTCACCAGAATCCAGATCAGATGCTGATACTGAGTAGAGAATAGAGCCTGGCTGCCCATTCTCTTTTAAATACACATTATAGGAGGGCTGAGAGAATCTAGGAGGGTTGTCATTCACATCAGTGATGCTGACAGTTATAGTTTTCTTACTAGACAGAGGAGGAGAGCCTGAATCAGTGGCTGTTATTTCAATATTATACTCTGAGAAGCTCTCTCGGTCTAAAACACCACTGGTTACCAGTGCGTAATTATTAGAAAAAGATGGTTTCAAAGTAAAAGGAGAACCTTTGGGGAGTTGTAACGTCACTTTACCGTTATCTCCAGAGTCTCGGTCTCGTACACTGATTAAAGCCACTACGGTCCCACCCGGTGCGTCCTCGCGCACTGGCTTCGGCTGAGAGGTGAGAACAATTTCTGGATAATTATCATTAACATCAATAACATCTATCTGGACTCGGCAGTGGCCCTCCATTTCAGGAATGCCTTTGTCTTTTGCTGTTATCTCAATTTTATAGGATGCAGCAGTCTCGTAATCTACTTCTCCTTTCAAATACATTTCTCCCGTTAATGAATTAATTTCAAATACCGATAACACGGAATCCGGTGTGCGTGAGCCAAAAGAGAATTCAACCTCGCCATTTGGACCTTCGTCAGCATCAGTTGCTGTAGTTTGGATTACAAAAGCACCCTTTGCACTATTCTCCACTAAAGACACTTTGTATATATTTTTCTCGAATACAGGGAAATTGTCATTGATGTCAAGCACAGTGATGGTTATCTGTGCGGTGCCAGACATGACTGGGTTCCCTCCGTCTAACGCTGTCAGTAGTAGCTGATGAACTGCTTTCTTCTCTCGGTCCAGAGGCTTTTCTAACACTAATTCAGGGACAGTTTTGCCATCCTCGTCCTTCATTTTCAAAGCAAAACATTCGTTTTTACTCAAGGTGTAGGATTTGAGCGAGTTACTTCCCACGTCAGGGTCCTCTGCGCTCTCCAAAGGAAAGCGAGTGCCCACTGCTGCCAATTCAGCTATTTTCAAAGATAATTGTTTTGTAAGAAAACTAGGTGAATTATCATTGATATCTTTTATTTCTACCTCAATCCGGTGCAAATGTAGCGGGTTCTGTATCACAACCTGCAGAGGCAGAACACAGCTGGCGCTTTGTCCGCACAAAGCCTCTCTGTCTATTCTATCATTCACCACCAGCTCGCCTTTCCCCGCATCCACATTGAAATACTGCTTACCCGCCTCAGAGGCGACACGCAGTTCACGCTCAAAAATGTCTGATAGTCCCAAACCCAGGTCTTTGGCTAGATTTCCTACCACAGAGCCCTGTTTCAGTTCCTCGGGGATTGTGTAGCGAGTCTGTCCGTCTATTGTACTCCACAAGAGAAAGAAATGATGCCACCAAAGAGCCTGCCATCTCCAGTCTCGGTATCCCATTCTCTTTGTCATCCCTGGTCCGTTATAACACGTTATTCCACATCGAGATACTTTTCAGAATTATGTTAAAATCCATAACTGCAGGTTATTCCAGTACAAAGATCACCAACATATATGCACGGTACGGTGCAAAATTATTTCGTCTTTGAGTAAATAAACGCATCCTCCTCTCTTCTCCAGCTCTGAGTATAGGCTATTTTAACGGCTACAGTGTTGAGGCTGCATGGGGGAGGGAGTAGATCTCTTTGTACAGTTCTGTCCGCTATTGGTGCACAGCATCTATCCTTTCGTGCAATAAGAACGTCAGTGAGCAGTGTTCTTAAAGAGCCACAGTACGCTTTCATACAGTCTGTCTCAATGGATTCAAGAGCTTAATAACACGATTGAATGCATTTGGCAATGTGTCATATGGATTGGATGTGAATAAAAATAGTCTATTCATTAAAAATAGAACAGGTCTTATGATCACAATAATTTTGTTATTTCCTTCGCGATTTAACCCCCCCCCCCCTTCCCATAAATTAGGTCATCTAACGTTTTTTCAGAAACATTTGAGGTCCAAAAAATGCAATTACAATTACAGTCCTTGGAAATTTTAAACAGACACTTAAATCATTGGTGCAAACGTAATTTGCTACCTGCAACAGTCCGTTCATTTGGTGTTGCTGTCCAACAACTTAGTGCTGAAAGAATGAGCCATCCATGCAGCCAGTCACCTAACACAGGCACACATGCACATCCCACAAGAAGCTCTTAGACAGAGTCAACATATGCTGAAACAGCAGCTAACGAGAGTGATGCTGACATCTTAAATGCTACATGTTGCCGTGTTCAGCACCACGGATAGCATACAAGCAATCCGCATAGAAAATCCGTGCTGGTATAATATTTAATATGTTGTCAGTTAAACGTATGCGCTCATAGCATCATGCCAGTTAAGCTGCATCCCGTGTGTTCCCGTGGCTATATTAATCCAACGATAGCACGTAGGTCAACTTCTTAAAAAAGTGATTATATAACTTTACATGAAGCAACCCTCATAGCATATTTTGCCAGAATATGAAGCAAAAAATACTGTCATTATTAAAACGATAACCATGATCCATTAATCCCTTCATTCTCGCATTCATTCATTCATCGTTCCTTCAGTAGTCCAGGGATTTTATTTATTTATTTATTTATTTATTTATTTATTTATTTATTTATTTATTTATTTATTTATTTATTTATTGCCATGGTTTATTGACAAATTCGTTTGAATGTGACAATGTGCGAATTGTCATATTACGCCAGTCCATGGTGTCGCAGAGGACACAATAGCGAATGTTTCTTACTTTTATTTGCATAAAAACGAAATTGGAAAAAAACAAACTGACCGTGATGACGTATTTCTTCATTTGTACAGTATCAACATTAACTGAATGCAGTACAAAATTATAACATAGCTATTACGTTTAGTATGACAATAGCCTATCAACAATCAAAATAGGCTACATTTATTCTCTGCTCACCTGCTGGCTCTCAAAGGTCCAGGTGCTATCTGGTAAAGACGCGTCCAGGACATTGATCATCTCCTTAAAGTCAGTGGTGCTGCTGGGCTTAACGAAGGTGAAATCACTGTACTCTGACATGGGAGAGAGACAGGACCTGAAGGACTGGCTCTGAGACAACATGTCTCCTCCCAGGACCTCCACGTACTTAATAGGCCCGTCAGAGTTGAGTTGGATCTGCAGGTTTCTGTTGGGGTTCTTGTAGCCATCACAGTCGCTCCGTCTCATGCAGCAGCTACCACTGCTTCTACTGTTTCTAATGCATTTAACCGCTAAGATGAGAAAAGTCAACAGAGACAGCACGGACACCGAGGCCAGAGCCAGAATCAAATAAAGGGTGATTCTCCCAGTTTTCTTGCTGGGCTCAGCCGCTTTCTGTCGGAGGTCCAAGATGGGCTCGTGGAGGCCGTCCTCTAGCAGGATGGACACGGTAACCGTGGCTGACTGGACCGGTTCCCCGTCGTCCTTGATCTCTATGAGCAGCCTCTGAGAGGACTCGTCCTGCTCGGACACAGGGCGTTTAGTCCTCACCTCCCCTGTGTACAGATTGACAGTGAACAGAGATGCGTCTGTGGCCTCCGCCATCTTATAGGAGATCCAGGCGTTATGGCCCGAGTCGGCGTCCACGGCCGTCACTTTAGTCACCAGGTGGCCCACTTTAGCGGTGCGGGGCATCCTCTGATGAGAGAGGGAGCCCAGGGCAGCGGAGGAGGGGTAAATAACTGCGGGGGCATTGTCGTTCTGGTCCAGGATAAAAACATGGACAGTGGTGTTGCTGCTCAGAGAGGGAGAGCCCTGGTCCTTTACCTGCACCCGAATCTGAAACACCTTGAGTTTCTCATAGTCAAACGAGTGCATACTGTAGATGCTGCCGTTATCAGAGTTGATGTAGACATAGGAGGACACAGACACGTCCTGCACTTTAGACTCCAGGATGGTGTAGGACATCTTGACGTTTTCACCCAAGTCAGAATCCGTGGCTGACACTGAGCATAATATTTTCCCGGGCGCATTATTTTCTTTTACATAAACAACATAAGAAGGCTGGGAGAAAACCGGCGGGTTGTCATTTATATCTAACAATTCAACAGTGATAATTTTTTCACTCGATAATGAGGGCTTTCCCGAATCAATGGCACTAATTTTGATAGTATATTGGCCATTTTTTTCACGGTCAAGTGGCCCATTCGTTACTAATGTGTAATGGTTGGAGCCGGATGGATTTAACTTGAAGGGAGACTTGGAAGACAAGCTCAATTTCACCTTACCATTGTCCCCTGAATCTGTGTCTTTTGCACTTATCAGTGCAATAACTGTCCCAGTAGCAGAATCTTCTGGAACAGGTGACATTAATGACGTCACAATTATTTCAGGTGTATTATCGTTAATGTCTACTATTTTAATTTCAACGCCACAATGCCCATCCATCTCAGGATTACCTTTGTCTTTAGCGATGACGTCAAATCTATGTAGACCGTTCTTTTCATAGTCTAAAGTCCCTTTGACAACAATAGCTCCAGAAGAAGGTTCAATATTAAACAAAGATAAAATTAAATCCGCTGTTTGCTCTCTAAAAAAGTATTCAATTTCTCCATTTAGACCCTCGTCTGCATCTGTAGCTTTAACATGCAAGATTTCAGTGCCAGGTATTGCGTTTTCGCTGACATTAGCTTCATACACCTGTCTCTCAAACTGCGGTGCATTATCATTGATATCAAGCACTGTAACCGTTATTGCGGATGTCCCTGAACGCACTGGATCTCCACCATCTACAGCAGTGAGAATAAGCTTGTGCACAGGCTGCTTCTCTCGATCGAGAGATTTCTCAAGGACCAATTCGGGATATTTACTTCCATCTTTGTGATTTTTTATGTTTAATTTGAAATGGTCATTTTTGTTGATAGTATAGGTTCGTATTGTATTGCCGACGACGTCTGGATCAAGTGCACTCTCGAGCGGAAATCGTGCGCCTGGATTTGTGGATTCCGCAATCTTCAAAGTCCTCTCTTTAATAACGAAGCTAGGTGAATTATCATTAATATCTTGTATATCAATCTCAACTCTATGCAGCTGCAATGGATTTTCTATAACCACCTCCAATGGCAGCAGACACGGCGCTCTTTGTCCACACAGATCCTCTCTGTCTATTCTGTCACTCACCACCAGTTCTCCCTTTCCCAAGTCCACACTGAAATACTGCTTGCCAGCTTCGGATGTTATTCGCAATTTACGTCGGTGAAGTTCAGGGACAACCAAACCAAGATCTTTGGCTAGATTTCCTACCACAGAACCCTGTTTCAGTTCCTCCGGGATTGTGTAGCGAGTCTGTCCGTCTATTGTACTCCACAAGAGGAAGAAATGATGCCACCACAAAAGCACCTGCCATGCAGGGAGTCTTTTCCACATTATTCCACGATCCATAAAACCCGTTGCTTCTCATTCAAATCCCATTATCTCAATGGATAGATGATAAGAAGTCTATAATCCAATATCGATGTATTCTCATATTTTACATGAATGGACATGCTTTGTGTCTGCATATCCCTCCCCTCCTGCGCTGAACATTGTAATGGTTACGGTGTTGAAGCTGCACGGTGGGAGGGAGTAGATCTCTTTGTACAGTTCTGTACGCTATTGGTGCAGAGTCAACCCATTTCCACCAATCATGGCTTTAGCAAGTGTCTAAAGAACAGTGACGTAAATGTTAAAAAAAATGCACCATTAGAAGATGCTTTCAAATTTTTGATTCATGTTGTTCATGTATTATTCATGCTAAAAAACTCAAGCACATGGAAGAGATTATATGCTATAATACTATTCATCTTTGAACCATGCCTTCTCACCACCACCAGCAATAATTTGTCCTATAGTGATACAATTTCTTAGAGATCTTCATAAATATCATAACTACATAATCGATGAGGAAAGTATACTGTAGTTTGTGGATTACTGGAAGACCACCCATATGATGCAGTAGGGATGTAGGCTATATATAGGCATATTCCTCCACTTAATCTTCTTGCATTGGTCCTATCCTGCCTCTATGGCTGACAAGGCTCTGCGTTGCCTTCCTGTGGCCAGAGAAAGCTACTGCAGTCTGCATACGACATCAGAGCGCTCCAGGAGCCGCATAGAATTATGGCTGAATCCATGTCAGCAGCCAACGTAAAATACCCGTATGGAGGTCTGTAGAGCAAATGAAAAGGGAGGGGGAGCGTGGTGTATGATGATGCTCTCTCTCACTCTCTCCCTCTCTCTCGCACACGCATGCATCGGGGGTGCACGCACGCACGCACGCACACACACACGCACACGCACGCACACGCACACACACACACACACACACACACACACACACACACACACACACACACACACACACACACACACACACACACACACACACACACACACACACACACACACACACACACACATGATTGTGGTTATGATGCTTAGGCTGCCGGATGAGAGGAAGTGGGTATTTCTAAAAAAAAATAAAAAAAATAAAAAATAAAAAAATAAATCTCACAAATTCAACATAATGCAGCTTCCTATGAAAGATAAATATACATAGAATAGATGTGGATGTTTTCTAGTAATCTGCTCTGAGTAGAAGTGAGCGACATAGGGAGATGTAGAGAGGAAGAGTGAGAGACAGGGAGAGGGAGGGGAGAGCGCTGGAGCAGACTTCAGCACCACGCGTGTGGACAGCGCCACACAGGCGGCCAACTGCTGCCGCTGCAGCACATGCTGCTTTAAAGGGCAGCCGCTTGTTTGGTCTCTCACTAAAGAAAGCATGCAGGCTGGGGAAAACAAGACATCACCCTGTCTCCAGCCGTGAGCAGGCAGCGTCAGACGCACACATGATTCAGTTTGACTGCTGTCAATGTCTACAGGACCTCAATGTAAAATACATTGATATAAAAGGAAACTATTGTTGTAGAAGCATTATGAAAAATAGGCAATCCTGCTCATTCCACACTTCTGATATTTTATGCAGGAAGATCAGCAACATTGACAAAAGTTAGATAATGGAAATGACCGTACTTGCTAAAAAAGAAGTTGCTGCTTTCCCATTAAAATCATTGTATTATTTTAGCCTATACTGTACGTAACTCTGAGAGCTTATATTTTGTAAACATAAAGCAGCACAAACACACAGTGGAATTCTGGTGTACACATAAGCAAACATACATGCATGTCATTCTCAGTCAAGACATACTTTTTATTCAGCCCCTTTTTGTTCAGCGTCATCATTGCAAGTGTTATAGTAAGTGTCCATCAAGTGTAATGTTTCAGAGACAAAATGCTGAAGTTGAAAATCAGTGAGCTCTATAAATAATAGTAACAGTAACTTGTTGAGGGTTTGGCTCCATTTTAATATTGCTTAAGATATGAAAATGGTATTTTCACATCTGAAGCATCTGACTTAGCGTCTGACTTAACTGCATTGTTGGCCATTGTCCTTTTTATTGTTTGGCCATTGTCCTTTTTATAGTGAGAGAACACACACACTGTGCAATGACTTACAAATCTGCAGACCATAATATATATTTTTCCAGGTGCTCTTCCCTGTCTTTTTGTATATTTATGATAACACTTAATTACTTTGCTACAGTATGGAATTCAGTTATCAATTCTGCTTCAAATAATTATGCTTCTGTAGTGAGAAATATTAGTTGCTTGAAGACAGGCATGAGTTTGTCTGAGTTTGAGACCCCTGACATTAAAGGGACCTTGTACAAAAGGTGCTATAATATTCATCCAATATGGATCAAAATATCCTCAAATTAAAAGTGACAGTATAGAGCATTGATACTCAACTTGCGGCCCGGGGACCAGATGCGGCCTGTGATAGGGTGCTGAATGATGCCCCTCCGGACATTGTCTAATTCACAATAAAATGTTTGACTGAGCTCCAGCTAAATTGTCAAATATCGCCGCCTGCTCACTGCCCAGGCACTTACCTGTATGTACTTAACGAACTTAACCTATCTATCCTGTGTACACAGAGTAGAGATGTTTGGTTAATAGTCCTTTTGGAGAGATCCTTTATTGTCTTGTTTGGGAAGAACTTAATTGAAGTGAACAAACTGAATTTATAACTTTGTTGTTTATTATTATGGGGGGGGGGGGGGGGGCTACAATTCACTATAGAACTTTATTTATTAAGTGGCCACTGTCCTCCTGTCATTTAGCAAAAGTGGCCCCTGGGCAAAGCAAGTTGAGTATCCATGTTAGAGTGTGTTGTGTACCCTTGTGATAGTGAGAGTAAAACCTATAGAAACAAATCACATGTATTTTGTGTTGAAATTCCATAAGTGTATGATTTCTTCAGTCTGTCTTGTCAGTGTGTCAGTATCTGTGTTAAATTCCTGTTTGCAGAATCATGAAAGTTTGCATTCTGTGTTTGATGCCATCGTGGCATTGCTTTGAACAATTTGGATGGAGAATATGTCTTACCTTATTTGGAGAGTCAGGGAAATGACAGGAGTTGGGGAGGAGACGGGAACAGCAGCAGCAGACACGGGGAAACATGGAAGAGAAAAACAAGAGAGAAAGGATGTCAGTTAGATTGGTTGTCAGCACACCGAGTCTGGCTTTGGGCAGCACAGCAACCAACATATACAGTACTTACCATGTGGTTCAGAAGTCATTTGGTCTGTTAATACATTAATCACATGTATAGATTGTGTTCTGTCACAGAAACATTCTGTGTGTGTGTGTGTGTGTGTGTGTGTGTGTGTGTGCGCATATAAACCAGCATGAAAGTATCACACAGTGGCAACAATTGAGCAGTATTTGACTTGTGTCTGCATCATATACTTGATAGTGTATGTTAGTGATAAGATAAGTATGTTCAGTGTTTCCTATACATACAGTGGGGGCCCATCAGTGTGTGACAATTGCCTCCACATACAATGGAAATTAATCTGGCCAGCATTTAAAATAAAGCAAACAAATACAACTGGCATGGCACAATTACGGCATTATTTATGATATAATGATTTAAATAAGAGATACAAACAAAGAGGCAATGGAACTGATAGTCGGAATCAAGTTGGGTTTGAACCCAGGTTGCTGAACCAAAATTAGCCCCACTGCTATTATATGCGAAACACTGTATTGTACGATAAAATGTGTGTGCATGAGAGAGAGAGATAGACACACACACACACACACACACACACACACACACACACACACACACACACACACACACACACACACACACACACACACACACACACACACACACACACACACACACACACACACACACACACACACAGAAGGTAGAGATAGTTAGTCAGTTAGTTAGTTAGCTTTCTATTGGCCCACTGTCCATGAGAGAGATCATAATGATGATGATGATGATGATGACCAAAACAATGATTATATTGCCATTCAGATAAAGTAAGGCAATGGATAGAAAGAAAAAGAAAGAAAGAAAGAAAGTAAAGCTGTCGGTAGAGAACGGGAGAATTCCACTGTGAGAGTTGCATGTTCACTGGAGATGCCATTCTAAAAATGTCTGCATTCGAAAGGCACTTTGAACAAAAGCATCAATCAAATGGCTTATTGTATTTTACATTATGATATGCAGAACAGAAAATGAGGAAAGCTATCAGTCTTGCCCCTTTCAAAATGCCAAATGCTTCTCACACTCACTTGTATATCCAATTCAAGGACTTTCCAATTACTTTCAAGGTCATGATCTTCAATGATCAATCTGATAAATGATGGTGAAATCATTCATTTGAAAACCTTTGCTATATCAACAGAAATATCCATCTGAGGGGTTTCCTACGGAGATGTATAATACATTCCTGGGCTATATTTTAATAAGAAATCAAGTACTTTAAAAGCCATCCACTCCTTTTCAAAAGTGTTGCAAGCCATGCAGACACCCTGTGAGAGTGGATGGAGCAGGACCAAAATACTGCACTGCTGCACAGAGACACTACCCTCATCGCAACACCAGGGGGCCTCAAGGCGATGCCCCTGGATAAATCCATGCCTTATTAATAGGCTGCTCTGCACTGTGATGTGACCCTTTGTGTGTCACATGGGATGTGTCTGTGTATGTGTGTGCCAAATTCAGCTTTTCAGACAAAGCAAAGAAGCAGCTCCTACAATAGATGTGTCTATAGCTGAAATGGTGCACTGTGTGTTTGTGTACATGAGTAAATTACAAATAAGGACCACAATTGCTTCAATGATCCTCTAAAACACACACATGCATACAGCATAAAAAGGTCATCTAATGCACCCAGAGAAACACAGATACAAGGAAGCTAAAACAATGGGTACCAAAATACTGCTGTTCATATCAAAAAGTAAAAAGCAACTACGGTAACTCAGCGACGGTATCTAAATATCAGCCATCACATATCAAAGACATTGGGTTACTCGACCAGTAAAAAGCAAGAAAGCAGGGCAGGGCAGGGCATGCATCAGAAACAAATAGGTATAGGAGTGTGCTTCCAACCCACACCACAAGCAGACATGATCACCCACTCTCCCTCCCCTTCCCCCATCATCCTAGCCCTAGGTCTGCGGATGCTGCACCTCTCTGCCCAAAACAGGGGTGCCTCCTGCCATCTCTGTACCAATAGATGCATGCTTCTATCAAGCACCAGAGGCTTCATCTGCTGGTGCCCCCCTGTGGCTCAAAGAAAAGTGGTACAGTCCTGCCTATGAGTCAGCTTGTTGCTGTGGCAACACATCCCACCTCTCTTCCTGGGAGCTGGAGATGGTGGAAAAAGGGAGGGATAAAAACAGCATGGAGGATACAGAGGAGGAGAAAGGAAGGGAAGTGATGCTGGAAAGGAGCAGGGTCCTTGGAATTGAGATTTCTCTCACATAACTCTACATTGATAATCTAATAAAAATATATTACAAATATTTCAGGGCATGGCCACACATTACCAGGTTACATAATCTCTCGTAGGAGAGAGCTTTGTAATGAACACGGTGATCTGCAGGCTTGAAACAACACTGTATGGTATATCATGGCTTTGTATAGAGAGGACAAAATGTCCTAAATTAAACCAACTCTCTCTCCCTCTCTCTGTCTCAGCATATCTCTCTCTCACTCTCTCTCACTCTCTCTGTCTCTGCATCTCTCTCTCTCTCTCTCTCTCTCTCTCTGCAGCAGAACGGTGCAGCTGGGGAGGGGGAGGGGATGCAGAAAAAGAATGAGATTAGGAGGAAAAGGGAGGACTATATGAAAGCAAGAGATCTGATAAACAGTGATCACCCAGTCTTACGATGCCAACCATCAATGACAAACTGTTACATTTATTATAACATTATAATGATTGCCACTTCTGCACATTATGATGCAATGCAATAACAAAATGTAACAAATAAACAAGTGTGAATATCTTCCACAATACTGACACGGAAGTCTTATAATGTGATTCATTCTACATGTCCACTCCCATGCAAAGCAGGGCTTAGTCCCAGGCAGTGCATTCTGAGTGAATGACTTGACCTGTCCTGATCACAGTAAAATGCAGGGAGGGAAGTCTAAATGATTTGACAGCTCAGGAGAATATCAGCCCCCCCCCCCCCACACACACACACACATTCTCTCCACCCCCCATTTCCTTCCTTAATACAACATGAATCCTCATCCTGCCAGTGAGCATCTGAAGCATCAAAGTGGGGATCTGCACTATAGCAAGCAACAAAACCAGAATCTCTACATGTTCAATGTACAAGCACTCTACTCGACACCATCTATAAAATGGCATCAAAGGGCAGTCTCAGTAAGCTCGATACACTCCACCATTCAGCAATCCGTTTTGTCACATGCGCACCCTTTTCTACTCAACACTGTGACCTCTACAAAGTGGCTGAATGGCCCTGTCTCTTCACACCAGACAACTACAACACTGGCTTCAACTTGTTTACAAATCAATCCTGGGACAGTCACCTAATTACCTCTCAAACCTCCTACACATCTCCAACATCACCTATGGCCTAACATCCAGTAACCTCATCATGCTCACCATACCAAAGGTTCACACTGTCTTTGGCCACCACTCCTGTTTTTCTGCAGCAAATGACTGGAACACACTCCAAAACACTCTCAAACTCACAGCTCCCACATCACAAATCTGAATCGGTCGTAGTCAACTACTGTAGCTATGTGCTGACCAGCCCTCTCCTTTCCCCCCTGTTTTAAACCCCATTCTGGTCTATTTCGTTATTGTCATTTATGCTGTCCTCTGTCGCTTTTGTACTGTACATGTCTTTTTGTGTTCACTGTTTTTATATGCTCTTGCTGAGGTGTCTTGGCAAGGTCATCCTTGTAAATGAGAATTGGTTCTCAAGAGTTTTTACCTGGTTAAATAAAGGTAAAAAAACAATTTTTGCTCACCCCTCTTCATGGGGCGATCAGAGATCAGCGTCAAGTACAGAACAGCACCCCTGGTAGGTATTCAGCGTCTTGCCCAAAGACACTTCAGCAGTATGGATGCTTGCTGGAGAGGGGCTTGAACCTTGCCCAACTAATTGAAGGATGATCTTCTAACTACTTGGCCACCCTGTTACCCTGTCCAAGGTGTTAATGTTCCTTTTCTCTGTGGAACAACCAAACAAAACAATGCTACCTGCTAAAAAGCTGAATGTACACACAGAGCACAATGACCATTCACCTCATACCTGAGGATTCACTCTCTTTAGCAAATAAATAGACACCTGCAATTAAAATACGATCCTTTCAAGTTCAATGTTGAGAGAGAGAGAGAGAGAGAGAGAGAGAGAGAGAGAGAGAGAGAGATGTGGCAGCAAAGACCGGCTGAAGAAGTATTATTTTCTAGAAATAGGTCTACAAGTTTTTTTCCCCTGTGATGTATGAGTTTATCTGCTCTGTGTGTCAGTCACACCAACAAGCCCCGCATCTCAGACATACACCAGATGATCTGGTCTGGAAGAAGAAGATAGATTGCAGTATGCACATGAAGATACCCACCCGCCCACACACCAAAACAGCGTATAGATGCTGAACACCCAGTAGTGATCACTGGCCCGACTGGCACACACACAGGCAAACAGCTAAACAGCTGTTCACCACACGGCTTGGCTACAGAGAAAGGGAGCACAAACAACAGTGTAGGTCTGTGAGAACCAGGTGTGTATCTGCTTATAGCACTTATAGCCAGTCAGGTGAAGAAAACTGATAATTGTGCCTGTGTCAGATGCAAAATGGCTCCTGATTACAGCCCCAACGTAGGTTAGATCAATGCTGTGTGTTGGCTACAGGTGCCTATGCCATTTGCCACTATTAAGATGACAATCAGATATTATGCATTTCAAATGCCTAGTCAGTTAATTGTCAGCATTCTGAATTATTTGAGGAGTCAGACATTGTTGTGTAGTTGTGCCAGTCCCAACTATGCTGCAACCACAAGAAGAATTGCCATTCAGGTACGGGGTAGAGGGGTGCACACCTGGACACAAAACATATAAAAAACAGGATGAAACATTCAGCGGCTGGCAAAATAGTTTCTTTGAGCTTTGACCCCCATGGAGACGCTGTGACCACCAGGATTTACAGCACTCAGTAAAATCCCTCGCTGCTAACAGGCCTGAGAACGGACACATTGTGGTTCAAACGCAGTCAGAACAGGTAAAGCAGACACAGATGTGCTATGACACTAATGGTGATAGACTGCTTCCAGGGGATATAGTGGTTCACACCATAAAACTCGGTTTCCGCCTTGTGTTGGAGGTTTATGGACAGTTTGTCTACTGCTCTTTTCACATGCACTACCCAAACACCTAACCAATATGGCCAGACAAGTCAGACTAGCAGATCAAATTCTTCCTCTGAAACTGGATGAAACTTTGTCAGAAATAATAAACTGTTGTCAACTGCACCATATCAACATCACAATCATCACTGATTCAAGGCACACATAAAAATGCAGCTATATGTGCCCTTAAGACATGTAAAGGCAAGTATTATTTTCACCAAATTTACAAGATAATGGACTGGCTTCTTTGTTACTTCCTTTACGAGTTCCCCTCTGTGACTGTTAACATTATGGGGTGCATCTGAAAGCCATGTGGCGGCTAATGCTTCCCTTGTGTTGGATGATAAACATGGAGGCTTGCGGGCAACTGGGAATGAATGACCCCATTATGATGCTGCCTGTGGTGAGAGAAAGGCAAGGATGGATGCAAGAGAGACTATACAGATGTCATTATAGGGAATAAAATCAGCACCATAGACTGCTAGTAATTTCTAGGCATCTATTAATCTCATTGCCAGCTCAGTTTTCCCCTGTCTTTATATTATTATTTCATTCATACATGTTAATATGCCCTGATTCCTCACACCCATTTGATATTTGTTATATAAGCTATGGAGATCTCTCTTCTTTCATCTCTCCTCTTGCTTTCTGTTTTAATCCTGTGATATCCCACTATGTCTCTGTCCTTTACAGTGCAGCCAATGAGTTTAGCCGTACATCTCACCCTGTTCCACACACACCACACTTCCTGTAGCTCTCTATGTCAGCAGACAAAGAGGGCTGTGGATCAAAATGGCTGCCGTGCATCACTAACACGAATGCTGCACACACAGGGATGTGGGAGACTGGGCTGGTTACCACGTGCCTCCTCCCCTCCCCCGCTGCCTCTCTCTTTCTCTCCATCACACTCCTTTCCCAGCTCTTTCGCAACATCACCCACCATTACTGCCTCATCCTTCCAGTCTGCAACCCTCCCTTCTATTACATTTCACATCTCCCAGTCATTTCCATCGGCCGATTCTTTTCTCTCTCTCATTTCTTTTCTCATGCTCTGCCTCCATCCACTCCTCTCTTTTTAACTGTGTGTGCAGCTTAATGCCAGGAGTGTAGCTAGGGAGCGAATTAGGTCACTGAAAAATAGTGCACTGTGTGTGTGGTTGTGTGTCTATGTGTTTGTATGCAAGAGCAATCTGCAGCAGTGCTCCAGCACAGCAGAAGCTTCCCAGGACACAGATTGCCATGAAGTACAATGCAAGACTACTCAAACCATTACCAGCGCCAAACATATAATTCCATGTTAAATAATGGAATTGATCTGAAATAAACATGCCAGCACATACAGTACATTGCTATACTGTATACTGTATAAGATATGAGAGGGACTTGTGGGCTCAAGCAACTTTATCTTAGAAAGACAATGTAAGATAGTACAGGTAGCTACAACTTGTGTAGACCACTGAACACAACTGTATTTTAATACACATTCTCACACTGACAGTGTAATGGGGTAGGCTATGTACCTGTGGCGATTAGTGGGCGCATTTTGAACCTGAGCAAAAAAGGAAGATGATGAGCACCCTTATTTGAAAATCATATTTTTAGTGATGTTCCCTCTTAAAACTGAATGATCCAAGCAAACATTACTTTAAATATTTGCAACCATATATAGAAACACATTTGCACAGGTCCAAATGTAAAGTATAGGCTACTGAGAAAAAAGGTGTTGTAAGGGAATGTGTTTAGAAAAAGCGCCAGTGGAGAGAGGTGGATCTCACCTCTGTCAGTAAATCATCTGACCCTGTGTTTTTCCTTGGTACTGTCCTTGTGCCATCATGGCCAATGGTCAAAGTGCTCTGACTGAAGGGGTGGCTGTACTTAATATCGCTCTTCCGGGAGTCAGTAGTTCCGCACACTTCGTAATTGAGCACGGGCTTCAAAGTGCCAGTCCCTCCCACGTCTGCGTAAAGGGGCGGGTAATACGGAATTACGGGAAGATTCCCACTGGATTTGTAAAACAGGCGTTCACGTCTCCACCTGTATATTTTCACTGATATAATAACCACTAAACATGTGATGAAGAGAAAGGACACTACAGCCAAAGCCAAGACTAAGTAAAAAGTCAGGTTGTCATTGTACTCCTTGTCGTGTGTAAAGTCAGTGAACTCCGACAGCACTTCAGGGAAGCTGTCCGCCACCGCCACGTTAACATTGACTGTAGCTGAACGAGAGGGCTGCCCGTTGTCCTCCACTACAACAGTCAGCCTTTGTTTCACAACATCTTTATCAGTGACTTGGCGGATAGTTCTTATTTCTCCATTCTGTAAGCCCACTTCAAACAACGCCCTGTCTGTGGCTTTCTGCAGTTTATAGGAGAGCCAGGCATTCTGTCCAGAGTCCACATCAACAGCCACCACTTTAGCGACCAGATAGCCCACATCTGCTGAACGAGGCACCATTTCAGCCACCAGAGAGCCACCAGTCTGGACTGGGTACAGAACCTGAGGGGCGTTGTCGTTCTGGTCCTGGATCAGTATTTTCACAGTCACATTGCTACTGAGTGGAGGAGAGCCTCCATCCTGCGCTTTTACGCGAATTTGGAACTCCTTTGTTTGTTCATAGTCAAATGAACGCACAGCAAGTATCTCTCCACTCTCTGCATTCACTGAAAAGTAAGTTGATGCTGAAATCCCATTAATCTGACTATCATCAAGGAAATATGAAATGCGTGCATTGTTCCCAGAGTCTTTGTCACCAGCTTTAACAGAAATAACTTGCATTCCAGGTGAGTTATTTTCGGTGATGAAAGCAGTGAAAGATTGTTTTGGGAAAAGGGGGGCGTGATCATTTACGTCAGATATTCTTAAATTAATAGTTTTGTTTGCAGAATAAGGGGGAGATCCCTCATCGGTAGCAGTTATTGTTATATTATATTCTGGTACTGCTTCACGGTCCAAAAGCTCATCAGATAATAAACTATAGAAATTGGTGGAGGATGACTTGATTTTGAAAGGTAAATCTGGACTGATGAAGCACTTAACTTGGCCATTTTTACCTGAGTCCAAATCTTTGATGTTGAGCATTGCTATAACAGTCTCTGGAGCCGAATCCTCTGGTATGGGATTTGAAAATGAAATTATGCTAATGATAGGGGCATTATCATTTAAATCGATCACGTCAATTAGCACCTTGCTTGTGTCTGTCAACCCTCCTTTGTCTGTAGCTTCGACATCAATTTCATAATGTTTGGCTTTTTCGTAATCTAACAAACCACTCACGGTCATTTCCCCTGTTTGGGGATCAACATTAAACAGAGATGATGCACGATCACTATTTTGAGAGAATGAATACACTACCTCTCCATTTGTTCCTTGATCGGCATCAGCGGCACTGACCCTTGCAATGACACTGCCCCTTAACGCGTTTTCTGAAACAGTTACCCTGTACACAGATTGACTGAATACAGGGGCATTGTCATTTGCGTCCAGGACAATAACGCTTATTTTGACAGAGCCTGATTTTTGGGGATCACCGCCGTCAAATGCTGTCAATGTTAATTTATGTTCTTGTTGATTTTCCCGATCTAACAAAGTCTGCAGAACCATTTCAACATATTTCGTTCCATCAGGCCGAGATAACACATTCAATTTGAAATGATCTGTGGGGTTAAGTTTGTATGTTTGGAGAGTGTTCAACGCGACGTCAGAATCTTTGGCGCTGTCAAGGGAAAAACGAGCTCCCTTAACAGCTGATTCACTGATTTGAAAGTTCATTTCCTTCTTAGCAAATACCGGGTAATTGTCATTAATATCAATAATTTCCACATCGATTCGATGTAGCTCCATTGGATTTTCCAATATGATCTGAAAATGCAGAGAGCAAGGAGACACTTGTCCGCACAGCTCTTCTCTATCTATCCTCCCGTTAACTACCAGCGTCCCTTTATCTTTATTCAGACCAATGTACTCACTGCCGTCCTCAGTAAATATCCGAGCCCGCCCAGATTTCAGCCTTTTAACATCCAAGCCAAGGTCCTGAACGATATTCCCCACAACCGAGCCTGTTGCCATCTCCTCGGGTATAGAATAGCGGACCTGTCCGCGCGTCAATTCTGCGACATAAATGCAGAGAAGCATCAGCGGCCATGATATTTTTCCAGTAACGCAAGAAAGAGCAGCCATCCTGACAAAAGCCCGTGTAAAAAGGTGATGGAAAAAAACAACGCCACCTTGTCAAACCGAACAAAGATTGGTCTTCAGCACGTATAGCCACGAGTGTTGTAGCCTATAGGTGTCTTTGTCAGGCTAGTTCCTATTGACATGGAGCTCTAACACGAACCATAGAGGAAGGGAGGACTTGGGAAAAAATGTCTCTTTCTCCTGACACTAACCAACAGCGGCACTTAGAGACGTGAAAAGAAATTGCACAAATGCATCTGTCTATTCATCTATGTGTCTGTAGCCTACTGAGACACAGACAGACAGACAGACAGACAGACAGACAGACAGACAGACAGACAGACAGACAGACAGACAGACAGACAGACAGACATACAGAAGGACAGACACATTTCGTTGAATTATATTGGCGTCGCTGTCCATGGTGCTGAAAATGATTAATATAATGGAGGCGGTTACACAAGTTATTCGCTTTATTATAAGATAAGGAGTGCAAGGCTCGGCGTTTGCTACACATTCTAACCTCTATTGGAGAGTCTGGTTCATCCAGGATGCTCTTCTCACTCTGTATCCGCTGCATCGTCCCCGTAGAACTGGGGTCCATTATCAGCACGTTCTGACTACCGGCTCTGCCGAACTTACAGTCACTCTTCCTGGAGTCAGTCGTCCTGCACACCTCGTAATTGTACACGTGTGGGAGAGTCCCTGTCCCCAAAGTGTCTGAGTAACGTGGTGGATAATATGGAATCACCGGGAGACTGGAGTGATAGAGGATGCGAGACTGTCTCCATCTGTATATTTTCACTGATATAATAACCACTAAACACGTGATGAAGAGAAAGGACACTACAACCAAAGCCAAGACTAAGTAAAAAGTCAGGTTGTCATTGTATTCCTTGTCGTGTGTAAAGTCAGTGAACTCCGACAGCACTTCAGGGAAGCTGTCCGCCACCGCCACGTTAACATTGACTGTAGCTGAACGAGAGGGCTGCCCGTTGTCCTCCACTACAACAGTCAGCCTTTGTTTCACAACATCTTTATCAGTGACTTGGCGGATAGTTCTTATTTCTCCATTCTGTAAGCCCACTTCAAACAGCGCCCTGTCTGTGGCTTTCTGCAGTTTATAGGAGAGCCAGGCATTCTGTCCAGAGTCCACATCAACAGCCACCACTTTAGTGACCAGATAGCCCAGATCTGCTGAACGAGGCACCATTTCAGCCACCAGAGAGCCACCAGTCTGGACTGGGTACAGAACCTGAGGGGCGTTGTCGTTCTGGTCCTGGATCAGTATTTTCATAGTCACATTGCTACTGAGTGGAGGGGAGCCTCCATCCTGCGCTTTTACGCGGAACAGGAAATCCTTGATCTGCTCGTAGTCAAAAGAGCGCACTGCATGGATGACTCCACTATCAGCACTAACGGACACATATGAGGAGACGGGCACTCCGTTAACCGAGGAGTCCTCCAGTATGTAAGAAACACGGGCATTCTGGTTCCAGTCAGCGTCTCTGGCTTTCACTGTGAATATAGAGAGGCCTGGTGTGTTGTTTTCTACAATGTAGGCCTCATATGAGCTCCTCTCAAAGACAGGCGCGTTGTCATTCACATCTGAGATCTGTAAGGTGAGAGTGACGCTGCTGGAGAGGGAGGGCACGCCCTCATCAGAGCACGTCACAGTTATATTATACTCAAACGCTCTCTCTCGGTCCAAATCACTGTCTGTGACTAGGCTATAGAAACTATTGCCGGTAGATTTAATTAGAAATGGAATGTCATCATTAATGCTGCATTGCACTTTGCCGTTTTCGCCCGAGTCTGCATCTTCAACATTGATCATTGTCACGACAGTGTTCGGTTTGGCATCTTCTGATATAACATTTGATTTAGACATTATATGAATATCAGGTTTGTTGTCATTTACATCTAAAACATCGACAATTACTTTACATGGACCGGTTAGTCCCCCATCATCACTTGCGCGAATATTTATTTGAAAATTTCGTGACTTTTCATAGTCAATATTTCCCATTAATCTAACTTCGCCACTTTCCTGATTTATTTCAAATATTCCACGGGCATAATCTACCATACTTGAAACTGAATATGTTATTCTACCATAAGAGCCATGATCTGCATCTGTTGCAGTGACCGTCAATACAAGTGTCCCTACAGGGGCATTTTCTCTTATGGAGGCTTTATAAACAGACTGTGTAAAAACAGGGGCATTATCATTAGCGTCTAAAACAGTGATGGAAATATGCATTGTTCCAGACAACTGCGGCTCGCCTCCATCTACCGCCGTCAAAACCAAAGATAGATGTTCATTTTTCTCCCTATCCAATGGTGCATGCAAAACCATCTCAACACTTTTACTACCATCTACTTGATTATTCATTTTGAGCAAAAAATTGTCCGTTGGCTTTAGGACAAATGTTTTCAAATTATTCTCGCCCACATCCAGATCAGTCGCCCTATCTAAAATGAATGTTGCACCAGTTACGGCTGACTCGCTGATTTTAAACTGGACATCGCTGGATTCAAAGCTTGGGGGGTTATCATTGATGTCTGTGATCTCAATGATAATGCTGTAAAATTCCATCGGATTTTCTAATATAATCTGAAAATGTAAAGCGCAAGGCGTCGTCTGTCCGCAGAGTGCCTCTCTGTCTATTCTCTCTTTGATAAGGAGGACTCCCCTCTCTTTATTAAGCTCAATATATTCACCACTTTCCCGAGTAAAAATGCGAGCTTTACCAGATTTTAGTCTTTTCACATCCAACCCTAAATCCTGTGCTATGTTACCAACTAAAGAGCCTTTCGCCATTTCTTCAGGAATGGAATAGCTGACCTGCCCGAGCACCGAGCTGAGAGAGAGAACCAAGATGAACAACAATACCTTCCGCCTCATTGTGCTGCCCGACATTGTCTCTGTAATAATATGTCCTTATCAACCTTATATTCCTTTGGACATTTGTGTTTCGCACAATTTTAGTCAAAATAGTTCCTTAATCCATATTCCCAAAACGAAGAAAAAAATGCGGTGTCCCGTGTCTCCGCATTATAGTGTTCTCTATAATCCAGACTGTGCTTTGCATCTGTCTTTCTTTCGACAATACCGAGATGAAGGGAGGTATACTACCAGTCTGCTGTAAAACTGACACATACTGGGCAACAGCGGCCCTCTGAGACCATGACACAGAATTACATAGGAAATGCTTAGAGGAGAGTGGGATGAGTTGTGCGAGTTTTTACTTGAGGTGTCTTTAAAGTGAGGGCTTGACAGTAATGCCTCCAACTAGAATATGTAAATATATTTCAGGATGTTGTACACCACTGGGAACACACCCTTTGGATCTTAAATAAACTGTTTAAAAAATATGGCTTTTCAAAAAAAAGTGGTCTCTTGGCACAACTTGCCCCCGGTGCGGGGTAAGTTGTGCCTTTGATTACTGAAGTAAAACAGAACATTTTCATCTCATATACTGTAATGCTATATCAAAGCAAGACAAAATAATGATAATATTAAAGTCCAGTGTACTATAACAGGGTTAAACAAGGCTAAACGGGAGCAGCAGTTGACCTACATATTTAACATTTTCAGAAATAAAGATTATGTTAAAAATGAACAAAATCAACTATCACAGAGCCAGGCTACACTTGCCAATACTGCAATATTCTCCAACAAGGTCTATTTAAACATTTAAGAACAAAATGAAATTAATATTCACTAAATCAACTGCAACTGCACTGGCACAACTTAACCCAGGCCTTTTGGCACAAATCACCCCATCCCCACCATTTTAACAAACTTGTATCATATAGCTGGTTTGGAGGTAACATCATGCTAACAGTATAGCCTCATATTGTAGCTTACTAAAACACTAACACATGTGTGAAATGTTTTCAAGCTTGTCTATAATTGTTCAGACACAACAATCAATAAACCTTGATCATAAAAAAAATACTTTAAGAGGCAAAACACAGTTTTTTTTTAACTTAAATGTCTCTTGCTCTTGCACCTCTTGTGCCATCTGCCTCCCTTCTTTGCAGAGTGAGTAAAATGGATGCCTCTTCAAAAATGTGTGGTCACATGACCAATTTCTTCTATGGTTTTACAAGGGGTGGCACAACTTCCCCCCTGGCACAACTCCCTCTCTCCCCTATACAAGAAAGTGAGATGCCCGAAAAAATTAATTATCTTGTAAAATATGTTAGTTACAGGTGCTTAGACGGGGCAAAAAGGAACTCAAGGCAACATTTGTCAAATTAAACAATTGCACTCCATTTGAGGATATATTCAGAATCTTTGAGGGGGGATACAATGGAGGTGAAATTATACAATATTTCTTACTAAGATGCTTTATCTATGTGAGGCAATAAGAGAGACAGAAAAAGGAAAGATAGGTTGATTTGATACCCACTTTAGATTGGCGCTATCCTTGGTCCTGAAAATGTCGAGACAAGCGTAAAAAGGATGGAGTAACTCTATTTTCAAATAGGAACAGATAGGTAACAAGGTCTAACCTCTATAGGAGAGTCTGGTTCATCCAGGATGCTCTTCTCACATTGTATCTGCTGCAACGTTCCTGTAGAACTGGGGTCCATTATCAGCACGTTCTGACTACCGGCTCTGCCGAACTTACAGTCACTCTTTCTGGAGTCAGTCGTCCTGCACACCTCGTAATTGTACACGTGTGGGAGTGTCCCTGTCCCCAAAGTGTCTGAGTAACGTGGTGGATAATATGGAATCACCGGGAGACTGGAGTGATAGAGGATGCGAGACTGTCTCCATCTGTATATTTTCACTGATATAATAACCACTAAACACGTGATGAAGAGAAAGGACACTACAGCCAAAGCCAAGACTAAGTAAAAAGTCAGGTTGTCATTGTACTCCTTGTCATGTGTAAAGTCAGTGAACTCCGACAGCACTTCAGGGAAGCTGTCCGCCACCGCCACGTTAACATTGACTGTAGCTGAACGAGAGGGCTGCCCGTTGTCCTCCACTACAACAGTCAGCCTTTGTTTCACAACATCTTTATCAGTGACTTGGCGGATAGTTCTTATTTCTCCATTCTGTAAGCCCACTTCAAACAGCGCCCTGTCTGTGGCTTTCTGCAGTTTATAGGAGAGCCAGGCATTCTGTCCAGAGTCCACATCAACAGCCACCACTTTAGTGACCAGATAGCCCACATCTGCTGAACGAGGCACCATTTCAGCCACCAGAGAGCCACCAGTCTGGACTGGGTACAGAACCTGAGGGGCGTTGTCGTTCTGGTCCTGGATCAATATTTTCACAGTCACATTGCTACTGAGTGGAGGAGAGCCTCCATCCTGCGCTTTGACGCGGAACTGGAAATCCTTGATCTGCTCGTAGTCAAAAGAGCGCACTGCATGGATGACTCCACTATCAGCACTAACGGACACATATGAGGAGACGGGCACTCCGTTAACCGAGGAGTCCTCCAGTATGTAAGAAACACGGGCATTCTGGTTCCAGTCAGCGTCTCTGGCTTTCACTGTGAATATAGAGAGGCCTGGTGTGTTGTTTTCTACAATGTAGCCCTCATATGAGCTCCTCTCAAAGACAGGCGCGTTGTCATTCACATCTGAGATCTGTAAGGTGAGAATGACGCTGCTGGAGAGGGAGGGCACTCCCTCATCAGAGCACGTCACACTAATGTTATACTCAGAGGCTCTCTCTCTGTCTAAATCACTGTCTGTCACTAGGCTATAGAAATTATTTGACGTGGACTTCAATAAGAAAGGGATATCATCACATATGGAACACCGGACTTTACCATTTTCACCTGAGTCTGGGTCCTGAATGTTAATCATTGTCACAACAGTGTTGGGCATTGCATCTTCCGATATAATATTTGATTTAGACAATATTTTAATAGTTGGCTCATTATCATTAACATCGATTATATCGACTATCACTTTGCCTGAATGGGTTAGGCCCCCGTTATCACTTGCACGCAAATTGATCTGAAAATTTCGTTTTTTTTCATAATCAATATGTCCAATCAATTTAACTTCGCCACTCTCTTCATTTACCTCAAACATATGTCTGACATCATCTAATGTATTCGTGATTGAATAAGTTATTTTACCATTTGAGCCATGGTCTGCATCTGACGCACGAACCGTAGTCACTAATGTGCCTTTCGCTGCATTTTCAGTTACAGTAGCTTTGTATACCGGCTGTGTAAAAACAGGGGCATTATCATTCACATCTAACACTGTAATGAGAATCTGCATTGTTCCTGACATTTGTGGCTCTCCTCCATCTACAGCGGTTAAAACTAACGACATAAACTGATTATTTTCTCTGTCAAGAGGTTTTTGTAAGATCATTTCCACATTTTTTGTCCCGTCTGCTTGGTTGTGCAATTTCAGTATGAAATTATCCATTGGCATAAGTATGTAATTTTGGAGACTATTCGTTCCAACATCTAAATCCATTGCTCTTTCTAAATCAAATGTTGCCCCGACAACTGCAGATTCACTGATTTTGAATTTCATTTCGCGTTTCTCAAAAGATGGTGGATTATCGTTAATGTCTGTAATTTCAACTGTTACACTGTATAATTCCATAGGATTCTCCACTATAATCTGAAAATGCAAAGCGCAAGGCGTCGTCTCACCGCATAACGTCTCTCTGTCTATTCTCTCTTTGATGAGGAGGACTCCTCTTTCGTTATTCAGCTCGATGTATTCTCTGCTATCACCAGAATAGACACGAGCTTTACCTGCCTTTAGTCTTTTTACATCTAAACCTAAATCCTGTGCAGTGTTGCCGACTAAAGAGCCTGTCGCCATTTCCTCAGGAATGGAGTAGCTGACCTGCCCGAGCACCGAGCTGAGAGAGAGGACCGAGATAAACAACAGTACTTGCCGTCTCATTGTTCGAAATTTTCTTAAAGCAAAAAAAAACAAAAAAACAGATCAGAATCCGTCAGAAAACCCCCACAAGGCATAAAAACCGCGGGTTTAAAGCAAGAAATAGTCCATATTCCACAGATTGTTAATAAACGAATGCCAGTGATGTCTCTTCCAGTCTCCGTAGAGCAGCAGACAATGCTCAATACGGCTGTCTATTCCTTTCCAATAGCCTATGTCGACATGAGGAGGCGGGACTGCTGTACTGTGCTAAAACGGAAACAGACTAGCCAACAGCGGCCCTCGGAGTTCAGAAAACAACACTACAAAACGTTTGTTCCAAGCGGACTGAGTTTATGCGAAGCATGAGGTTGTCGAGCTGGTGGTGACATAATTTTACAAGGACAAACATTGTAGCACAATGTATAATCATAATCATAAGACAATATTTTCTTTATACAACCTCAGGAGACAAAATATTCCACTATAGAAATAAATGGAAGTATCAATTTAATTAGTTTACTTCCAAATTCACAAAGAAGACCGGGGTATTAACTGAAATTGGCCTGTATAAATGCCGTGTCGCTCTCCATGGTGCTGAAATAGATATGCAACCAAAGTGAAATTGTTGCAGAAGCAACATTCTTTCGATTTGTGGGAAAAGTAATTGGGAGGGTGTGTGTGTTATGTTATAGCTGTCTAACCTCGAGAGGAGAGTCTGGTTCATCAAGGATGCTCTTCTCACTCTGGAACCGCTGCATCGTCCCTGTAGAACTGGGGTCCATTATCAGCACGTTCTGACTACCGGCTACGCCGAACTTACAGTCACTCTTTCTGGAGTCAGTCGTCCTGCACACCTCGTAATTGTACACGTGTGGGAGAGTCCCTGTCCCCAAAGTGTCTGAGTAACGTGGTGGATAATATGGAATCACCGGGAGACTGGAGTGATAGAGGATGCGAGACTGTCTCCATCTGTATATTTTCACTGATATAATAACCACTAAACACGTGATGAAGAGAAAGGACACTACAGCCAAAGCCAAGACTAAGTAAAAAGTCAGGTTGTCATTGTACTCCTTGTCGTGTGTAAAGTCAGTGAACTCCGACAGCACTTCAGGGAAGCTGTCCGCCACCGCCACGTTAACATTGACTCTAGCTGAACGAGAGGGCTGCCCGTTGTCCTCCACTACAACAGTCAGCCTTTGTTTCACAACATCTTTATCAGTGACTTGGCGGATAGTTCTTATTTCTCCATTCTGTAAGCCCACTTCAAACAACGCCCTGTCTGTAGCTTTCTGCAGTTTATAGGAGAGCCAGGCATTCTGTCCAGAGTCCACATCAACAGCCACCACTTTAGTGACCAGATAGCCCACATCTGCTGAACGAGGCACCATTTCAGCCACCAGAGAGCCACCAGTCTGGACTGGGTACAGAACCTGAGGGGCGTTGTCGTTCTGGTCCTGGATCAATATTTTCACAGTCACATTGCTACTGAGTGGAGGAGAGCCTCCATCCTGCGCTTTTACGCAGAACTGGAAATCCTTGATCTGCTCGTAGTCAAAAGAGCGCACTGCATGGATGACTCCACTATCAGCACTCACGGACACATATGAGGAGACGGGCACTCCGTTAACCGAGGAGTCCTCCAGTATGTAAGAAACACGGGCATTCTGGTTCCAGTCAGCGTCTCTGGCTTTCACTGTGAATATAGAGAGGCCTGGTGTGTTGTTTTCTACAATGTAGGCCTCATATGAGCTCCTCTCAAAGACAGGCGCGTTGTCATTCACATCAGAGATCTGTAAGGTGAGAGTGACGCTGCTGGAGAGGGAGGGCACTCCCTCATCAGAGCACGTCACAGTAATATTATACTCAGAGGCCCTCTCTCGGTCCAAATCACCGTCTGTTACTATCCTATAGAAACTACGGGATGTAGATTTAATTGCAAATGGAATGTTTTCATTAATTAAACAAAGGACTTGTCCGTTAACTTCAGAATCCGGATCGTTCACACTCATTAAAGCTATGACTGTGCTAAGAGGAGAATCCTCCTTGATTGACACCGATTTTGAGATCATATTTATAATAGGACAATTGTCATTGACATCAATAATATCAATAATTACTTTACTCGAATCTGAGAGGCCACCTTGGTCAATTGCCTCTATATCAACATGATAATTTTTTGCTATTTCATAATCTATTTGACCATCTAAAATCACATCTCCTTCATCATTAATGTGAAATAGCGTCGAAACGGTGTCCATACCTTTTACGATCACGTAGGTCACATCTCCATTTGAGCCTTTGTCCGCATCAGACGCACTCACTTTTGTAACGAGGGTTCCTCTCAAAGAGTTTTCTGTAATACTTGCCTTATAAACGGGTTTGCTAAAAACGGGGGCATTGTCGTTTATATCCAACACATTAATATAAATCTGCATTGTTCCTGACATTTGAGGTTCTCCTCCATCCACAGCCTTTAAAATTAATGATACGTGTTCTTGTTTTTCTCGGTCCAAAGGTTTCTGTAAAATCAATTCTACCTTTTTGCTTCCATCAGATTGACTATGTAGTTTCAACAAGAAGTTGTCACTGGGCGTAATTGTATAGCTTTGAAGACCATTCAGTCCTATATCAGGGTCAAACGCTTTCTCTAGCATGAATTTAGAACCGATCACCGCGGACTCACTGATTTCAAATCTTCTCTCTTCCTTTTGGAACACAGGTGCGTTATCATTAATATCTGTGATTTCGACAGTAATCGGATATAATTCTAACGGGCTCTCCAAGGTAATTTGAAAATGTAAAGCACAAGGCGTTGTCTGTCTGCAAAGGGCTTCACGGTCTATTTTTTCTTTGATAAGGAGGACTCCTCTTTCTCTATTCAGCTCCATATATTGAGCACTGTCTCCTGTATATATACGAGCTTTACCCGACTTTAGTCTTTTAACATCTAAACCTAAATCCTGCGCTATGTTACCGACTAAAGAGCCCTTCGCCATTTCCTCGGGAATGGAGTAGCTGACCTGCCCCAGCACCGAGCTGAGAGAAAGGACCGAGATCAACAACAGTACTTGCCCGCTCATTGTTCTGTCCGGTATTTCTGTCGCACACAGAAACAAACGTTTTTCCTCGTGTTTTTCAATCAATGGTCCTTCCGATGTTAAATCGAAATGCAACAGGAATATCACATTAATCCACGAGTCTTCAACAAAATAATTCCAGATGGAAATGTCCGTGGAAAACGTTGGCTGTAACGTGGAATGTGCATTCTGCGTCTGACTGTCCCTCTCTCACCAATACACAGAAGACAGAGGAGGAGGTAGGCTACTACAAAACTGATTTAAAACTGCAACACACTGGCCAACAGCGGCCCGTTGAGTTCAGAGTAGGAAACTACTCGAGGAAAAAAAAATAGTGATGTTTCAAGGTAAGAGTTGTTAGTAAGTTTAGATAGTGTAAAACACAACTAAAGACATTTTAAATGTTTTACAAACTGTCGAAAGAAGTCAAATGTTTTCCACGGAAAAGATCAGCATACTGATTAAGCTACAATTTGCTGTAAAGGGGGAGAGAGAGAAAGGTGGCGAGAGAGAGAAATAAATATATAAAGAAGACCCGCCTAAGTTGTCGCTGTCCAAGGTTCTGAAGCTCTATTGAGCTCTAAAACATTGTTTTCCTGGATCAAGTCCGATTTTCCCCTAATAGACAGACATGCAAAAAAGAGAGAGAGAGAGAGAGAGAGAGAGGGGAGAGAGAGAGAGAGAGGGGAGGGAGAGAGAGGGGAGAGAGAGAGAGAGAGAGAGAGAGAGAATTTGAATTTGAGAATTTTTACCCTTGAATGACGATTTTAAGTGTTTTTGATTATGAACATGTGAATATTCTGACCTCTAGAGGAGAGTCTGGTTCATCCAGGATGCTCTTCTCACTCTGTATCCGCTGCATGGTCCCTGTAGAACTGGGGTCCATTATCAGCACGTTCTGACTACCAGCTCTGCCAAACTTACAGTCACTCTTTCTGGAGTCAGTCGTCCTGCACACCTCGTAATTGTACACGTGTGGGAGAGTCCCTGTCCCCAAAGTGTCTGAGTAACGTGGTGGATAATATGGAATCACCGGCAGACTGGAGTGATACAGGATGCGAGACTGTCTCCATCTGTATATTTTCACTGATATAATAACCACTAAACACGTGATAAAGAGAAAGGACACTACAGCCAAAGCCAAGACTAAGTAAAAAGTCAGGTTGTCATTGTACTCCTTGTCATGTGTAAAGTCAGTGAACTCCGACAGCACTTCAGGGAAGCTGTCCGCCACCGCCACGTTAACATTGACTGTAGCTGAACGAGAGGGCTGCCCGTTGTCCTCCACTACAACAGTCAGCCTTTGTTTCACAACATCTTTATCAATGACTTGGCGGATAGTTCTTATTTCTCCATTCTGTAAGCCCACTTCAAACAGCGCCCTGTCTGTGGCTTTCTGCAGTTTATAGGAGAGCCAGGCATTCTGTCCAGAGTCCACATCAACAGCCACCACTTTAGTGACCAGATAGCCCACATCTGCTGAACGAGGCACCATTTCAGCCACCAGAGAGCCACCAGTCTGGACTGGGTACAGAACCTGAGGGGCGTTGTCGTTCTGGTCCTGGATCAGTATTTTCACAGTCACATTGCTATTGAGTGGAGGAGAGCCTCCATCCTGTGCTTTGACGCGGAACTGGAAATCCTTGATCTGCTCGTAGTCAAAAGAGCGCACTGCATGGATGACTCCACTATCAGCACTAACAGACACATATGAGGAGACGGGCACTCCGTTAACAGAGGAGTCCTCCAGTATGTAAGAAACACGGGCATTCTGGTTCCAGTCAGCGTCTCTGGCTTTCACTGTGAAAATAGAGAGGCCTGGTGTGTTGTTTTCTACAATGTAGGCCTCATATGAACTCCTCTCAAAGACAGGTGCGTTGTCATTCACATCTGAGATCTGTAAGGTGAGAGTGACGCTGCTGGAGAGGGAGGGCACTCCCTCATCAGAGCACGTCACAGTTATATTATACTCAGATGCTCTCTCTCGGTCTAAATCACTGTCTGTCACTAGGCTATAGAAGTTATTTGATGTCGACTTCAATACAAAAGGAATATTTTCATTTATAAAACACTGAACTTTACCGTTTTCACCTGAGTCTGGATCCTGAATGTTAATCATTGTCACAACAGTGTTGGGGTTTGCATCTTCAGATATAATATTTGATTTAGACATTATTTTAATAGTGGGTTCATTATCATTATCATCAACAACGTCGACTATTACTTTGCAAGAATGTGTTAGTCCTCCATTATCTCTGGCACGTAAATTGATCTGAAAGTTTCGTTTCTTTTCATAATCAATTTGTCCAGTCAATCTAATCTCGCCATTTTCATGATTTACCTCAAACATATGTCTGACATCATCTAAAGTATTAGTGATTGAATAAGTTATTTTGCCATTTGAGCCATGGTCAGCATCTGACGCACTAACGCTAGTCACTACTGTGCCTTTCGCTGCATTTTCAGTCACAGTAGCTTTGTATACCGGCTGTGTAAAAACAGGGGCATTATCATTGGCATCTAACACTGTAATGAGAATCTGCATTGTTCCTGACATTTGTGGCTCTCCTCCATCTACGGCTGTTAAAACTAAAGACATAAATTCATTTTTTTCTCTGTCAAGAGGTTTTTGTAAGATCATTTCCACATTTTTTGTGCCGTCTGCTTGGTTGTGCAATTTAAGTATGAAATTGTCCGTTGGTTTAAGTAGGTAATTTTGGAGACTATTAATACCGACATCTAAATCCATTGCTCTTTCTAAATCAAATGTCGCCCCAACAACTGCAGATTCACCGATTTGGAATTTAATTTCACCTTTCTCAAAAGAAGGTGGATTATCGTTAATGTCTGTAATTTCAACTGATACACTGTAGAATTCCATGGGATTCTCTAATATAATCTGAAAATGCAAAGCGCAAGGCGTCGTCTCGCCGCATAACGTCTCTCTGTTTATTCTCTCTTTGATGAGGAGGACTCCTTTTTCGTTATTCAGCCCGATGTATTCTCTGCCATCACCAGTATAGACTCGAGCTTTACCTGCCCTTAGTCTTTTTACATCTAAACCTAAATCCTGTGCTACGTTACCGACTAAAGAGCCTGTCGCCATTTCCTCGGGAATGGAGTAGCTGACCTGCCCGAGCACGGAGCTGAGAGAGAGAACCGAGATAAACAACAGTACTTGCCGTCTCATTGTTCTGTCCGATATTTCTGTTACACAAAAACAAACGTTTTTCCTTCCGTTTTTCAATCACTGTTCCGCCCTATGTAAATTCGGAATGTAAAAGGAATATCAAATTAATCCACGAGTCTTCAACAAAATAATTCCAGTTTGAAATGTCCGTGGTGGAAAACGTTGACTGTAATGTGGAGTGGGAATTCTGCGTCTGATGGTCCCTCTCACTAATACACATGAAGACAGAGGAGGTACTACAAAACTGATTTAAAACTGGAACACACTGGCCAACAGCGTCCCGTTGAGTTCAGAGTGGAAACTACACGAGGAAAAAAACAATGGTAATATTTCAATCTGAGAGTTGTTAGTATGGAAAGTGTAAAACCCAACTAAAGACAATTTACATGTTTTACAAACTGTCGAAAGAAGTCAAATGTTGAACAGGGAAAAACAATCTAGCCACAATTTGCAGTAAAGGGAGAGAGAGATGGCGAGAGAGATGGCGAGAGAGAGAGAAATAAACAGATACATACATTTGAAGACCCATGGTTAACTTTTCGCTGTCCAAGGTTCTGAAGCTCCACTGAGCTCTATAAACATTGTTTTCTTGTGGATCAAGTCGAAGTTTGCCCCAACAGACATGCACAGAGAGAGACCATGGGAGAGACAGGGAGAGGCAGAGAGAGAGAGAGAGAGAGAGAGAGAGAGAGAGAGAGAGAGAGAGAGAGAGAGAAGCCATCCCTCGGATGTCGCTGTCCAAGGTGCTGAAGCTTTTGCCCGTGAATGACGATTTTCAATTATCTGACGATGCTAATCTCTAGAGGAGGGGAGCCTGGTTCACCAGGATACTGAAACCACACACGTTTTGTATCTGCCACGGTTCTGAAATGATGTTACTGTATCAGCATAGACAATATATAACACATCCCAACTAGCTTTAATAAAGATGTGAACAGTCTAACCTCTAGAGGAGAGTCTGGTTCCTCCAGGATGCTCTTCTCACTCGGTATCCTCTGCATCGTCCCAAAACCCAAAACGTTCTATTTTATTTTATTTTATTTTATTTTATTTTATTTTATTTTATTTTATTTTATTTTATTTTATTTTATTTTATACATTCTCGTTTTTCGATTTTTTATTTCACGTAACAATTTTTTTTTAATTTTTTTTTACTAGTAGTAATATTGGGGTATATGGTCTGGTTGGAATGAAAACCTGCCACAACTTGGTTTGAGACATAGCTTAGTTGAAACGAATGCACCAGAAACATAATCATGATTTGCACACAAAAAATGCTTTCTAACCTCTAGAGGAGAGTCTGGTTCATCCAAGATGCTCTTCCCACTCTGTATCCGCTGCATCGTCCCTGTAGAACTGGGGTCCATTATCAGCACGTTCTGACTACCAGCTCTGCCGAACTTACAGTCACTCTTTCTGGAGTCAGTCGTCCTGCACACCTCGTAATTGTACACATGTGGGAGAGTCCCTGTCCCCAAAGTGTCTGAGTAACGTGGTGGATAATATGGAATCACCGGGAGACTGGAGTGATACAGGATGCGAGACTGTCTCCATCTGTATATTTTCACTGATATAATAACCACTAAACACGTGATGAAGAGAAAGGAAACTACAGCCAAAGACAAGACCAAGTAAAAAGTCAGGTTGTCATTGTACTCCTTGTCGTGTGTAAAGTCAGTGAACTCCGACAGCACTTCAGGGAAGCTGTCCGCCACCGCCACGTTAACATTGACTGTAGCTGAACGAGAGGGCTGCCCGTTGTCCTCCACTACAACAGTCAGTCTTTGTTTCACAACATCTTTATCAGTGACTTGGCGGATAGTTCTTATTTCTCCATTCTGTAAGCCCACTTCAAACAGCGCCCTGTCTGTGGCTTTCTGCAGTTTATAGGAGAGCCAGGCATTCTGTCCAGAGTCCACATCAACAGCCACCACTTTAGTGACTAGATAGCCCACATCTGCTGAACGAGGCACCATTTCAGCCACCAGAGAGCCACCAGTCTGGACTGGGTACAGAACCTGAGGGGCGTTGTCGTTCTGGTCTTGGATCAGTATTTTCACAGTCACATTGCTACTGAGTGGAGGAGAGCCTCCATCTTGTGCTTTGACCCGGAACTGGAAATCCTTGATCTGCTCGTAGTCAAAAGAGCGCACTGCATGGATGACTCCACTATCAGCACTAACAGACACATATGAGGAGACGGGCACTCCGTTAACAGAGGAGTCCTCCAGTATGTAAGAAACACGGGCATTCTGGTTCCAGTCAGCGTCTCTGGCTTTCACTGTGAATATAGAGAAGCCTGGTGTGTTGTTTTCTACAATGTAGGCCTCATATGAGCTCCTCTCAAAGACAGGGGCGTTGTCATTCACATCTGAGATCTGTAAGGTGAGAGTGACGCTGCTGGAGAGGGAGGGCACTCCCTCATCAGAGCACGTCACACTAATGTTATACTCAGATGCTCTCTCTCGGTCTAAATCACTGTCTGTCACTAGGCTATAGAAATTATTTGATGTCGACTTCAATACGAAAGGGATGTCATCATATATGGAACACCGGACTTTACCGTTATCTCCTGAGTCTGGGTCCTGGATTTTAATCATTGTCACGACAGTGTTGGGGTTTGCATTTTCAGATATAATATTAGATTTAGACATTATTTTAATAGTTGGTTCATTATCATTGATATCAACAACTTCGACTATCACTTTCGAAGAATGTGTTAGTCCTCCGTCATCGCTGGCACGTAAATTGATCTGAAAGTTTCGATTCTTTTCATAATCAATTTGTCCAGTCAATCTAATCTCGCCATTTTCATTATTTATATCAAACATATGTCTGACATCATCTAAAGTATTCGTGATTGAATACCTTATTTTACCATTTGAGCCATGGTCAGCATCTGATGCACTAACGCTAGTCACTACTGTGCCTTTCGCTGCATTTTCAGTCACAGTAGCTTTGTATACCGGCTGTGTAAAAACAGGGGCATTATCATTTACATCTAACACTGTAATGAGAATCTGCATTGTTCCTGACATTTGTGGCTCTCCTCCGTCTACGGCCGTTAAAACCAATGACACGAACTCATTCTTTTCTCTGTCAAGAGGTTTTTGTAAAATCATTTCCACATTTTTTGTCCCGTCTGCTTGGTTGTGCAATTTAAGTATGAAATTGTCACTTGGTTTAAGTAGGTAATTTTGGAGACTATTAATACCAACATCCAAATCCATTGCTCTTTCTAAATCAAATGTCGCCCCGACGACAGCAGACTCGCTGATCTTGAATTTAATTTCGCCTTTCTCAAAGGAAGGTGGATTATCGTTAATGTCTGTAATTTCAACTGTTACACTGTAGAATTCCATTGGATTCTCTAATATGATCTGAAAATGCAAAGCGCAAGGTGTTGTCTCGCCACATAACGTCTCTCTGTCTATTCTCTCTTTGATGAGGAGGACTCCTCTTTTGTTATTCAGCTCGATGTATTCCCTGCTATCATCAGAATAGACACGAGCTTTACCTGACGTTAGTCTTTTCACATCTAAACCTAAATCCTGCGCAGTGTTGCCGACTAAAGAGCCTGTCGCCATTTCTTCAGGAATGGAGTAGCTGACCTGCCCGAGCACCGAGCTGAGAGAGAGGACCGAGATAAACAACAGTACTTGCCGTCTCATTGTTCTGTCCGATATTTCTGTTACACAAAAACAAACGTTTTTCCTTCCGTTTTTCAATCACTGTTCCGTCCGATGTAAATTCGGAATGTAAAAGGAATATCAAATTAATCCACGAGTCTTCAACAAAATAATTCCAGTTTGAAATGTCCGTGGAAAACGTTGACTGTAATGTGGAGTGTGAATTCTGCGTCTGATGGTCCCTCTCACTAATACACATGAAGACAGAGGAGGTACTACAAAACTGATTTAAAACTGGAACACACTGGCCAACAGCGGCCCGTTGAGTTCAGAGTAGGAAACTACACGAGGAAAAAAATAATGGTAATGTTTCAATCTGAGAGGTGTTAGTATGGAAAGTGTAAAACACAAATAAAGACAATTTACATGTTTTACAAACTGTCGAAAGAAGTCAAATGTTGAACACGGAAAAGCAATCTATAGCCACAATTTGCAGTAAAGGGAGAGAGAGGGAGAGAGAGATGGCGAGAGAGAGAGAGAGAGAAATAAACAGATACATACATTTGAAGACCCATGCTTAACTTTTCGCTGTCCAAGGTTCTGAAGCTCCACTGAAATCTATAAACATTGTTTTCCTGTGGATCAAGTCGAAGTTTGCCCCAATAGACAGACATGCACAGAGAGAGAGACCATGGGAGAGACAGGGAGAGGCAGAGAGAGAGAGACAGACAGAGAGAGAGAGAGAGAGAGAAGCCATCCCTCGGATGTCGCTGTCCAAGGTGCTGAAGCTTTTGCCCGTGAATGACGATTTTCAATTATCTGACGATGCTAATCTCTAGAGGAGGGGAGCCTGGTTCACCAGGATACTAAGAAACCACACACGTTTTGTATCTGCCACGGATCTGAAATGATGTTACTGTATCAGCATAGACAATATCTAACACATCCCAACTTGCTTTAATAAAGATGTGAACAGTCTAACCTCTAGAGGAGAGTCTGGTTCAGGATGCTCTTCTCACTCTGTATCCGTTGCATTGTCCCACAACCCAAAACGTTCTATTTAATTTAATTTGATTTAATTGTATTTAATTGTATTTAATTGTATTTAATTGTATTTAATTGTATTTAATTGTATTTAATTTAATTGTGTTTAATTTAATTTAATTGTATTTAATTTGATTGTATTTTATTTTACTTTACTTTACTTTACTTTACTTTACTTTACTTTACTTTATTTTATTTTATTTTATTTTATTTTATTTTATTTTATTTCATTTTATACATTCTCGTTTATTTTTTATTTCACGTAACAAGTGTTTTTTTTATAGTTCACTAGTAACCTTGGTGTATATGGTTTGGTTGGAATGAAAACCTGCCACAACTTGGTTTGAGACATAGCCTAGCTTAGTTGAAACGAATGCACCAGAAACATAATCATGATTTGCACACAAAAAATGCTTATAACCTCTAGAGGAGAGTCTGGTTCATCCAAGATGCTCTTCTCACTCTGTATCCGCTGCATCGTCCCTGTAGAACTGGGGTCCATTATCAGCACGTTCTGACTACCGGCTCTGCCGAACTTACAGTCACTCTTTCTGGAGTCAGTCGTCCTGCACACGTCGTAATTGTACACGTGTGGGAGAGTCCCTGTCCCCAAAGTGTCTGAGTAACGTGGTGGATAATATGGAATCACCGGCAGACTGGAGTGATAGAGAATGCGAGACTGTCTCCATCTGTATATTTTCACTGATATAATAACCACTAAACACGTGATGAAGAGAAAGGACACTACAGCCAAAGCCAAGACTAAGTAAAAAGTCAGGTTCTCATTGTACTCCTTGTCGTGTGTAAAGTCAGTGAACTCCGACAGCACTTCAGGGAAGCTGTCCGCCACCGCCACGTTAACATTGACTGTAGCTGAACGAGAGGGCTGCCCGTTGTCCTCCACTACAACAGTCAGTCTTTGTTTCACAACATCTTTATCAGTGACTTGGCGGATAGTTCTTATTTCTCCATTCTGTAAGCCCACTTCAAACAACGCCCTGTCTGTGGCTTTCTGCAGTTTATAGGAGAGCCAGGCATTCTGTCCAGAGTCCACATCAACAGCCACCACTTTAGTGACCAAATAGCCCACATCTGCTGAACGAGGCACCATTTCAGCCACCAGAGAGCCACCAGTCTGGACTGGGTACAGAACCTGAGGGGCGTTGTCGTTCTGGTCCTGGATCAGTATTTTCACAGTCACATTGCTACTGAGTGGAGGAGAGCCTCCATCCTGCGCTTTGACGCGGCATTGGAAATCCTTGATCTGCTCATAGTCAAAAGAGCGCACTGCATGGATGACTCCACTATCAGCACTAACAGACACATATGAGGAGACGGGCACTCCGTTAACAGAGGAGTCCTCCAGTATGTAAGAAACACGGGCATTCTGGTTCCAGTCAGCGTCTCTGGCTTTCACTGTGAATATAGAGAGGCCTGGTGTGTTGTTTTCTACAATGTAGGCCTCATATGAGCTCCTCTCAAAGACAGGCGCGTTGTCGTTCACATCTGAGATCTGTAAGGTGAGAGTGACGCTGCTGGAGAGGGAGGGCACTCCCTCATCAGAGCAAGTGACACTGATATTATATTGAGAAGCCACTTCCCGGTCCAAAGCTACCTCTGTAACTAAACTATAGAATCCGTTTAATGTAGCCCTTATTTTAAACGGAATGTTATCATTTATACTACAGTCCACCTCTCCATTATTTTCAGAGTCCGGGTCATTTACGCTTATCATTGCTATTACAGTATTTGGAGGAGAGTCCTCTAAAAGGGAGTTTGACTTGGAGAGCATATTTAATTGTGGACTATTATCATTTACGTCAATTACTTCAACTGTGATCTTACTAGAATCAGAGAGTCCTCCGTTATCTACAGCTTCAATATGTATTTGGTAGAGCTTAGCCTTCTCATAATCTACTTCACCAATCAAGATAACCTCACCAGTTTTCCTATCGATTTGGAATAGGTCAGATAAACGGCGTTTGCTATTGGAAATTGCATATGATATTTCTCCGTTAGAGCCTTTGTCTTTGTCAAATGCACTAACGGTCGTTATGCTTGTTCCCCTCGGTGAATTCTCGGTTATTGATGCCTTGTAAAGTGGTTTCGTGAAAACTGGAGCATTGTCATTCACATCTAAGACATTGACGTAAATCTGCATTGTCCCTGACATCTGCGGCTCTCCTCCATCCATAGCAGTTAACAACAGTGCTATTTGCTCCTGGTTCTCTCTATCCAGAGGCTTCTGTAGAAGCATTTCTACCTTTTTGCTTCCGTCTACTTGATTCTCTAGTTTCAATACAAAATTATCTGTTGGATTAAGCGAGTAGCTTTGAAGGTTATTTAAACCAATATCAGCATCCATGGCTTCCTCTAATATAAATTTAGAGCCAATTACGGCTGACTCGCTTATTTCAAAACGCTTCTCGCTGGATGCAAAGCTGGGGGCGTTGTCGTTTATGTCTGTGATTTCTACTGTAATGCGAAACAATTCCATTGGATTTTCCATAATTATCTGAAAATGTAAAGCACAAGGCGTCGTTTCACCACACAACGTTTCTCTGTCTATTCTCTCTTTGACGAGGAGGACTCCTCTTTCTTTATTCAGCTCGATGTATTCTGCGCTGTCTCCCGAATGAATACGGGCTTTACCCGATTTCAGCCTTTTCAAATCTAAACCTAGATCCTGTCCTATGTTACCGATTAAAGAGCCCTTCGCCATTTCCTCAGGAATGGAGTAGCTGACCTGCCCGAGCACCGAGCTGAGAGAGAGGACCGAGATAAACAACAGTACTTGCCGTCTCATTGTTCTTTCCGATATTTCTGTCGCACAACAACTAACGTGTTTCTCTCCTCTTTTCAATCAAAATTCCACCAAACGCCAATTCGAAATGTAACAGGTATATCAAAGTAATCCACAAGTGTTGAACAAGATAATTCCAGCTTGAAATGTCCGTCGAAAACGTTGCTGTAACCTGGAATGCATTATGCGTCTGACTATCCCTCTCTCACTACCAATATGACAGAGGAGGTTCTGGTACAAAACTCATTTAAAACTGCCACACACTGGCCAACAGCGGCCCGTTGAGTTCAGAGTAGGAAACTACACGAGGGAGGAAACAAAACATGTCTTTATGTTTTATACGAACATGTGTTACTTTTGTGGACAGTGTAAATGAAAGAATTATAGCCAGGTAAATAAAACTGCACAAATGAAAAGAAATGGTAAACGCAAAAAAACATTGCTGCTTCCCCTATGGGTAAAGTCAGACTTTGTCCAAATGACGAGGGAGAAATAGACAGAGAGAGAGATAGAGAGAGAGAGAGAGAGAGAGAGAGAGAGAGAGGGTAGAGAGAGAGAGAGAGAGAGAGAGAGAGAGAGATACCGTGCAAAGGCTGTCACTGTCCATGGTGCTGCAACTATTTCCCGTGAACGACAACTTCAAAAATGTTTCTGATGATCAAAATGTAAACATTCTAACCTCTAGAGGAGAGTCTGGTTCATCCAGGATACTCTTCTCACTCTGTATCCGCTGCATCGTTCCTGTAGAATTGGGGTCCATTATCAGCACGTTCTGACTACCGGCTCTGCCGAACTTACAGTCACTCTTTCTGGAGTCAGTCGTCCTGCACACCTCGTAATTGTACACGTGTGGGAGGGTCCCTGTCCCCAAAGTGTCTGAGTAACGTGGTGGATAATATGGAATCACCGGGAGACTGGAGTGATAGAGGATGCGTGACTGTCTCCATCTGTATATTTTCACTGATATAATAACCACTAAACACGTGATGAAGAGAAAGGAAACTACAGCCAAAGCCAAGACTAAGCAAAAAGTCAGGTTGTCATTGTACTCCTTGTCGCGTGTAAAGTCAGTGAACTCCGACAGCACTTCAGGGAAGCTGTCCGCCACCGCCACGTTAACATTGACTGTAGCTGAACGAGAGGGCTGCCCGTTGTCCTCCACTACAACAGTCAGCCTTTGTTTCACAACATCTTTATCAATGACTTGGCGGATAGTTCTTATTTCTCCATTCTGTAAGCCCACTTCAAACAGCGCCCTGTCTGTGGCTTTCTGCAGTTTATAGGAGAGCCAGGCATTCTGTCCAGAGTCCACATCAACAGCCACCACTTTAGTGACCAGATAGCCCACATCTGCTGAACGAGGCACCATTTCAGCCACCAGAGAGCCACCAGTCTGGACTGGGTACAGAACCTGAGGGGCGTTGTCGTTCTGGTCCTGGATCAGTATTTTCACAGTCACATTGCTACTGAGTGGAGGAGAGCCTCCATCCTGCGCTTTGACGCGGAACTGGAAATCCTTGATCTGCTCGTAGTCAAAAGAGCGCACTGCATGGATGACTCCACTATCAGCACTAACGGACACATATGAGGAGACGAGCACTCCGTTAACCGAGGAGTCCTCCAGTATGTAAGAAACACGGGCATTCTGGTTCCAGTCAGCGTCTCTGGCTTTCACTGTGAATATAGAGAGGCCTGGTGTGTTGTTTTCTACAATGTAGGCCTCATATGAGCTCCCCTCAAAGACAGGCGCGTTGTCATTCACATCTGATATCTGTAAGGTGAGAGTGACGCTGCTGGAGAGGGAGGGCACTCCCTCATCAGAGCACGTCACAGTGACATTATACTCAGACGCTCTCTCTCGGTCTAAATCGCTGTCTGTCACTACAGTATAGAAATTATTTGTTGTTGATTTCATGACAAAAGGAATATTTTCGTCTAACACACAAACAACTTTCCCGTTGTCACTCGAGTCTGGATCTTGGATGTTAAGCATTGTTACCATTGTTCCTGGTTTGACGTCCTCAGATATGCTGTGCGATTTAGACATTATGTTAATGGCCGGCGTGTTATCATTTGCATCAACCACCTCCACAATTACTTTACACGCATCTGACAGACCTCCCTGATCCACCACCTGAACATCTATCTCGAAAACCTTTCTTTTTTCATAATCAATATTTCCAGTCAAGGTCAATACTCCTTTATCTACATCGATTTGGAAAATACCTGCTGCTCCTGCTTTTGGAATTCTGTATGCTACTTTTGCATTATTACCTTTATCAATATCTGTAGCGCTAACTGTAGTTATTACAGTGCCAACAGGAGCATTCTCTGTCACACTTGCCTTGTATTCAGGTTTTGAACAAATAGGAGGATTGTCATTCACGTCTAATACAGTTATGAGAATATGCATTGTCCCTGAGAGCTGTGGCTCACCCCCATCCACAGCGGTTAATATCAATGATATATGCTCATGTTTCTCTCTGTCTAACTGTTTCTGCAAAACCATTTCGAGATTCTTACTTCCATCTCCGCGGCTAATAGTTTTCAGAACGAAATTATCAGTGGGTTTTAGGGTGTAGCTGCTTAGGCCATTAACACCAACATCGTTGTCTATTGCTTTCTCCAAGACGAATCGAGCTCCACTAAGGGCTGATTCTCCGATTTCATATTTAATCTCACTTCTCTCAAATGTTGGAGGATTATCATTGACGTCAGTAATTTCGATAGTAACGGTGAAAAACTCCATTGGATTTTCCAGAATAATTTGGAAATGGAGCGCGCAAGGCGTCGTCTCGCCGCATAAAGCCTCTCTGTCTATTCTCTGTTTGATAAGGAGGACGCCTCTTTCTCTGATCAGCTCGACATGTTCTTCACTGTCACCAGTATAAATACGAGCTTTCCCTGACTTCAGTCTCTTCACATCTAAACCCAAATCTCGTGCTATATTACCGATTAGAGCCCCTTCTGCCATCTCCTCAGGAATGGAATAGCTGACCTGCCCGAGCACTGAACCGAGGGAGAGGACCGAGATAAACAACAGTACTTGCCGTCGCATCGTTCTGGTCGATATGTCTCTGTAGTAATCCTTTTTTGCTCCCCTTTACGTTGCAATATATATTCCTTTTCAGATCCGATTTTGAGTTCCAGATATATCGTGTTATATGATCATAATTCTAAAGTGATGAGCAAAATAATCACATTTCGGAGTATCTGCGTATGATCCTCTCAAAAACCAGGACTGTTAAGTCTGTCTCTCTTTCTCTCGTTAATATATTGAGATAGTGGGGGAGGTACTGCTACAAATGCATTCAGAAATAGGAACTCAATGGCCAACAGCGTCTCTCTCTGTACAAAGGACTGAACTACAGAAAATAATATACACTATTGCTGGCAAACATGTAACAGATAGAATCACTAAGAAATATTCTACCAATCGAAACCATGTAACAATTAATAATAATAATAATAATAATAATAATAATAATAATAATAATAATAATAATAATAATAATGATAATAATAATACTAATACTAATACTAATAATAATATAATATAATAATAAGAATAATAAGAATAAGAATAATAAGAATAATAAGAATAAGAATAATAATGATGATGATAAGACTTTATTATTATTATTATTATTATTATTATTATTATTATTATTATTGTAAAAACGTTATGGATCTTAGACATAAGAGCTTAGAAAGTAAAAAAACGGCGATAATAATAAAAAACAAATGCACAAGCATAATACACAAACACACCTGCAACGTGGCCGCGCACACCACACGCGCATAATCAGACACTACAGAATGTCATTGGTTTGAAAAGTAATTTTTGTACACTGCAATTGGAGTAACATAACTGTCCTTTTTGCTATCCATGGTCCTGAATTACTTGCACAGTCTATGGAATGACGTTTGATATGCTACCGTGTTTTAGTTGATAATAAACGATCTTGGTTCACGTAAAACTGTGGTGTCAACATGAATACAGTACTATAGGCTATATAAATGAATGCATGATACTAGTTTGATTAGTAGTAGCCTAGTAGGCCATATGAGAGAACAAGAGTTTGGATGAGGAAAACCCCTACATGTGCAACTTGTAAAGTTGTGCAAAAAACATGTTTGCCCAGAATGCTGAGCATGAAGCAGACTGAATTAAACTCAAACATAAATGAGGTTATCATTAAAAGTTGCAGCGTTATTCACTGAAAATAATAGCGTGTAATAACATGTATTTGGAGAGCCTACAACTCGGTTTGCAACTTATTGAGAATGCAGTAATGTTTCACTGAATTCAGACTGGGCATTGCAATCAGCCCGGAGGGAAATAAAGATGAAAGTATCAGAATGGACTATCGGACGCAAACAAAGCCATGGCAGCCCTAATAAATCAACACAAGAATATAGCCTAAAACAGACGTAACAAGCACATACAGCGTTGTCAGAAAACCAGCATGAAACAGAGAGCAGTGTTCGAATTGACGCACATTCATTGCAAGTGGAACTGTTCACCATCGCAGTGCTGAAATGCCTTTTCATCAAGCTAGCCTAGATTGGACATGTCGCCTTGGTTATGGTTTGAACTGATATTTTTGCTCCACAATATAATAATGCAGTGACCTCACCTCTATAGGAGAGTCTGGTTCATCCAGGATGCTCTTCTCAGGCTGTATCCGCTGCATCGACCCTGTAGAACTGGGGTCCATTATCAGCACGTTCTGACTACCGGCTCTGCCGAACTTACAGTCACTCTTTCTGGAGTCAGTCGTCCTGCACACCTCGTAATTGTACACGTGTGGGAGAGTCCCTGTCCCCAAAGTGTCTGAGTAACGTGGTGGATAATATGGAATCACCGGGAGACTGGAGTGATAGAGGATGCGAGACTGTCTCCATCTGTATATTTTCACTGATATAATAACCACTAAACACGTGATGAAGAGAAAGGACACTACAGCCAAAGCCAACACTAAGTAAAAAGTCAGGTTGTCATTGTACTCCTTGTCGTGTGTAACGTCAGTGAACTCCGACAGCACTTCAGGGAAGCTGTCCGCCACCGCCACGTTAACATTGACTGTAGCTGAACGAGAGGGCTGCCCGTTGTCCTCCACTACAACAGTCAGCCTTTGTTTCACAACATCTTTATCAGTGACTTGGCGGATAGTTCTTATTTCTCCATTCTGTAAGCCCACTTCAAACAGCGCCCTGTCTGTGGCTTTCTGTAGTTTATAGGAGAGCCAGGCATTCTGTCCAGAGTCCACATCAACAGCCACCACTTTAGTGACCAGATAGCCCACATCTGCTGAACGAGGCACCATTTCAGCCACCAGAGAGCCACCAGTCTGAACTGGGTACAGAACCTGAGGGGCGTTGTCGTTCTGGTCCTGGATCAGTATTTTCACAGTCACATTGCTACTGAGCGGAGGAGAGCCTCCATCCTGCGCTTTGACGTGGAACTGGAAATCCTTGATCTGCTCGTAGTCAAAAGAGCGCACTGCATGGATGACTCCACTATCAGCACTAACAGACACATATGAGGAGACGAGCACTCCGTTAACCGAGGAGTCCTCCAGTATGTAAGAAACACGGGCATTCTGGTTCCAGTCAGCATCTCTGGCTTTCACTGTGAATATAGAGAAGCCTGGTGTGTTGTTTTCTACAATGTAGGCCTCATATGAGCTCCTCTCAAAGACAGGCGCGTTGTCATTCACATCTGAGATCAGTAAGGTGAGAGTGACGCTGCTGGAGAGGGAGGGCACTCCCTCATCAGAGCAAGTGACACTGATATTATATTGAGAAGCCACTTCCCGGTCCAAAGCTACCTCTGTTACTAAACTATAGAATCCGTTTAATGTGGCCAATATTTTAAACGGGATGTTCTCATTTATACTACACTGCACCTCTCCATTATTCTCAGAGTCCCGGTCATTTACGCTTATCATTGCTATTACAGTATTCGGAGGAGAGTCCTCCAAAAGGGAGTTTGACTTGGAAAGTATATTTAACTGTGGACTATTATCATTTACGTCAATTATATCAACTGTGATCTTACTAGAATCAGAGAGTCCTCCATTATCTACAGCTTCAATATCTATTTGGTAGAGCTTAGCTTTCTCATAATCTATTTCACCGATCAAGATAACCTCACCAGTTTTCCTATCGATCTGAAATAGGTCAGATAAACGACGCTTGCTATTAGACATTACATACGATATTTCTCCGTTTGAGCCTTTGTCTTTGTCAAGTGCACTAACAGTTGTTACGCTTGTCCCCCTCGGCGCGTTCTCGGTTATTGATGCCTTGTATAGAGGTTTTGTGAAAACTGGAGCATTGTCATTCGCATCCAACACATTGACATATATTTGCATTGTCCCTGACATCTGCGGCTCTCCTCCATCCATCGCAGTTAACAACAGTGCTATTTGCTCCTGGTTCTCCCTATCAAGAGGCTTCTGTAGAATCATTTCTACTTTTTTGCTTCCGTCTACTTGATTGTCTAGTTTCAAAACAAAATTATCTGTTGGATTAAGCGAGTAGCTTTGCAGGTTATTTAAACCAATATCAGCATCGATGGCTTTATCTAATACAAATTTAGACCCAATGACGGCTGACTCGCTTATTTCAAAACGCCTCTCGCTGGATGCAAAGCTGGGGGCGTTGTCGTTTATGTCTGTGATTTCTACTGTAATGCGAAACAATTCCATCGGATTTTCCATAATTATCTGAAAATGTAAAGCACAAGGCGTCGTTTCCCCACACAACGTTTCTCTGTCTATTCTCTCTTTGACGAGGAGGACTCCTCTTTCTTTATTCAGCTCGATGTATTCTGCGCTGTCTCCCGAATGAATACGGGCTTTACCCGATTTCAGCCTTTTCAAATCTAAACCTAGATCCTGTGCTATGTTACCGACCAAGGAGCCTTTCGCCATTTCTTCAGGAATGGAGTAGCTGACCTGCCCGAGCACCGAGCTGAGAGAGACGACCGAGATAAACAACAATACTTGCCGTCTCATTGTTCTGTCCGATTTTTCTGTCGCACAATAACTAACTTGTTTCTCAGTTTGACAATTAAAATCCCATCAAACGACAATGCGAAATGTAACAGGAATATCACATTAATCCATAAATGTTGAACAAAAATAATCCCAGCATGAAATGCCCGTCGAAAACGTCCCTGTAACCGGAATGTGCATTCTGCGTCTGACTCTCCCTCCCTCTCACGACCAAGAATAGTGGAGGTTCTGATACAAAACTGGATTTAAACTGCCACACACTGGCCAACAGCGGCCCGTTGAGTTCAGAGTAGGAAACTACACGAGAAAGAAATAAAGAACATGAATCATGATGTTTTAGGCGAACCTTTGTTAGTAATTTTATAGACAGTGTAAAGAATTACCTAACCGGGTAAAGAAACCAGCACGTTTAGTCAAATAAAGAGGGAATGGTAAACGCAAAAACACATTGATCTCTCTATGGATTAAGTCAAATGTGGCCCTAATGACGAGAGACATAGAGGGAGAGACAAACACACACACACACACACACACACACACACACACACACACACACACACACACACACACACACACACACACACACACACACACACACACACACACACACACACACACACACACACACACACACACACACACACACACACACACACACACACACACACACACACACACACACACACACACACACAGCGAGAGGGAGAGCGAGAGACAGAGAAAGACGGGATCGAATGCTGCAGTTTCCGCTGTCCATGGTGCTGAAACTCAATTGTCCGTGAACGACAACTTCAGAATGTTTTTGATTATAAAAATGTGAACATTCTAACCTCTGGAGAGTCTGGTTCATCCAGGATGCTCTTCTCACTCTGTATCCGCTGCATCGTCCCTGTAGAACTGGGGTCCATTATCAGCACGTTCTGACTACCGGCTCTGCCGAACTTACAGTCACTCTTTCTGGAGTCAGTCGTCCTGCACACCTCGTAATTGTACACGTGTGGGAGAGTCCCTGTCCCCAAAGTGTCTGAGTAACGTGGTGGATAATATGGAATCACCGGGAGACTGGAGTGATAGAGGATGCGAGACTGTCTCCATCGGTATATTTTTACTGATATAATAACCACTAAACACGTGATGAAGAGAAAGGACACTACAGCCAAAGCCAAGACTAAGTAAAAAGTCAGGTTGTCATTGTACTCCTTGTCGTGTGTAAAGTCAGTGAACTCCGACAGCACTTCAGGGAAGCTGTCCGCCACCGCCACGTTAACATTGACTGTAGCTGAACGAGAGGGCTGCCCGTTGTCCTCCACTACAACAGTCAGCCTTTGTTTCACAACATCTTTATCAGTGACTTGGCGGATAGTTCTTATTTCTCCATTCTGTAAGCCCACTTCAAACAGCGCCCTGTCTGTGGCTTTCTGCAGTTTATAGGAGAGCCAGGCATTCTGTCCAGAGTCCACATCAACAGCCACCACTTTAGTGACCAGATAGCCCACATCTGCTGAACGAGGCACCATTTCAGCCACCAGAGAGCCACCAGTCTGGACTGGGTACAGAACCTGAGGGGCGTTGTCGTTCTGGTCCTGGATCAGTATTTTCACAGTCACATTGCTACTGAGTGGAGGAGAGCCTCCATCCTGCGCTTTGACATGGAACTGGAAATCCTTGATCTGCTCGTAGTCAAAAGAGCGCACTGCATGGATGACTCCACTATCAGCACTAATGGACACATATGAGGAGACGGGCACTCCGTTAACCGAGGAGTCCTCCAGTATGTAAGAAACACGGGCATTCTGGTTCCAGTCAGCGTCTCTGGCTTTCACTGTGAATATAGAAAGGCCTGGTGTGTTGTTTTCTACAATGTAGGCCTCATATGAGCTCCTCTCAAAGACAGGCGCGTTGTCATTCACATCTGAGATCGGTAAGGTGAGAGTGACGCTGCTTGAGAGGGAGGGCACTCCCTCATCAGAGCAAGTGATGCTGATATTATACTCAGAGGCTCTCTCTCGGTCCAGCTCACTATCTGTTAACACGCTAAAAAAATTATTTGATGTTGATACAATGGAAAAGGGAATATTTTCATTTAAACTGCATTTGACTTCGCCATTTTCATTAGAATCCGGATCTTGAATATTCATCATCGTAACAACCGTTCCCGGTTTTATGTCTTCAGATATGGCATTTGAATTTGACATGATGTTAATGGATGGCTTGTTGTCATTTGCATCGACCACTTCTACTATTACTTTGCAAGCTTCTGAGAGACCTCCTTGGTCACTAGCTTGAACGTTGATCTCATATTGTTTCTTTTTCTCATAATCTATCATTCCCTGCAATGTAATCACACCGTTTTCTCTACTGATGTCAAATACACTAGCTGGTCCCAACTTTGGAATAGCATATGTTACTTTTCCATTCATACCCTGATCAGCATCTGATGCGCTAACTGTTGTTACTACAGTTCCAATGCCAGCGTTCTCTATAACACTTGCCTTGTATTCAGGTTGAGAACAAATAGGTGCATTATCATTGACATCTAATACAGTTATAAGAATCTGCATTGTCCCTGAGAGTTGAGGCTCACCGCCATCTAAAGCGATTAATATCAATGAAATATGATCTTCATTTTCTCTGTCTAATGGTTTATGCAGTACTATCTCTACCGTTTTGCTGCCATCTTCTCGACCGGTATTTTTAAGAGCGAAATTATCCGTGGGTTTTAGCGTGTAGCTGTGAAGGGTGTTGACACCGACATCATTGTCTATTGCTCTCTCCAACACGAGCCGAGCTCCAGCAACGGCTGATTCGGTAATTTCATATTTCATTTCATTTCTCTCAAATGTGGGTGGATTATCATTTATGTCAGTAATTTCGATCGTAACGGTGTAAAACTCCATTGGGTTTTCTAGAATCATTTGGAAATGTAAGGCGCAAGGCGTCGTCTCGCCGCATAAAGCCTCTCTGTCTATTCTCTCTTTGATAAGGAGGACCCCCCTTTCTCTTTTCAGCTCGATATATTCCGCACCATCTCCTGTATATATGCGAGCTTTACCTGCTTTCAGTCTTTTCACATCTAAACCTAAATCCTGGGCGATGTTACCAATTAAAGAGCCTTTCGCCATTTCCTCAGGAATAGAGTAGCTGACCTGGCCGAACACTGGACTGAGAGAGAGGACCGAGAAAAACAACAGTACTTGCCGTCTCATTGTTCCTTCCGTCATTTAACTCGGCAAAGCGCCTCGCTTTCCCTAATAGGTAACAAAATAGATCCCGTTTCTTGTCATGAATTTATAATCCCAAAAATGGTAAAACACGAACAAGCAGCTTATTAATATCTGGCGTTCTCCATTCGCAACACAGTTATACTGTTCTCTTTGCACCTTTATCTTGGTCTATTTAATATGTGGGAGTGATGGGGGAGGACCAGCCAGATAGATATTTTAAAACGAAAACCCAGAGGCCAACAGCGTCGCTTTCTGTTCAAAGTACTGAATTACAGAAACCACTGAATGGTTTTGAAGTTTATGGTTTAAAACAGTAGGCCTACGTTTCAGTTTAAAATACATTTACAAATATTAACATTTATTATTTTTGTTTTATCATGACAGTTCACCTTAAAAAAACATTTGATTCATTACATATTTCGCCTACACAAATGCAAATTGTTATTGCGTGGTCTATAATATAAAATAAAGGAAGACACTCCACTGTAAAGCGACCAGTCACCGTTGAGATTATAGAGGATTCGCTGTGAGTTTAAGATCAGAAGACAGACACACAACTCCGTGCACGCATGTAGGCTACACAAACGCAGAGGCACATAATGGTAATACCGTTGGTATACAAAGTGAAATGTTATTGCTTTGAAAAGTTACAACTCCTATCAGCAGCCAACGCATGAGCACGAGCAAGAGAGCTATTGGAGTCACGCTGTCCTTGGTGCTGAAACAAAAGCTGGCTGATTGCAATGAAAATACAGAGCAATGGCCAAGTCCTAAATCAGCACTAGCGACATGTGAATTCATGTGATGTCTATTCCTCTGGAGACTACTCTGAAATGGTTCATTACGTCCTATAATGAACACATGCTCCTATCCTATTCTTTTGAATTTGAGCTTGAATTGTGTTAGAATGAAATCCTACATGCCACCTTCACTTAATAAAATACAATAAAATAAAATACAATACAATGAAATAAAATACGATGTATGTGTAACCAGGTGGTAAAATAATGTTAAATGAAATCCATGTAAAGAAAGTTCTCCAATTGCAACAATGATTATTTTGACCAGCTGTGATGCTTACTTTGGACAGCAGAGGGCGTTGATCCGTCATTGGGTCATTTCATAGCTGCTGCGTGAGCAAGGTATTCTGGGTAAAAATGCGGAAGTAAACAGACCATGCTACTTCTGATTGCTGACGGTGTTACCTGTTTCACTGGTGAGAACATTAATCATCTAATGTTTTGATGTAATTTTGCACAAATACTGTTAGATACTGGTTTAATGTTGTATGATTTACCTGTGAAAGACGATATTTTGTGTAATTGTTTTGATAGAATTGCCGATGCTGGTGGATTGAAAAGCTCAACCTCACGTGCAGAGCAGAGCAGTTTACTAACTGTGCTGTCGGTATGAAACAATTTAATGATTATTTATTTTGTTTGCCTATGGTATTTTGTATTTTTCTATATAAACTGTTAAAGCAGAATGAATGTTATTTTGTTTTGTTTTCTGTAAACTGAAATGGCTGCTAAACTTTGTTACCACAAAGGTTTTGGAGAATGTATTACATGATGGTAAATGTGATGAATATGTTTCTATGTTCTTCTGTTATAGAGGTGCCACTGCCGTATTGTGCTTATTGTGCGTAGTGCATATTGAATCAGTGTCAGTACTGTGAGTCATCCTGCCACATACTGTGCCACACTGAACTATTTTGTTTATTTTATTAAATGTTTATAATTGAACTTTTGAAGTCAATACCTATTCCACTCCATAATTGAGGACAACTCGAGAAGAGAAAATAAAGTCCCCACAAATAGCATGTGAAGTTGTGCGTTTCCCTTTATTCCCGGCTCCACATATTGGTACCAGGAGAGGGGTTAATTTTTCTTTTCTGCCAACTCTAAATTGGAGGGCAATAGTGTGCACAATACAGTACAATAAATACGGCAGTGGTGAAGAGTGGCCTAGCGGCAGACCCTGGAGGACAGAGATAGCCGTGCCTGGCAGTGCAAAGGATTGAGGAGATTCCAGAGGGTGCTGGTGTGCTGGACCTGTGGAGGCAGACCAGACGGGACCAGACCAGAGGGACCGGGACTTGCGGCTGGAGAGGACGTCAGTCGAGCTTACCAGACTGAGAGGGACTTCAGGGTGGAGCAGACAGACATCACTCCGGACCAGAACATCGGTTGAACTCCTGCAACAAACTTATCCTTTGACTGTGTAATAGACTAGACTGCATTGCAGAAAATAACGTGTAAAATGTCAGCACATGGTGACAGTCCAGTTGAGAACGAAGATCTCCTGGAAGAGGAAGGAGAAGAAGTAGACCAAAGTGGTGTACAGCAACAGATTAGTAAATTAGTTCAAAGACAAGAAGAAGTCATGACCGCCATATCCTCATTGAACACTGTGCCTACAAAGTCTTATGTGTATGTGCCTAGAGAGCGACATATTGCACCATTTAGTGGGGATATTGAAAAAGATGGAAGGTCAGTAGATGAATTCATCGAAGAGGTGGAACGAGTTCTGTCTGCCAGAAACCAATCTCCATCTGAGCAGTTTGATTTTGTTATGTCACTTTTGAGAGGTTCAGCCTTAGAGGAGGTGCGGTTACGCAAAGATGAAAACACTGGCCAGATCGGTGCCTTGTTTTACTATCTCAGGGAAGCTTTTGGAGATAGACGCAGTGCCTCTCAGCTGCTACAGAACTTCTATAGCTGCAGACAAAAAGAAGGAGAGGACATACGTGACTTTTCGCATGCCTTATCACAAGCACTAAGCTCAGTCTTGCAACACCATCCCCATTCGGTTGCCAATGAGAAAATGGCATTAAGGGATCAGTTTGTGGAGGGGGTGGGTGATCCTTCATTGAGACGAGAGCTACGTAAATATGTCAGAGCTCACCCTAGGTCATCCCTGATAGATGTACGCGAAGAAGCCTACTTGTGGGTTTCAGAAGAGCCAGCAGTAACTGAAAAAAGTGTAAAGAGTAAAGTGAAAGCCTATAGCCATTTGACAACAGATGCACAGTGTACAGGTGTTACTGCTAATGAGAAGCAAGGGCATCTTGAGGACGTCATGAAGGTTCTTGCAGAACAAGGGAAAGCCATCATTGAGCTGACTAAGGCAGTTAAGGATTTGACGACTCAGAACCAAAGCCCTAGCACTACAGTAGCTAGCAAGACTGTTCCAAAATTCACACCTGATGGTAGACCCATATGCTTTAGGTGTCAGACTGAAGGACATATTGCTAAGCAATGCCCACAGAAGAGGCGTAGGGATACTGAAAGCTCTCCTGTTTCAAGCCAGCAAGGAAACGGGACCCCCTGGTTGCCTTGAGTCAGGCAATGCAGGGGCAGACAATAGACTCCTCCAAACCTGAACTTACGCGAGAGCAGGTGATCGAACGGGCCATAGGCCAATGTCAAGTAGTCAACCTTAAGCTAAACGGTGCACCAGCTCGCTGTTTGCTGGATACTGGTAGTCAAGTTAGTACCATCACAGATGAGTTTTTTCGAAAACATTTGTTTGGTGATGACGAAGCCATGCTTGGTTACGTGGAACTACAAGTTGAGACCATGGGCTTGAAAATCCAAAACTGTGGATTCTTGGTTCTCAAAGACTCAGATAGTGCAACCAGAGCAGAACACTGCATCATTGGTATGAATGTCATAAGCAGGTGCCGACAGCTAGTCACATCAGAGTTTGATACTGTGTTGGGAGGGACCTTAGATTTTGGCTGGAGAACTGCATTTCAGCAAATACAGTCATGCACACTCACAGTTGAAAGGAAAACTATGGCCAGGGTCGCAGGCAGAGACAAGGTGCGTGTACCAGCATCTTCTGTAGCAACTGTCATGGTTAAGGGTCACTCCAAAGCAGGACGCAAAGAAACACAACGGCTAATCAAGCCTGTAAGCACATCACTTCCACCAGGTCTAGCTGTTATCTCGACACTTGTAGACAGCAAAAGTCACATCCTTCCGGTCCAGATTATAAATTTTTCACAGGAGGATGTGTGGCTGTGCCCAAGAACCAAGCTAGGTATCATGACTACAGTTGAATATGTTGAAAGTGACCAGACCTGTGAGGTGAAGTTTAATCGTATCTCTGTAGATGTTGAGCAGGTCTCTGTCGACACAAAAGATGAACAGGCAGACAGTAAAGTGCAGTCTGTCCTAGACAAACTAGACATTGGGGGCACTGACGATGAGCGAGCTGCACTGTGTGCATTACTGGCTAGGTACATTGACATATTCACAGATGACGATGATGACCTTGGTTTTACTGACAGAGTGAAGCACGACATTAAGTTGGTGGATGACGTGCCTGTAACACAACCTTATCGCTGTATCCCACCCAACCAATACAAGGAAGTGCAGGAACACATCTCAAAGCTTTTGAAAAAAGGCGTAATACAGGAAAGTGAGAGTTCATATGCATCTCCTGTGGTTGTAGTCCGCAAAAGCGATGGCAGCATACGTCTATGTGTAGACTATCGCAAGCTGAACCTGAAAACAAAGAAAGATGCGTTTCCCCTACCTCGCATCGACGAGAGTTTTGATGCTTTGAAAGATGCCAGATACTTTTCCACCATTGATCTTGCGAGTGGGTACCACCAGGTGGCAATGGATGACCGTGACAGGGAGAAAACAGCCTTCTCAACGCCATTTGGGCTTTTTGAGTATCTGCGCATGCCGATGGGTGTTTGTAACGGTCCTGCAACTTTTCAACGGTTGATGCAGGCAACTATGAATGACTTATTCTTTGACATAATGCTGGTGTATCTAGATGATATTCTGGTGTACTCACCCTCCTTCCAGTCCCACCTAGAAAGGCTTGACAAAGTGTTCAAGCGTCTCAAAGACACAGGGCTTAAACTTAAGTGGGGAAAATGTCATTTCCTTCAGGAAGAAGTCAGATTTCTAGGGCACCAGATCTCTGTAGATGGCATTGGGACAGATCCCTCTAAGGTGGCAGCTGTTAAAGAATGGCCTGTGCCGTCCACAGTGAAGGAGCTACAGTCCTTCATTGGCCTATGTAGTTACTACAGACGATATGTTGAAGGATTCTCAAAGATTGCCGCACCATTGCATGATGTAGTGAATCAGTGTCGTGGTGATTGGAGTTCAGCTAAAGCCAGCCAAAAGCTCAGTGCATCGTGGGACACAGAGTGTCAACAGGCCTTCGACATGCTAAAGGAAAGACTCATCACTGCACCAGTGTTAGGGTTTGCAGATTTCACTCGCTTTTTCATTTTAGAGACTGATGCAAGTGGACAGGGTCTAGGAGCTATTCTATGTCAGCAGCAGGGTGATAAGAAAAGGGTGATTGCGTCTGCAAGCAGACGGCTGAGAAATGCTGAGAGAAATGATAAAAACTATAGTAGCATGAAATTAGAGATGTTGGCTCTCAGATGGGCCATAGTAGAGAAGTTTCGGGGTTATTTGCTGGGCTCAAAGTTCACGGTCATAACTGACAATAACCCCCTGTGTCATCTCAAAAGTGCAAAACTTGGAGCCATTGAGCAACGGTGGATGGCACAGTTAGCTGCTTTTGATTTTGATGTCCAGTATCGTCCTGGACGTTGTAACCCAGCAGCAGATGCTCTATCACGACACCCTTTAGCAGGGGAGCCAGAAGCTGACAGAGAGGACGTAGAGTTTGATGACTGCATCGCTATCTGTAACATGATATGTAGGGGAACACCCCTTGAGCATGAGTTGGTAACTGCAGGGGTGAAATGTTGCCAGGTCAACCAGGTCAGGGCGCTAGAGGCAGAGGTGTGTCAGCCTAGTGATAAGGAAGCAACACCAACTCTCCCGGGCTATTCAAAGGAAGAGTTACAGACATTTCAAGGTCAGGATTCAGTGCTCAGTGGTTTCCGCAAATTTTGGGATCAGAAGCGTAAGCCATGTCCACAGGAGAGGAAAAGTCTTCCCAGAGCTGTGAAGTCACTGTTCAAGCAGTGGAAACATATCAGAGAGAGAGATGGGCTGTTGTATCGGGTGGTTGAGGATGTGCGTCAGGGAGAATGTTTTCAGTTGCTGGTTCCAAACTGTCTGCAGAAACAGATATTGGAGAGTGTGCATGACTCTATGGGGCACCAAGGCATAGAGAGGACTCTACACTTGCTGAGACAGAGAGCATTTTGGGTAGGCATGCACGGAGATGTTGAACAGTGGGTTAAAAACTGCCAGCGCTGTATTTTAACCAAAATGCCACATCCCAAGATTCACCCACCCATGAAGGCATTTATTGCATCCAGAGGTCTAGAGGTTGTGGCAGTTGATTTCATAATACTTGAACCAGCCACGGATGGCAGAGAGAATGTGTTGGTAATCACAGATGTGTTTACAAAGTTCACTCAAGCTTTTCCTACTCGTGACCAAAAAGCCGATACCACAGCAAAGGTGTTGTTGAGAGAATGGTTTATGAAGTATGGCGTACCTGAGCGATTGCATTCAGATCAGGGCCGTAACTTTGAAAGCGAAGTGATTGCTGAGCTCTGTAAACTGTATGGGGTGAAGAAAACACGCACAACCCCTCACCATCCTACTGGCAATGCCCAGTGCGAACGCTTTAATCGCACCTTACATGACTTACTACGCACGCTTCCTACTGACAAAAAGAGACGTTGGCCTGAGCACTTACCAGAACTGGTGTATGCTTATAATGTGACCCCACATTCAACAACAGGATATTCCCCATTTTATTTACTTTATGGGGTAGAACCACATCTTCCACTTGATGCACTTCTTGCAAATGAACACCCTGGAGATAAGAAACTTGACTGGCTTGCAGTTCATCAGCAAAGATTGAAAGACGCCCATGTCAGGGCTAAGGAATATTCAGAGCAGAAAGCAGCAGAGCGTATTGCCCTGCAAAGTGACAAAGTGTATTGTCCATCCATAGAAGTAGGTCAACATGTGTATCTCCGACACAGGCCTACAGGTCGCAATAAAATACAGGATGCATGGGGTGCAACTGTGTACCAAGTTGTAGACATACTAGGGACCACTTACACTGTACAGCCTGCAGAAGGAGGACCAGTTAAGAGGGTAAACAGGGTGGATATCAGACCATGTGTTAATCTGCCAATCCAAACCCCCAGAGATGTGACAGAACCAATCTGTGAACCTGATGTGGTCAGGGAAACAGAAATTGAGTCAGGGAGGCCAGACGAGGAGACAGAGGAGGGAGTTATAGTTGAGGAGGTTTCCTTTAATATAAACCCTAGTCCTGATACTGTGAGTTCCCCTGACAGGGACTGTGAGTATGAGTCAGATTCTGAATCTGAGCTGAGGGAAGTTGGAGTTCCTGTGCTTCATCAGGGAGAGACAGGTTCTGTTGAGCCGGAGCCCAGGTCTGATCAGCAATCTGGTGTGCAGTATCCTGTTCCAGTGGGTCGGCAGAGACAGAACGTGAATTCTGTGTCCGGTATCCAGCCCCCTATACCTGCCCCTCGTAGGAGTAAAAGAGTAAATGCAGGAGCTCACCCAAACCGACATCATGAGCCTGTCGCTAAGTCCCGCAATGGTATCTCATATTATTGGGAGTTTAGGAAGTGTGTTTTTCAGAGAAGCACTCAACGAGGTTAAAAACAGCTACTCGGTCACCGAGGGCGTTGACTATTAAGCAGGGGAGAATGTAACCAGGTGGTAAAATAATGTTAAATGAAATCCATGTAAAGAAAGTTCTCCAATTGCAACAATGATTATTTTGACCAGCTGTGATGCTTACTTTGGACAGCAGAGGGCGTTGATCCGTCATTGGGTCATTTCATAGCTGCTGTGAGCAAGGTATTCTGGGTAAAAATGCGGAAGTAAACAGACCATGCTACTTCTGATTGCTGAAGGTGTTACCTGTTTCACTGGTGAGAACATTAATCATCTAATGTTTTGATGTAATTTTGCACAAATACTGTTAGATACTGGTTTAATGTTGTATGATTTACCTGTGAAAGACGATATTTTGTGTAATTGTTTTGATAGAATTGCCGATGCTGGTGGATTGAAAAGCTCAACCTCACGTGCAGAGCAGAGCAGTTTACTAACTGTGCTGTCGGTATGAAACAATTTAATGATTATTTCTTTTGTTTGCCTATGGTATTTTGTATTTTTCTATATAAACTGTTAAAGCAGAATGAATGTTATTTTGTTTTGTTTTCTGTAAACTGAAATGGCTGCTAAACTTTGTTACCACAAAGGTTTTGGAGAATGTATTACATGATGGTAAATGTGATGAATATGTTTCTATGTTCTTCTGTTATAGAGGTGCCACTGCCGTATTGTGCTTATTGTGCATATTGAATCAGTATCAGTACTGTGAGTCATCCTGCCACATACTGTGCCACACTGAACTATTTTGTTTATTTTATTAAATGTTTATAATTGAACTTTTGAAGTCAATACCTATTCCACTCCATAATTGAGGACAACTCGAGAAGAGAAAATAAAGTCCCCACAAATAGCATGTGAAGTTGTGCGTTTCCCTTTATTCCCGGCTCCACATATGAATTGCATCTGTAAAAAGAATGCCGCAAGTGCATCAGGTTTAAGGGAATTCGATCAGAAGCTATATCCATTGCATCAAATAATACATCTAAGATTAAACAAGTTTCAGCTTTGTCTCCTAGCACTAACCTCTAGTCTAGAGGACAGTCTGTGAGCAGTGTGCAATCAAAACGTCTCTAATGACACGAAAATATTGCCCAAATCAGGCACTGTAAGCCAGGGGTTGTGCCAAAAAGTGATTACCTGCCAAAAAGTGATTCCTAAATGATTGTGTGCCAAAAAGTGTTTAGCTGCCAAAACTGATTACTGTCAGCGGAGCCTGTTAAAACTGTATTGCACAGTTCATATGTCTCTATACGTATTACCAGGCATATATGTCAATACTATATTGTTTGCGATTTGTATGTGTTTGATATGTCTAAGATCCTTGTTTAGGCCTATATTTGTAAACTAGACATGATTTATGGATGAGTTATGACAGTAATCACTTTTTGCCAATCCATTTTGGAAGCTAATCACTTTTTGGCAGACAACCACTTTTTAGCAATCACTTAAGGGCAGCAAATCACTTTTTTGCACAACACTTTCCAAAAAGTCCAAGGTTTCACTGTGCTTACACAGCTTACATGGGGGAAAAACATGCATCTGAAAAAAGCACATCCACTAACACACACACACACACACACACACACACACACACACACACCCATGCCCGACTGACATCACTTCCATCACAAATTGTGACTAAGATAAGATCACAGTAGCTTGAGTGACATCAATACATTCAACATTTGCTCGAGTGACATCACTAATGACATCACGACTGCCTGATGACATCACAGTCGAGCAATTGCGTGACATCACTTCCAGTTGAGTGACATCACTTGCCAGATCTCGCGAGACATCTCATTCTCCTACACAGGAGCACGAGATGGATTCGCCAAGGTGACTTTTCACAACTGCCTAAGCCAGGTGAACTTTTCGGTGACTACATCTCAGGTGAACTCTCGTGCTCATACACACAAAGTCACTCATAAGCAGTTGCACCGCTTACAAATGTTTACACTCAAATTACATGTTTTAGAGAGTCAATGGATGATTGAAATAAAGTATTACCCTTCACATGTCACTGCTGTACATTGTTGGCAATGACCAAAACAAGATTGAAACTGTGTTTTGCAGGGATTTTGAGATTTTAAGTGATTTGGTTACTTTCATCTCCATAGTACATCATGTGAATAATTATTTTCATAAAACAAAGGGGAAACTTTGTAGAACTGTAGAAAACATGTTGTGGAATGTTTAGATAAATTCTTCTCACATTTAACTTTTAGACACACATATTAAAATACTCGTAACTTTTGATCTGAGAGAGTTATCACACTGTGTTGATCACACTCAGTCAAAAAGTTATATATAGGGGAGAGTTCTAATTTGTGGAAATGTCAAAACAATTAAAATGTCAAAGTCCCACCATGTGAAGGGTTTTTGCAGACCACCAGAATTACTTAGGGTTGCCAAATTCACCTAAGCTTTTGTGGTGCAAAATATGTTTACAAAAGGTTCAAACAAATCTAATAGCTGCAATACACAAATAAAATAGACCTAAGGTAAGATAAACACAGAATAATGATAGAGTGAGATAAATGCAGTATGTCCCTTGTGTACAAAGGGACTGACCTCTGAGGGTGAATCTGGTTCATGGGACTGGGTTCACCTAATAATCATGAACAAAACGTAATCTGGCATACACAACAAACAGAGGAAAGAAGGCACATGGCCCCAACAACAGAATCACTTGATTACAAGTAGTTGATGAGGAAGAGAGTGAGGGAAATGCAGCATGGGTTAAACTGTTGTCTCTGTCCATGGTGCTGAAATGCTGTTGTCTGTGCATGGCAAGATTTAACACAACACAACTTGATATCATCAAAATGCGAAAATCCTAACCTCTAGAGGAGAGTCTGGTTCATCCAGGATGCTCTTCTCACTCTGTATCCGCTGCATGGTTCCTGTAGAACTGGGGTCCATTATCAGCACGTTCTGAATACCGGCTCTCCCGAACTTACAGTCACTCTTTCTGGAGTCAGTCGTCCTGCACACCTCGTAATTGTACACGTGTGGGAGAGTCCCTGTCCCCAAAGTGTCTGAGTAACGTGGTGGATAATATGGAATCACCGGGAGACTGGAGTGATAGATGCGAGACTGTCTCCATCTGTATATTTTCACTGATATAATAACCACTAAACACGTGATGAAGAGAAAGGACACTACAGCCAAAGCCAAGACTAAGTAAAAAGTCAGGTTGTCGTGTGTAAAGTCAGTGAACTCCGACAGCACTTCAGGGAAGCTGTCCGCCACCGCCACGTTAACATTGACTGTAGCTGAACGAGAGGGCTGCCCGTTGTCCTCCACTACAACAGTCAGCCTTTGTTTCACAACATCTTTATCAGTGACTTGGCGGATAGTTCTTATTTCTCCATTCTGTAAGCCCACTTCAAACAGCGCCCTGTCTGTGGCTTTCTGCAGTTTATAGGAGAGCCAGGCATTCTGTCCAGAGTCCACATCAACAGCCACCACTTTAGTGACCAGATAGCCCACATCTGCTGAGCGAGGCACCATTTCAGCCACCAGAGAGCCACCAGTCTGGACTGGGTACAGAACCTGAGGGGCGTTGTCGTTCTGGTCCTGGATCAGTATTTTCACAGTCACATTGCTACTGAGCGGAGGAGAGCCTCCATCCTGCGCTTTTACGCGGAACTGGAAATCCTTGATCTGCTCGTAGTCAAAAGAGCGCACTGCATGGATGACTCCACTATCAGCACTAACAGACACATATGAGGAGACGAGCACTCCGTTAACCGAGGAGTCCTCCAGTATGTAAGAAACACGGGCATTCTGGTTCCAGTCAGCGTCTCTGGCTTTCACTGTGAATATAGAGAGGCCTGGTGTGTTGTTTTCTACAATGTAGGCCTCATATGAGCTCCTCTCAAAGACAGGCGCGTTGTCATTCACATCTGAGATCTGTAAGGTGAGAGTGATGCTGCTGAAGAGGGAGGGTACTCCCTCATCAGAACAGGTCACTGTGATATTATATTCAGAAGCCACTTCCCTGTCCAAAGCTCCCTCTGTAACTAAACTATAGAATCCGTTTAATGTGGCCCTTATCTTGAACGGGATGTTATCATTTATACTACACTCCACCTCTCCATTATTCTCAGAGTCCGGGTCATTTACGCTTATCATTGCTATTACAGTATTCGGTGGAGAGTCCTCCAAAAGGGAGTTTGACTTGGAGAGTATATTTAATTGTGGACTATTATCATTTACGTCAATTATATCAACTGTGATCTTACTAGAATCAGAGAGTCCTCCGTTATCTACAGCTTCAATATCTATTTGGTAGAGCTTAGCTTTCTCATAATCTATTTCACCGATCAAGATAACCTCACCAGTTTTCCTATCGATCTGAAATAGGTCGGATAAACGACGCTTGCTATTGGACATTACATATGATATTTCTCCGTTGGAGCCTTTGTCTTTGTCAAATGCACTAACAGTTGTTACGCTTGTTCCCCTCGGTGAGTTCTCGGTTATTGATGCCTTGTATACTGGTTTTGTAAAAACTGGAGCATTGTCATTCACATCTAAAACATTGACATAAATCTGCATTGTCCCTGACATCTGCGGCTCCCCTCCATCCATAGCAGTTAACAACAGTGCTATTTGCTCCTGGTTCTCTCTATCCAGAGGCTTCTGTAGAAGCATTTCCACTTTTTTACTCCCGTCTACTTGATTCTCTAGTTTCAATACAAAATTATCTGTTGGATTAAGCGAGTAGCTTTGAAGGTTATTTAAACCAATATCAGCATCGATGGCTTTATCTAATACAAATTTAGACCCAATGACAGCTGACTCGCTTATTTCAAAACGCCTCTCGCTGGATGCAAAGCTGGGGGCGTTGTCGTTTATGTCTGTGATTTCTACTGTAATGCGAAACAATTCCATCGGATTTTCCATAATTATCTGAAAATGTAAAGCACAAGGCGTCGTTTCACCACACAACGTTTCTCTGTCTATTCTCTCTTTGATGAGGAGGACTCCTCTTTCTTTATTCAGCTCGATGTATTCTGCGCTGTCTCCCAAATGAATACGGGCTTTACCCGATTTAAGCCTTTTCAAATCTAAACCGAGATCCTGTGCTATGTTACCGACCAAGGAGCCTTTCGCCATTTCCTCAGGAATGGAGTAGCTGACCTGCCCGAGCACCGAGCTGAGAGAGACGACCGAGATAAACAACAGTACTTGCCGTCTCATTGTTCAATCCGATATTTCTGCCGCACCACAACAAACGTGTTTCACTCCTTTTTTCAATCACAATTCCACCAAACACCAATTCGAAATGTAACAGGAATATCAAAGTAATCCACAGGTGTTGAACAAAATAATTCCAGCTTGAAATGTGCGTCGAAAACGTTGCTGTAATCTGGAATGCATTCTGCGTCTGACTGTCCCTCCCTCACTACCAATATGACAGAGGAGGTTCTGGTACAAAACTGATTTAAAACTGCCACACACTGGCCAACAGCGGCCCGTTGAGTTCAGAGTAGGAAACTACACGAGGGTGGAAACAAAACACAAGTCTTTGTTTTATACGAAAATGTTTTACTTTTGTGGACTGTGTAAATGAAAGAATTATAGCCAGGTAAAGAAAACTGCACAAATAAAGAGAAATGGTAAACGCAAAAAAAACATTGCTGCTTCCCCTATGGGTTAAGTCAGACTTTGTCCAAATGACGAGAGAGAGAGAGAGAGAGAGAGAGAGAGAGAGAGAGAGAGAGAGAGAGAGAGAGAAGGATGTCGCTGTCCATGGTGCTGAAACTATTTCCCGTGGACAACTTCAAAAATGTTTCTGATAATCAAAATGTAAACATTCTAACCTCTAGAGGAGAGTCTGGTTCATCCAGGATGCTCTTCTCACTCTGTATCCGCTGCATCGTCCCTGTAGAACTGGGGTCCATTATCAGCACGTTCTGACTACCGGCTCTGCCGAACTTACAGTCACTTTTTCTGGAGTCAGTCGTCCTGCACACCTCGTAATTGTACACGTGTGGGAGAGTCCCTGTCCCCAAAGTGTCTGAGTAACGTGGTGGATAATAGGGAATCACCGGGAGACTGGAGTGATAGAGGATGCGAGACTGTCTCCATCTGTATATCTTCACTGATATAATAACCACTAAACACGTGATGAAGAGAAAGGACACTACAGCCAAAGCCAAGACTAAGTAAAAAGTCAGGTTGTCATTGTACTCCTTGTCGTGTGTAAAGTCAGTGAACTCCGACAGCACTTCAGGGAAGCTGTCCGCCACCGCCACGTTAACATTGACTGTAGCTGAACGAGAGGGCTGCCCGTTGTCCTCCACTACAACAGCCAGCCTTTGTTTCACAACATCTTTATCAGTGACTTGGCGGATAGTTCTTATTTCTCCATTCTGTAAGCCCACTTCAAACAGCGCCCTGTCTGTGGCTTTCTGCAGTTTATAGGAGAGCCAGGCATTCTGTCCAGAGTCCACATCAACAGCCACCACTTTAGTGACCAGATAGCCCACATCTGCTGAACGAGGCACCAGTTCAGCCACCAGAGAGCCACCAGTCTGGACTGGGTACAGAACCTGAGGGGCGTTGTCGTTCTGGTCCTGGATCAGTATTTTCACAGTCACATTGCTACTGAGTGGAGGAGAGCCTCCATCCTGCGCTTTGATGCGGAACTGGAAATCCTTGAGCTGCTCATAGTCAAAAGAGCGCACTGCATGGATGACTCCACTATCAGCACTAACAGACACATATGAGGAGACGGGCACTCCGTTAACCGAGGAGTCCTCCAGTATGTAAGAAACACGGGCATTCTGGTTCCAGTCAGCGTCTCTGGCTTTCACTGTGAATATAGAGAAGCCTGGTGTGTTGTTTTCTACAATGTAGGCCTCATATGAGCTCCTCTCAAAGACAGGCGCGTTGTCATTCACATCTGAGATTTGTAAGGTGAGAGTGACATTGCTGGAGAGGGAGGGCACTCCCTCATCAGAGCAGGTCACAGTGATATTATACTCAGATGCTCTCTCTCTGTCCAGATCACTGTCTGTCACTACACTATAGAAATTATTTGTCGTTGATTTAATGACAAAAGGAATATTTTCGTCTAAGACACAATAGACTTTGCCATTGTCACTCGAGTCTGGATCTTGGATGTTAAGCACCGTTACAACTGTTCCTGGTTTTACGTTCTCAGATATACTGGGCGGTTTAGACATAATGCTAATGGATGGCGTGTTATCATTTGCATCAGCCACCTCCACAATTACTTTACATGCATCTGACAGGCCTCCCTGATCTACTACCTGAACATCTAACTTGTAAAGTTTCCTTTTTTCATAATCAATATTCCCAGCCAAGGTCAATACTCCCTTGTCCACATCAATTTGGAAAATGCCTGCTGCTCCCGATTTTGGAATTGTGTACGTTACTTTTCCATTATTGCCTTTATCAATATCTGTAGCGCTAACTGTAGTTATTACAGTGCCAACAGGAGCATTCTCTGTAACACTTGCCTTGTATTCCGGTTTTGAACAAATCGGAGCATTGTCATTGGCGTCTAATACAGTTATGAGAATATGCATTGTTCCTGAGAGCTGTGGTTCACCACCATCCACAGCGGTTAATATCAATGACATATGCTCATGTTTCTCTCGGTCTAACTGTTTCTGTAAAACCATTTCGACATCTTTACTCCCATCTTCACGGCTAATAGTTTTCAGAGCGAAATTATCAGTGGGTTTTAGGGTGTAGCTGTTTAAGCCGTTGACACCAACATCGTCGTCTATTGCTTTCTCCAGGACGAATCGAGCTCCAATAAGAGCTGATTCGCTGATTTCATATTTCATTTCGCTTCTCTCAAATATTGGAGGATTATCATTGACGTCAGTAATTTCGACAGCAACGGTGAAAAACTCAATTGGGTTTTCCAGAATCATTTGGAAATGTAAGGCGCAAGGCGTCGTCTCGCCGCATAAAGCCTCTCTGTCTATTCTCTCTTTGATAAGGAGGACTCCTCTTTCTCTGTTCAGCTCGATATATTCTGCACTGTCACCAGTATAAAGACGAGCTTTACCTGATTTCAGTCTTTTCACATCTAAACCTAAATCCTGTGCGATGTTACCAATTAAAGAGCCTTTCGCCATTTCCTCAGGAATGGAGTAGCTGACCTGCCCGAGCACCGAGCTGAGAGAGAGGACCGAGATGAAGAACATTACTTGCCGCCTCATTGTTCTCTGCAACACGAATCACGTTGTATTCCTGTTTATGTCCAACAACAATTCAGTGGTAATCCATTAGGCTATATTTCGTCAGTGTAATTCAAATGTGTCCATGAACTAAAAGTGAAAAGTAACTATCCGTCGGTGTATGTGCTCTGCTCTTTGTATCATGTATTCGCACTGAATGTCTCTTTTTCTCTGGTGAGGGGAGGTACTGGTGAAATCTGCCATAAAATTGCCACACACTGGCCAACAGCGGCCCTAAGAGTTCACTGTATTGAACTACACACAGTTCTGCAAGACAGAAAAGTAAAATATCATTGCTGGGGGAAAAGCGTGATGTCCGAGGTTCGGAACAATGCTCGTTAAAAAAACCTTAACCATTACTCAGAAAATAAAAACTAATTAAAGATAAAAAATAAAAAAAAGTTAATCTTGCTAAACGTACAGGATTAGTACCAAGTGGCCTCTGTTTTATGAAAGTAGACCATATTGAATCCGAAGTAATTTTATCCGCCATGAAGCTGCAGGAAATGCGTATCGAGTATGCGCTATAGGTTTCTGCCGAAGCAATACCTCACACACACGCACACGCACACGCACACACGCACGCACGCACGCACGCACGCACGCACACACACACACACACACACACACACACACACACACACACACACACACACACACACACACACACACACACACACACACACACACACACACACACACACACACACACACACACAGAGAGAGAGAACCAAGCCTCGGCTGTCGCTGTCCAAGGTTCTGAAGCTATACCCGTGGGTGACGCTGCATGCCGATGTCAAAATGGTTTATTGATGATCAAAATGTGAACATTCTAGCCTCTAGTGGAGAGGCTCGTTCATACAGGATGCTCTTCTTAGTCATGGAAAGTGTAATTTATTAACTATAGACAACTGGACGTGTTTCAGATGTAGTGGAATAAAATGTAAGAGAGAGAGAGAGAGAGAGAGAGAGAGAGAGAGAGAGAGAGAGAGAGAGAGAGAGAGAGAGATAGGGGGGGAGATACTTTTGATGTTCCTTTAATGAACAATCAACACACACCTGCACACGCACGCACGCACGCACGCACGCACGCACGCACGCACACACACACACACACACACACACACACACACACACACACACACACACACACACACACACACACACACAGCAGGGAATAAAAAAAACACACCACCAACAAACCCCACAGATGCAACGAAAGAAAGGTTAACAAAGCCACACCGGCTACTTACACTCAAATACAAATGTCCAGGCCCTCCTCCCCCACAGTGCAGACGGCCCCCCTCAGCCCCTCCTCCCCCACAGTGCAGACTGCCCCCCTCAGCCCCTCCTCCCCCACAGTGCAGACTGCCCCCCTCAGACCCTCCTCCCCCACAGTGCAGACGGCCCCCCTCAGCCCCCAAACACTCTTAAAAGCCTCAACATCATTATTCATTACATAATACATGTACTCAATCCTGAGGCGAGCTGTGACCATCCCCCTGACCATAGCCACAGGATCAGTCGGCCCAGCACCTCTCACCTTGTTTCTGCGCATTAGCCAAATGGCTATCTTAGCCTGCCCAAACAGAACGTTTGTTGAAGTGCACACATCTTTCCGAGTGAATACAGGCCCCAAAATGAAAGATTCCACACTGAAAACCTCCCCCAGCTTTGCAAACAAACCATTCAGAACATTAAAAACATGTACCAAGCAGCGGCATCCATGAAACGCATGTAGAACAGTTTCATTGTAATCACAGAAAGGACATTCGCTGCCGAGACAGGCCGGCAGGCTACAACCTAGCTGAGGTACACAGACTCCCTGCAGCCTTCTCCTTAACCAACACAGCAGAGGCTCTATGGATAAAGTATAGAGTTGGCCTGATAGTGATAGTGAGAGAGAGAGAGAGAGAGAGAGAGAGCACACAGATGCCTCAGCTGTCGCTGTCCAAGGTGCTGAAGATATACATATTGTCCCTGAACAATTTTCAATTAGAAGATTCTAGCCTCTAGCAGACCAGAGACTTATTCATCCAGGATGCTAAAATCCCACACATGTTGTCTCTGACCATGGTGCTGAAAGTCTGTTGTCAGCATATGACAATATGTAACACATCACAACTTGATAATAATGAATCGAAGATTCTAACCTCTAGAGGAGAGTCTGGTTCATCCAGGATGCTCTTCTCACTCTGTATCCGCTGCATCGTCCCTGTAGAACTGGGGTCCATTATCAGCACGTTCTGACTACCGGCTCTGGCGAACTTACAGTCACTCTTTCTGGAGTCAGTCGTCCTGCACACCTCGTAATTGTACACGTGTGGGAGAGTCCCTGTCCCCAAAGTGTCTGAGTAACGTGGTGGATAATATGGAATCACCGGGAGACTGGAGTGATAGAGGATGCGAGACTGTCTCCATCTGTATATTTTCACTGATATAATAACCACTAAACACGTGATGAAGAGAAAGGACACTACAGCCAAAGCCAAGACTAAGTAAAACGTCAGGTTGTCATTGTACTCCTTGTCGTGTGTAAAGTCAATGAACTCCGACAGCACTTCAGGGAAGCTGTCCGCCACCGCCACGTTAACATTGACTGTAGCTGAACGAGAGGGCTGCCCGTTGTCCTCCACTACAACAGTCAGTCTTTGTTTCACAACATCTTTATCAGTGACTTGGCGGATAGTTCTTATTTCTCCATTCTGTAAGCCCACTTCAAACAGCGCCCTGTCTGTGGCTTTCTGCAGTTTATAGGAGAGCCAGGCATTCTGTCCAGAGTCCACATCAACAGCCACCACTTTAGTGACCAGATAGCCCAGATCTGCTGAACGAGGCACCATTTCAGCCACCAGAGAGCCACCAGTCTGGACTGGGTACAGAACCTGAGGGGCGTTGTCGTTCTGGTCCTGGATCAGTATTTTCACAGTCACATTGCTACTGAGTGGAGGAGAGCCTCCATCCTGAGCTTTGACGCGGAACTGGAAATCCTTGAGCTGCTCGTAGTCAAAAGAGCGCACTGCATGGATGACTCCACTATCAGCACTAACGGACACATATGAGGAGACGGGCACTCCGTTAACAGAGGAGTCCTCCAGTATGTAAGAAACACGGGCATTCTGGTTCCAGTCAGCGTCTCTGGCTTTCACTGTGAATATAGAGAGGCCTGGTGTGTTGTTTTCTACAATGTAGGCCTCATATGAGCTCCTCTCAAAGACAGGTGCGTTGTCATTCACATCTGAGATCTGTAAGGTGAGAGTGACGCTGCTGGAGAGGGAGGGCACTCCCTCATCAGAGCAAGTCACAGTAATATTATACTCAGAGGCTTTCTCTCTGTCTAAATCACTGTCTGTCACTAAAGTATAGAAATTATTTGTCGTTGATTTCATGGCAAAGGGAATATTTTCGTCCAAGACACACATGACTTTGCCGTTATCACTCGAGTCTGGATCTTGGATGTTAAGCATTGTTACCATTGTTCCTGGTTTGACGTTCTCAGATATGCTGTGAGATTTAGACATTATGTTAATCGAAGGCGTGTTATCATTTGCATCAGCCACCTCCACAACTACTTTACATTCATCTGACAGGCCTCCCTGATCTACCACCTGAACATCTAGATGGTAAAATTTCCTTTTTTCATAATCAATATTTCCAGTCAAGGTCAATACTCCCTTATCAGCATCAATTTGGAAAAGACCTGCTGCTCCTGATTTTGGAATTGTGTATGTTACTTTTCCATTACTGCCTTTATCACTGTCTGTTGCGCTAACTGTAGTTATTACAGTGCCAACAGGAGCGTTCTCTATCACACTTGCCTTGTACTCCGGTTTTGAACAAATGGGAGCATTGTCATTGGCGTCTAATACACTTATGAGAATATGCATTGTTCCTGAGAGCTGTGGCTCACCACCATCCACAGCGGTTAATATCAATGCCATATGCTCATGTTTCTCTCGGTCTAACTGCTTCTGCAAAACCATTTCGACATTTGTTCTCCCATCTCCACGGCTAATACTTTTCAGAGCAAAATTGTCAGTGGGTTTTAGGGTGTAGCTGCTTAGACCGTTGACACCAACATCGTTGTCTATTGCTTCCTCCAAGCCGAAACGAGCTCCGACAAGGGCTAATTCGCTGATTTCATATTTAATTTCACTTCTCTCAAATGTCGGAGGGTTATCATTGACGTCAGTAATTTCGATAGTAACGGTGAAAAACTCCATTGGATTTTCCAGAATTATTTGAAAATGGAGAGCGCAAGGCGTCGTCTCGCCGCATAAAGCCTCTCTGTCTATTCTCTGTTTGATAAGGATGACGCCTCTTTCTCTGTTCAGCTCGATATATTCTGCACTGTCACCAGTATAAAGACGAGCTTTCCCGGACTTCAGTCTCTTCACATCTAAGCCCAAATCCTGTCCTATATTACCGATTAGAGCCCCTTTTGCCATCTCCTCAGGAATGGAGTAGCTGACCTGCCCGAGTATTGAACCGAGAGAGAGTGCCGAGATAAACAACAGTACTTGCCGTCGCATCGTTCTGGTCGACATTTCTCTATGTAGAAATCCTTTATTGCTCCCCTTTACGTTACAATATTCCTTTTCAGGTCCGATTTTGAGTTCCAGATATATCCTGTTATATGATCATAATCCCAAATTGAGGAACAAAATAATCACAATTCGAGGTATCAGCGTATGATCTTCTCAAAAACCCGGACTAAGTCTGTCTGTCTCTTTCTTTCTCTCGTTAATATATTGAGGTTGTGGGGGAGGTACTGTTCCAAATGCATTCAGAAATAGGAACTCAATGGCCAACAGCGTCCCTCTCTGTACAAAGGACTGAACTACAGATAATACACTATTGCTGGCAAACATCTAACAGATAGATTCACTATAATCTACCAATCGAAACAGTTAATTAATAATGATAATAATAATAATAACAATAATGATAATAATAATAATAATAATAATAATAATAATAACATAATGTAAAATATCAATAGTTATTATTATTATTATTATTATTATTATTATTATTATTATTATTATTATTATTATTATTATTATTATTATTATTACTATATGATTAGCCTATATATATACACTTTATGGATCTTACAGCCAGACATAAGAGCTTTGAAAGTAAAAAAAAACAGCGATGATCATAAAAACAAAAGGATAATAGACAAACACACCTGCAACGTGCCCACGCACACCACACACGCGCATAGTCAGACACTACAGCATGTCATTGTTTTGAAAAGTAATTTTTGTACACTTGAGAAACAGAACATTCGTTTTCGCTATCCATGGTCCTGAATGACTTGCACATGCAGTCTACTGTGGAATGACGCTTGTTATGGGCAATCGTGTTTTAGTTGATATTATAATCCGTGTAATAGGGAAATCTATAAACGATCTTGGTTCACGTAAAACTGTCGTGTCAACATGAATACAATAGGTACTAACAGTAACACTAATAAAGTAATACTTGTGTGGTACTAGTTTGATTAAGGCTATGAGAGAGAACAAGAGTTTGGATGAGGAAAAACCCTATGTGCAACTTCACAAAAACCATGTTTGCCAGAATGATGAGCATGAAGCTGACTGAATTCAACTCAAACATAAATTAGTTTATCATCAAAAGGTGCAGCGTTCTAGTCCAGGCATTTTACGCAAATATGTGGGTCAACCTCACACTAATTGCAACAAAACCAAACTCAACTGATTTTGTATCCTCAATATGTCCTCAATGAAGGAAAAAAAGTGTTAAGGAAATGTATGAAGGGAAAGTTTTGAAAATGACCTAAATATGATGGTAGCCTATGGAAGCCTATGGAAGCCTTTTTTTTTTATTTTTTATGTGCCATAAATCTCATCACTTATATCCTGTATGTGTTTTTTGCTTCAAGGAGAAAAAATAATAATAATAATAATAAAAAAAAATGTTAAAAAATAAATAAAAAAACGTTTTTGGTAGCATCATATGGGTCATTTTCAAAAATTTCCCTTCATACATTTCCTTAACACTTTTTTCCTTCATTGAGGACATATTGAGGATACAAAATCAGTTGAGTTTGGTTTTGTTGCAATTAGTGTGAGGTCAAGTGACATTTTTACTGGACTATTCACCAGCCAGCCCAGCCTGCACTGGGAATAATAGCGTGCATAACATGTACTTTGAGAGCCTATTGTTTGCAACTTCCTGAGAATGCAGTAATGCCTTACTGAATTCAGACTTGGCATTGCCATCAGCCCGGAGGGAAATACAGATGAAAGTTATCAGAATGGACTATCGGACGCAAACCCAACAAAGCCATGACAGCCCTATAAATCAGCACAAGAATATAGCATAACAGACACACGCGTTGTCAGAAAACCAGCATGAAACAGAGAGCAGTGTTCAAATCGATGCACATTCATTGCAAGTAGAACTGTTCACTATACCACAGTGCTGAAAATGCATTTTCATCAAGCTCGCCTAGATTCGACATATAGGCTACCTCGCCTTGGTTATGGTTTGAACTGATATTTTTGCTCCACAATATAATAATTCAGTGAACTCACCTCTATAAATTACATTATTACATAAATAGCCTACACAAATGAAACTGTTTATGCTCCGTGGTCCATCTAAAATAAAAGAAGACATTCCACTGTAAATACAGCGACCGTAGACATGATAGAGGATTAACTGTGCATGAGTTTATGATCAGAAGACAGACACACAACTCCACACACACACTTGTTCACAAACGCACAGGCACAGCGAGTGCTGTTGGTACACAAAGTGAAACGCCATTGCTTTGAAAAATACAATCATCAGCCAACCCAACAACAGCATGAGCGAGAGGGGGATTTGTTTTACGCTGTCCTTGGTGCTGAAAAGAAGGTGGCCAGATTGCAATACAAATAGAGTAATACTAAAAGATCAAAATCATTAGGCTAATAGCAACACGTGAAAAAATGGAATGTCAATTTCTCTGGAGACTATTCTAAAACAATTAATTATGTCCTATAACATATTATGCCTATCATAATGATTTTGAGTTTGAATTGTGCGAGAATGAAATCCTACTGCTCTCACTAAATGAAATGAAATGAAAGTAAATGTAAAAAATTTAAAAAATGTAATAAATAAATAAATAAATAAATAAATAAATAAATAAATACAAAAATAAACAAACAAACAAACAAATAAATGAATAAATGAATTAATGAATTAATGAATTAATGAATTAATGAATTAATGAATTAATAAATTAATAAATTAATAAATTAATAAATTAATAAATTAATAATAAAATAAAATTTAAGTGTAGGCACTGAGCCAAATTGCTATTGTACCAGGTTTAAGGGAACACGCTATCGATTGCATCTATAGAAGTTTCAGCATTGTTTCCTACACACTAACTTCTAGACTAGAGGACAGTGTCGGAGCACTGGAGCAGTGAGCAAATAAAACGTTGCCATTGCCAATGAGCTCAAAATAGTGTCCAAATCGGTATGCTGGCCTCAAAGCACAAGGTTTCATGCTGACACCGGGAAATGTGGAAGAGAGGGTCTCAAAACACAGTACGCACGCACGCACGCACGCACGCACGCACGCACGCACGCACGCACGCACGCACGCACGCGCGCGCACACACACGCACGCACGCACACACACACACACACACACACACACACGTTCAAGTGGATTTCACAGAGGTACTATACATTAAAAGACCAAGCTCTTATGCAACAACACCAGCATCACAGACACAACTTTCAAGTTGGTCTTGGTTTCATGCAAACCAAGAAATCCAATGGTAAAATGCATGAACAAAGACTAATAAATATAGCTACTATTGAATGACTGCCTTGCATTGGAAGGGACTGACCTCTAGAGGAGAGTCTGGTTCATCCAGGATGCTCTTCTCACTCTGTATCCGCTGCATCGTCCCTGTAGCACTGGGGTCCATTATCAACACGTTCTGACTACCAGCTCTGCCGAACTTACAGTCACTCTTTCTGGAGTCAGTCGTCCTGCACACCTCGTAATTGTACACGTGTGGGAGAGTCCCTGTCCCCAAAGTGTCTGAGTAACGTGGTGGATAATATGGAATCACCGGGAGACTGGAGTGATAGAGGATGCGAGACTGTCTCCATCTGTATATCTTCACTGATATAATAACCACTAAACACGTGATGAAGAGAAAGGACACTACAGCCAAAGCCAAGACTAAGTAAAAAGTCAGGTTGTCATTGTACTCCTTGTCGTGTGTAAAGTCAGTGAACTCCGACAGCACTTCAGGGAAACTGTCCGCCACCGCCACGTTAACATTGACTGTAGCTGAACGAGAGGGCTGCCCGTTGTCCTCCACTACAACAGTCAGCCTTTGTTTCACAACATCTTTATCAGTGACTTGGCGGATAGTTCTTATTTCTCCATTCTGTAAGCCCACTTCAAACAGCGCCCTGTCTGTGGCTTTCTGCAGTTTATAGGAGAGCCAGGCATTCTGTCCAGAGTCCACATCAACAGCCACCACTTTAGTGACCAGATAGCCCACATCTGCTGAACGAGGCACCATTTCAGCCACCAGAGAGCCACCAGTCTGGACTGGGTACAGAACCTGAGGGGCGTTGTCGTTCTGGTCCTGGATCAGTATTTTCACAGTCACATTGCTACTGAGCGGAGGAGAGCCTCCATCCTGCGCTTTTACGCGGAACTGGAAATCCTTGATCTGCTCGTAGTCAAAAGAGCGCACTGCATGGATGACTCCACTATCAGCACTAACGGACACATATGAGGAGACGGGCACTCCGTTAACCGAGGAGTCCTCCAGTATGTAAGAAACACGGGCATTCTGGTTCCAGTCAGCGTCTCTGGCTTTCACTGTGAATATAGAGAGGCCTGGTGTGTTGTTTTCTACAATGTAGGCCTCATATGAGCTCCTCTCAAAGACAGGTGCGTTGTCATTCACATCTGAGATCTGTAAGGTGAGAGTGACGCTGCTGGAGAGGGAGGGCACGCCCTCATCTGAGCACGTCACAGTTATATTATACTCAGACGCTCTCTCTCGGTCTAAATCACTGTCTGTCACTAGGCTATAGAAATGTTTTGACGTGGTTCTAATCATAAATGGAATGTATTCATTAATATCACACGTGACTTTGCCATTTTCCCCGGAATCTGGGTCTTGCACGTTAATAATAGTTACCACTGTTCCTGGCTGGCAATTCTCCGATATTGTATTGGTTTTGGATATAATATTAATAGATGGGTGATTATCGTTCGTATCTGTCACCTCAACAACGATCTTACACGAGTCTGTTAGTCCCCCATCATCACTTGCTTGGACATGAATCTCATAATGTCGTGCTTTTTCATAATCCAGGCTGCCACTTAATGCGACCACGCCTTTATCTTCATCAATTTCAAACACGACAGAATCATCATCTATCGTGTTTGTTAATGAATATGATACTTTACCATTTGAACCCTGGTCTGCATCAGTGGCACTAACGGTACTTATAATTGTGCCTTTTGAAGCTGTCTCCAATATAATAGCTTTATACACTTCCTGCGTAAATACCGGGGCATTGTCATTGGCATCTAGCACATCAATCTCTATTCGCATTGTTCCCGAAAGCTGCGGATCGCCACCATCAGTAGCTGTAAGAGTTAAAAAGAGGTGCGCTTCCGTTTCTCTATCTAGATGCTTTTGCAACACCATCTCAACCTTTCTGCCACCGTCTTGCTGATTTTGCAATTTTAGATGGAAATTGTCTGTGGGTTTTAACGAATATGTTTGCAGTCCATTTACACCGACATCTAGGTCCACAGCTCTTTCTAGAACGAATTTTGCGCCGACTACAGCCGACTCACTAATTCTAAATTTCATCTCATCCTTTTTAAAGCTGGGTGTATTATCGTTGATGTCATTTATTTCTACTGTAACCATATACAATTCAATAGGATCTTCCAGTGTAATTTGGAGATGTAAAGCACAAGGCGTCGTCTGTCCGCAGAGCGCTTCTCTGTCGATTCTCTCTTTCACAAGGAGGACTCCCTTGTCTTTATTCAGCTCGATGTATGCTGCGCTGTCTCCTGTATAGATGCGAGCTTTACCTGACTTCAGTCTTTTCACATCGAGCCCTAAATCATGTGCGACGTTTCCGACTAAAGAGCCTTTTGCCATTTCTTCGGGAACGGAGTAGCTGACCTGTCCGAGCACCGAGCTGAGAGAGAGGACTGAGATAAACAACAGTACTTGCCGTCTCATTGTCATCTCCGATATTTTATCCTCCAAAAATAATACGTTGTATTCCGCAGTGATAAGATCCTTCGTTTCATAGGATTTAAGAGCCAGATATTAAATTGAATGCATATCCTTCTCATCAGAAACAACAGAATCGTATAGCTCCTTTTAACGAGGGATGTATGCTGTATGTCCGACTGTTCGCCTCGTTATAACGAGATGTTGAGGAGAGGAGGGAGGGTGGCTCTGCTTGAAAACTACAAGGCACTGGTCAACAGCGGCCCTAAGAGTCCAAACACTTGAATTGCAGAAAACTAGATAATGAAATAGGTTCAAGATACAGCTAACAATTGAGATTTTAGATGATCCATTTCCAATAGTGCAAGTGATAAATCAAGCCACATTGTGAGAATTCAACACATATTCTAATAGGTCCACATTTTCCAGATAATTTCGTAAAAGTAATTATGGTGGGGAATCTGGGAATGGCATTATGTTCCAGAAAATGGAGAATGAGTTCAGTTGGTCGGTTTGATAAGTGGTAATTTCTTTAGGAGTTTCATAGAGTCAGGCAATTATGTAGTTACTTGAAATAATTTGGCAGCCTAAGTAATTATTCACTTATATATATCTATTATTATTATTATTATTATTATTATTATTATTATTATTATTATTATTATTATTATTATTATACAAAGTCCCAGGGATGATGTCATCAGTGACGTCATAAATTGTGACTTCATCAGTGATGTCAGAGGCATTGTGACATCATCAGTGATGCACACATACACACACAAGAGACACACACACACACGCACGCACGCACGCACGCACGCACACACACACACACACACACACACACACACACACACACACACACACACACACACACACACACACACACACACACACACACACAAGATACACAAGAGACAGGATGCACACACAAACACACACAAGAGACAGACACACACACTGATGACATAATCACTGATGTCATCAGAGATGATGTCATCAGTCTGAGGCTCATGAGAGAGACTGAGGAGGCTCACGAGAGAGACTGAGGGAGAGGAGGAGAGGGAGAGACTGAGGGAGAGGGAGAGAGAGGGGGAGAGAGGGGAGAGACTGATGGAGAGAGAGAGAGGAGGCGAGAGACTGATAGGGAGAGAGAGAGGGAGATGCCGGTTACCAACAACTTGACCAATTATTACTCTCCTCCATAGACCTAATGACACATGAATGAACATCGCCAGGCAGGGCTTCACTGGGAGCTTCACAGGGAAATTCACTGGAACCCTTAGCATAGGCCAGTATGCAACCCTGCTTTACTCAATGCAGGGTTGACAATTTTTTTTGCAAGAGCCACAATCCAAAAAGTCAGTTCCCTCCCTTTATTATTTGCACTCTTTATCATTATTTATTTATTTATTTATTTATTTATTTATTTATTTATTTATTTATTTATTTTATAGGACTTAAGAGAGCCACAATAAAGGCGCTGCATGTGGCTCTATATAGAGCCTCGGGTTGAGTATCACTGGCCTATAGCTTAAACCCATACAAACTTGGGCCCTAGCTCTCAGGCTAGCAGTCCCGTCTATTCCTGGATCACGGCAAAGTGTACTGCTCACAGGGGTGCTTGGCTATTAAATATTCCACGCCCCTCAAACAGGACAGACAAACACTGTCAATTAAGGAACAAATAGATGAAGGGTTACATTCAACACAATAATTTATTCCACATCACTGAATAACTGGATGGCCAATCAAATATATTGCAATGTCTCGATCAACATTCAAAGACACTCAAAATAGATGTATATGTTTTACTCTACTCAAGCCACACTTGACTTGTTCCACTAACCCTCTACACATGAGGGTGGACCCATCGGGTGCAATTTCACACACCATGCCTGAATGAGGAATTGCCAAGAGCAGGAGTGTTAATTAGCACCAATGCTGGTAGGCCTCCCAGCATGACTGCACCACTGCAGTGAGACAGACTACAATGCATAGAATGTCACAACCAAACATGTGTAAGAGAATGACAGGTCACCTGCCTGCAGCTCTGTCTTTGTAGTCAACAACTCAACAATCGACTGTAGCATAGGCTAGTATGTTCTCAAACATTTTCACATCAAGGACCCCTAAACTGACACAAATTAGACCACGGACCCCCATCCATGGAGGTTTTGTCCGAGGGGCCACCATCTGATAAGATTGTTGCTTGTAGATGTTTTATTATCGAAAGTGTATGAAACCCATGAATAGTCATGCATTGTCATTGTGTTACTTTATGGATGGAATTCTAGTGAAAAAAAATCCCCTTTTTGCTGGGGCACCCCTGGAACCCCCTCAAGGACCCCTGGGGGTCCTTGGATCCCACTTTGAGAACCACTGGCATAAGCGCCAGGTATGCCCAATCCTCACCGTGTCATCTTAACAGGCAAAACCATGCATTGCGACACTATTTAAAACTATGGTTATGCCCCCTGAGTACTTTATACTATGTTACTGTATGGTAAGATAAACAGAATGTGTGTCCCTTGTGTTCAAAGGGACTGATGTCTAAGGGTGAATCTGGTTCATCGGACAGGGTTCACCTAATAATCATGAACAAAAAGTAATCTGACATACCACAGGGAAGAAGGCATGTCCCCAACAACAGAATCACTTGATTACAAGTAGTTGATGAGGAAGAGAGTGAGGGAAAGGGAGTGCGGGTTAACTGTTGTCTCTGTCCATGGTGCTGAAATGCTGTTGTCAGTGCATGGCAAGATTTAACACAACACAACTTGATATAATCAAAATGTCAATATTCTAACCTCTATAGGAGAGTCTGGTTCATCCAGGATGCTCTTCTCACTCTGTATTTGTTGCATCGTCCCTGTAGAACTGGGGTCCATTATCAACACGTTCTGACTACCGGCTCTGCCGAACTTACAGTCACTCTTTCTGGAGTCAGTCGTCCTGCACACCTCGTAATTGTACACGTGTGGGAGAGTCCCTGTCCCCAAAGTGTCTGAGTAACGTGGTGGATAATATGGAATCACCGGGAGACTGGAGTGATAGATGCGAGACTGTCTCCATCTGTATATTTTCACTGATATAATAACCACTAAACACGTGATGAAGAGAAAGGACACTACAGCCAAAGCCAAGACTAAGTAAAAAGTCAGGTTGTCATTGTACTCCTTGTCGTGTGTAAAGTCAGTGAACTCCGACAGCACTTCAGGGAAGCTGTCCGCCACCGCCACGTTAACATTGACTGTAGCTGAACGAGAGGGCTGCCCGTTGTCCTCCACTACAACAGTCAGCCTTTGTTTCACAACATCTTTATCAGTGACTTGGCGGATAGTTCTTATTTCTCCATTCTGTAAGCCCACTTCAAACAGCGCCCTGTCTGTGGCTTTCTGCAGTTTATAGGAGAGCCAGGCATTCTGTCCAGAGTCCACATCAACAGCCACCACTTTAGTGACCAGATAGCCCACATCTGCTGAACGAGGCACCATTTCAGCCACCAGAGAGCCACCAGTCTGGACTGGGTACAGAACCTGAGGGGCGTTGTCGTTCTGGTCCTGGATCAGTATTTTCACAGTCACATTGCTGTTGAGTGGAGGAGAGCCTCCATCCTGTGCTTTGACGTGGAACTGGAAATCCTTGATCTGCTCATAGTCAAAAGAGCGCACTGCATGGATGACTCCACTATCAGCACTAACGGACACATATGAGGAGACGGGCACTCCGTTAACCGAGGAGTCCTCCAGTATGTAAGAAACACGGGCATTCTGGTTCCAGTCAGCATCTCTGGCTTTCACTGTGAATATAGAGAAGCCTGGTGTGTTGTTTTCTACAATGTAGGCCTCATATGAGCTCCTCTCAAAGACAGGCGCGTTGTCATTCACATCTGAGATCTGTAAGGTGAGAGTGACGCTGCTGGAGAGTGAGGGCACTCCCTCATCAGAGCACGTCACACTGATATTATACTCAGAGGTTCTCTCTCTGTCTAAATCACTGTCTGTCACTAGGCTATAGAAACTGTTTGATGTAGTTTTGATTGCAAAAGGAATGTTATCCGTTATTTCACAGTTGACCTGACCATTGTTGCTAGAATCTGGGTCAAGTACACTAAACATGACAATAACTGTTTTAAGAGGAGAGTTCTCTGGGATTGAATTTGATTTTGAAAGCACATTGATTACAGGCATGTTATCATTGACATCAATAACATCAACTATAACTTTACTGGAATCAGACAATCCACCACTGTCTTTTGCTTCAATGTCAATTTGGTAGTGTTTGGCTTTTTCATAGTCGATTTTACCAATTAATATTACGTCTCCATTTTCATTTATATGAAATACATCAGATACACTATCCATTGCAGTCGACACTGAATAAGAGACATCACCATTAGTGCCTTTATCTGCATCAGTAGCACTAACCTTCGTCAAAATTGTTCCCCTCTGAGAATTTTCTGTTATGGTTGTCTTGTAAACTGACTGCGTGAAAATCGGAGCATTGTCGTTTGCATCTAGTACAGTCACATAGATCTTCACTGTGCCAGACATCTGAGGCTCTCCCCCATCTACAGCTGTTAACAGGAGTGATATTTGTTCCTGCTGCTCTCGATCTAACGGTTTTTGCAAAACCATTTCCACCTTTTTACTCCCATCGGCCTGACTTTGTAGTTTCAGTGCAAAATTATCAGTAGGTTTCAACGTATAATTTTTCAGACCATTCAAGCCAATGTCCGCATCCACGGCCCTTTCCAACACAAATTTAGATCCTGTAACTGCGGATTCGCTAATTTCAAAACGTTTCTCGTCGTTTTTAAAACTAGGACTGTTGTCATTGATATCAGTAATCTCTACTGTTATACGAAAAAGTTCCATGGGATTTTCTAGAATAATCTGAGAATGTAAAGCACAAGGCGTCGTCTGTCCGCAGAGCGCCTCTCTGTCGATTCTCTCTTTAACAAGGATGGCTCCTCTTTCTTTATTCAGCTCGATGTATTCTGCACTGTCGCCAGTATAAATACGAGCTTTACCTGACTTCAGTCTTTTCACATGTAACCCTAAATCCTGTGCTATGTTACCGACTATAGAGCCTTTCGCCATTTCCTCAGGAATGGAGTAGCTGACCTGCCCGAGCACCGAGCTGAGAGAGAGGACCGAGATAAACAACAGTACTTGCCGCCTCATTGTTCTGTCCGACATTTCTGGTGTGCCACAATAACGTGTTGTCCCGTTGTACAAAGAAAATTCTATCAGGAGCTTAAAAGGAATATAAAATCCACAAGTTTCGAGCAAAAATAAGATCAGCTTAATGTGTCCGTGGATGGTGTTGTCTGTATCCCGAGCAGTGCAGCCTGGCTCTTTCTTTCTCGATCGAACTAGCTATACCGAGATGGCAGGGGAGGTTCTGATACAAATCTGAACTAAAGCTGCAACACGCTGGCCAACAGCGGCCCAATGAGTCCACAGTACGAAACTACAATATTAAAAAATATAAATAATTAAAACACATTATTATTAGTATTATCATTCTCGTTATGATTATGATTATGATTATGATTATGATTATGATGATGATGATGATTATTATTATTATTATTATATTATTATTATTATTATTATTATTGTTGTTATTATTGTTAATAATAATAATAATAATAATAATAATAATAATAATAATAATAATAATAATAATAATAATACATGGAAATCCTCGATTAGGGCAGAACTTGCAAATGGAATATAAAATTAAATTATGACACGTACAAATAATAGGGTCCACCTAATAATGATGAACAAAAACGAATCTGGCATACAAAAACAACGGAGGGTGCCGGAGTAGGGAGTGAGTGAGGGAGCGAAGGTTAAAGCCACATGTCTCTGTCCATGGTGCTGAAATTATGTTGTCAGCGTATGGGTATATTTAACACAACACAACTTGATATAATCACAATGTGAACATTCTAACCTCTATTGGAGAGTCTGGTTCATCCAGGATGCTCTTCTCACTCTGTATCCGTTGCATCGTCCCTGTAGAACTGGGGTCCATTATCAGCACGTTCTGACTACCGGCTCTCGCGAACTTACAGTCACTCTTTCTGGAGTCAGTCGTCCTGCACACCTCGTAATTGTACACGTGTGGGAGAGTCCCTGTCCCCAAAGTGTCTGAGTAACGTGGTGGATAATATGGAATCACCGGGAGACTGGAGTGATAGAGGATGCGAGACTGTCTCCATCTGTATATTTTCACTGATATAATAACCACTAAACACGTGATGAAGAGAAAGGACACTACAGCCAAAGCCAAGACTAAGTAAAACGTCAGGTTGTCATTGTACTCCTTGTCGTGTGTAAAGTCAGTGAACTCCGACAGCACTTCAGGGAAGCTGTCCGCCACCACCACGTTAACATTGACTGTAGCTGAACGAGTGGGCTGCCCGTTGTCCTCCACTACAACAGTCAGCCTTTGTTTCACAACATCTTTATCAGTGACTTGGCGGATAGTTCTTATTTCTCCATTCTGTAAGCCCACTTCAAACAGCGCCCTGTCTGTGGCTTTCTGCAGTTTATAGGAGAGCCAGGCATTCTGTCCAGAGTCCACATCAACAGCCACCACTTTAGTGACCAGATAGCCCACATCTGCTGAGCGAGGCACCATTTCAGCCACCAGAGAGCCACCAGTCTGGACTGGGTACAGAACCTGAGGGGCGTTGTCGTTCTGGTCCTGGATCAGTATTTTCACAGTCACATTGCTACTGAGTGGAGGAGAGCCTCCATCTTGTGCTTTGACGCGGAACTGGAAATCCTTGATCTGCTCGTAGTCAAAAGAGCGCACTGCATGGATGACTCCACTATCAGCACTAACAGACACATATGAGGAGACGGGCACTCCGTTAACAGAGGAGTCCTCCAGTATGTAAGAAACACGGGCATTCTGGTTCCAGTCAGCGTCTTTGGCTTTCAATGTGAATATAGAAAGGCCTGGTGTGTTGTTTTCTACAATGTAGGCCTCATATGAGCTCCTCTCAAAGACAGGCGCGTTGTCATTCACATCTGAGATCTGTAAGGTGAGAGTGACGCTGCTGGAGAGGGAGGGCACTCCCTCGTCAGAGCAAGTTACAGTGATATTATACTCAGACGCTCTCTCTCGGTCTAAATCACTGTCTGTCACTATGCTATAGAAATTAGTTGATGTAGGTTTAATTGTAAATGGTATATTTCTATTAATTACACATTGAACTTGACCATTACTTTCCGAATCAGGATCGTTGACACTCATCATAGCTATCACTGTATTAGAAATGGAATCCTCACGTATCAAAGTTGATGTCGAAATCATATTTATAATGGGACTATTGTCATTAATGTCACTTATATCAATGATAACTTTGCTTGAATCAGAGAGACCTCCTCGGTCAATCGCCTCTATATCAAGCTCATAGCTTTTACCTTTTTCATAATCGACTGGCCCATTTAATACAAGATCACCTTCGTCAGTAATGTGAAAAAGCTTTGAAACAGTATGCATGCCATTTCCGATGACGTAGGTCACCTCGCCATTTGAGCCTTTGTCTGCATCAGATGCACTCACTTTTGTAACGAGGGTTCCTCTTGAGGAGTTTTCTGTAACACTTGCTTTGTAAACGCCTTTCGTAAAAACAGGAGCGTTGTCATTAGCGTCTAACACAGTGACATGAATCTGCATAGTTCCAGACTTTTGCGGCTCACCACCATCCACAGCCGTTAACAATAATGATATATGCTCCTGTTTCTCTCTATCCAACGCTTTCTGCAGAATCATTTCTACCTTTTTACTGCCATCAGCATGGCCATGCAATTTAAGCATGAAATTATCACTCGGCTTAAGTGTATAGCTTTGAAGACCATTCAGTCCTATATCAGGGTCAATTGCTTTCTCTAGCATGAATTTAGAACCGATCACTGCGGACTCGCTGATTTCAAATCTTCTCTCGTCCTTTTGGAACACAGGAGCGTTATCATTAATATCTGTTATTTCCACGGTAATGGGGAATAATTCCATCGGGCTCTCTAAGGCAATCTGGAAATGCAGCGCGCAAGGCGTTGTCAGTCCGCAGAGCGCTTCACGGTCTATTTTTTCTTTGATAAGGAGGACTCCTCTATCTCTATTCAACTCCATATATTGAGCACTGTCTCCTGTATAGATACGAGCTTTACCTGACTTTAGTCTTTTAACATCTAAACCTAAATCCTGTGCTATGTTACCGACTAAAGAGCCTTTCGCCATTTCCTCGGGAATTGAGTAGCTAACCTGCCCGAGCACCGAGCTGAGAGAGAGGACCGAGATAAACAACAGTACTTGCCGTCTCATTGTTCTTTCCGATATTTCTGTCGCACCACAACTAACGTGTTTCCTTTCGTTTTTCAATCAATATACGTCCAGTGTAAATTCAAAATGTAACAAGAATTACAAATTAATCCACACGTCTATCTTCACAAAATAATTCCAGCTTGAAATGTCCGTCGAAAAAGGTGGCTGTAAACTGGAATGTCGATTCTGCGTCTGGCTGGCTGTCCCGATCTCACTATTACCGAGATGACACAGGAGGTTCTGGTACAAACTGATTTAGAACAGCAAAACATTAGCCAACAGCGGCCCGTTGAGTTCACAGTAGGAAACTACATTAGAGAGAGAGAGAGAGAGAGGGGGGGGGGGGGGGATGACAAAGACAGACAGAGAGAGAGGGAGAGAGATGTGTATGTTATGGATTATTGTGTCATGAGTAGCGATGTAATGTTTAATGTAATTGTTCTTGATGGTTTGGCAATGTTCTTTTTTTGATATTCATATAAAGCAATTTGAATTAGAATTAGAATTTGATAAAGATAGTAGTGATGTTAAGCCAACAGTTGTTGGTACTTTTGTGGAAAGTGTAAATGATTAATTACCAAACTAAATGAAACTGTATGTTTTTTTTGCAAGTTGTCGAAAGAGGTGAAATAAAAATAAATTTCTAAAATAAAATAAAATGGTCAACCTTCTGATTAAGCCAGAACGTGCCCTGTAAAGGAGAGAGAGAGAGAGAGAGAGCGAGAGAGAGAGAGAGAGAGAGAGAGAGAGAGAGAGCCAATGCCTAAGTTGTCGCTGTCCTAGGTTCTGAAGCTCTATGAGCTCTAAAAAGTCATTCTGCCACAGGCAGACAGACAGACAGACAGGCAGACAGGCAGACAGACAGACAGACAGACAGACAGACAGACAGACAGACAGGCAGGCAGACAGACATACAGGCAGACAGGCAGACAGACAGACAGACAGACAGACAGACAGACAGGCAGGCAGACAGACAGACAGACAGACAGACAGAAAGACAGACAGACAGATATACAGTGCTATGCCTGTCGCTGTCCAAGGTGCTAATATTACCCGTGAATGACGATTAACAAAATAAAATCAATAATACAAATAAAAAAAGATAATCAAAATGTGAACATTCTAACCTCTAGAGGAGAGTCTGGTTCATCCAGGATGCTCTTCTCACTCTGTATCCGCTGCATCGTCCCTGTAGAACTGGGGTCCATTATCAGCACGTTCTGACTACCGGCTCTGCCGAACTTACAGTCACTCTTTCTGGAGTCAGTCGTCCTGCACACCTCGTAATTGTACACGTGTGGGAGAGTCCCTGTCCCCAAAGTGTCTGAGTAACGTGGTGGATAATATGGAATCACCGGGAGACTGGAGTGATAGAGGATGCGAGACTGTCTCCATCTGTATATTTTCACTGATATAATAACCACTAAACACGTGATGAAGAGAAAGGACACTACAGCCAAAGCCAAGACTAAGTAAAAAGTCAGGTTGTCATTGTACTCCTTGTCGTGTGTAAAGTCAGTGAACTCCGAAAGCACTTCAGGGAAGCTGTCCGCCACCGCCACGTTAACATTGACTGTAGCTGAACGAGAGGGCTGCCCGTTGTCCTCCACTACAACAGTCAGCCTTTGTTTCACAACATCTTTATCAGTGACTTGGCGGATAGTTCTTATTTCTCCATTCTGTAAGCCCACTTCAAACAGCGCCCTGTCTGTGGCTTTCTGCAGTTTATAGGAGAGCCAGGCATTCTGTCCAGAGTCCACATCAACAGCCACCACTTTAGTGACCAGATAGCCCACATCTGCTGAGCGAGGCACCATTTCAGCCACCAGAGAGCCACCAGTCTGGACTGGGTACAGAACCTGAGGGGCGTTGTCGTTCTGGTCCTGGATCAGTATTTTCACAGTCACATTGCTACTGAGTGGAGGAGAGCCTCCATCCTGCGCTTTGATGCGGAACTGGAAATCCTTGATCTGCTCGTAGTCAAAAGAGCGCACTGCATGGATGACTCCACTATCAGCACTAACAGACACATATGAGGAGACGGGCACTCCGTTAACAGAGGAGTCCTCCAGTATGTAAGAAACACGGGCATTCTGGTTCCAGTCAGCGTCTCTGGCTTTCACTGTGAATATAGAGAGGCCTGGTGTGTTGTTTTCTACAATGTAGGCCTCATATGAGCTCCTCTCAAAGACAGGTGCGTTGTCATTCACATCTGAGATCTGTAAGGTGAGAGTGACGCTGCTGGAGAGGGAGGGCACGCCCTCATCAGAGCACGTCATAGTTATATTGTACTCAGAGGCTCTCTCTCGGTCTAAATCACTGTCTGTCACTACCGTAAAGAAATTATCTGTCGATGATTTCATGGCAAAAGGGATATTTTCGTCTAAGAAACACATGACTTTGCCGTTGTCACCCGAGTCTGGATCTTGGATGTTAAGCATTGTTACCATTGTTCCTGGTTTGACGTCCTCAGATATGCTGTGAGATTTAGACATTATGTTAATGGTTGGCGTGTTATCGTTTGCATCAGCCACCTCCACAATTACTTTACATGCATCTGACAGACCTCCCTGATCCGCCACCTGAACATCTAACTTGTAAAGTTTCCTTTTTTCATAATCAATATTCCCAGCCAAGGTCAATACTCCATTATCGACATCAATTTGGAAAAGACCTGCTGCTCCTGATTTTGGAATTGTGAATGTTACTTTTCCATAACTACCTTTATCAATATCTGTAGCGCTGACTGTAGTTATTATAGTGCCAACAGGAGCGTTCTCTATCACACTTGCCTTGTATTCAGGTTTTGAACAAATCGGAGCATTGTCATTGGCATCTAATACAGTTATGAGAATATGCATTGTCCCTGAGAGCTGTGGCTCACCACCATCCACAGCGGTTAATATCAATGACATATGCTCATGTTTCTCTCGGTCTAACTGTTTCTGTAAAACCATTTCGACATCTTTACTTCCATCTCCACGGCTAATAGTTTTCAGAGCGAAATTATCAGAGGGTTTTAGGGTGTAGCTGTTTAGACCATTGACACCAACATCGTCGTCTATCGCTTTCTCCAGGACGAATCGAGCTCCAATAAGGGCTGATTCGCTGATTTCATATTTAATTTCGCTTCTCTCAAATGTTGGATGATTATCATTTACGTCAGTAATTTCGATAGTAACAGTTAAAAACTCCATTGGATTTTCCAGAATTATTTTAAAATGTAACGCGCAAGGCGTCGTCTCGCCGCATAAAGCCTCTCTGTCTATTCTCTGTTTGATAAGGAGGACGCCTCTTTCTCTGTTCAGCTCGATATATTCTGCACTGTCACCAGTATTATAAAGACGAGCTTTTCCGGACTTCAGTCTCTTCACATCTAAGCCCAAATCCTGTCCTATATTACCGATTAGAGCCCCTTTTGCCATCTCCTCAGGAATGGAGTAGCTGACCTGCCCGAGTATTGAACCGAGAGAGAGGACCGAGATAAACAACAGTACTTGCCGTCGCATCGTTCTGGCCGAAATTTCTCGATGAAGAAAATCCGTTATTGCTTCCTTTTACTTTGCAATATTCCTTTTCAGTTTTGATTGTGAATTCCAGATATAACCTCTCGTGTTATGATCATAATCCCAAACTGTGCAACAAAATAATTATGTCAGCGTCTCGGCGTGTGGTGTTCTAAAAACCCGGACTGTTATGTCTGTCTCTCTCCCTTTCTCTCTTTAATATCGAGGTGGTGGGGGAGGTAGCCTACTGCTACAAATGCATTCAGAAATAGTAACCCAATGGCCAACAGCGTCCCTCTCTGTACAAAGGACTGAACTACAGAAAATACTTGGAAAAATGTACCGACACCAGTTACAGTTTAAACGACGACCACGACAACAACAACAACAACAACAACAACAACAACTACAACAACAACAACAATGATAATAATTTTACTATAATTATTATTATTATTATTATTATTATTATTATTATTATTATTATATTTATTATTTATTATTATTATTGTTATTATTATTATTATCATTATTATTATTATTATTATTATTATTATTATATAACACGATTCTCTTAATCCCTGCTGTGATATTGTAAATTATATAAAAAAACGTTATGGAGCGGCAACACATTTGGAGGTACAAACATAATGCAGCGTGAATAAAACACAAATGCACAAGCGCACGTAAGCACACACACACACACACACACACACACACACACACACACACACACACACACACACACACACACACACACACACACACACACACACACACACACACACACACACACACACACACACACACACACACACACACACACACAAGTGCAAAGGATGTCGGGTAATTGCTTTGAAAAGTACCTTTGCTCCACTGCAGTGGGAGCAAGAGAACTGTAGTTGTCGCTCTCCATGGTCCTGAATGACACTTGATTTTCAGTTGAATTATAGTCTGTGTAATAGGGAAATCTATAAACGATGTTGGGTGTAAAACTGAGCAATTAATTATTAAAAGTAATACGTGTGATGCTATATTGTGATAAGGCAGACACATAAACAAGAGTTTGGATGAGTGAAATCGAATCAAAATCACTTTTGCCCAGAATGCTGAGCAGGTGATCACATGAAGCTGACGGATTCAACTGAAACATAAACACATTGTACATTATGTTTATCATTACACGTTGCAGCGTTATTCACTGGATAATCGTGTAATAACATGTATTTGGATAACATAACTCCGTTTGCTACGTACTCTTGCTACGTAATGTGTCACTCAATAAAATAAAATAAAAGTAATATCTGACGCAAACTCGCAACAAAGCCGTAATAAATCAGAGGAAAGAAATAGCATTCAGCAACAGCCACAGGCCACTTGCAGACAGCGTTGTCAGAAAACAATCAGCGAAAAAAGCACAGAGCATTTCCAATCGATTCCCGCTCATTACAAGTGGAAGTGTTCACCATCGCAGTGCTGAAAATACATTTTAATTGTTATGGTTCAAAATAATACTTTTGCTAAACAATCTTATAATGTAGTGAACAAACCTCCAGAGGAGAGTCTGGTTCATCCAGGATGCTCTTCTCACTCTGTATCCGCTGCATCGTCCCTGTAGAACTGGGGTCCATTATCAGCACGTTCTGACTACCAGCTCTGCCGAACTTACAGTCACTCTTTCTGGAGTCAGTCGTCCTGCACACCTCGTAATTGTACACGTGTGGGAGAGTCCCTGTCCCCAAAGTGTCTGAGTAACGTGGTGGATAATATGGAATCACCGGGAGACTGGAGTGATAGAGGATGCGAGACTGTCTCCATCTGTATATTTTCACTGATATAATAACCACTAAACACGTGATGAAGAGAAAGGACACTACAGCCAAAGCCAAGACTAAGTAAAAAGTCAGGTTGTCATTGTACTCCTTGTCGTGTGTAAAGTCAGTGAACTCCGACAGCACTTCAGGGAAGCTGTCCGCCACCGCCACGTTAACATTGACTGTAGCTGAACGAGAGGGCTGCCCGTTGTCCTCCACTACAACAGTCAGCCTTTGTTTCACAACATCTTTATCAATGACTTGGCGGATAGTTCTTATTTCTCCATTCTGTAAGCCCACTTCAAACAGCGCCCTGTCTGTGGCTTTCTGCAGTTTATAGGAGAGCCAGGCATTCTGTCCAGAGTCCACATCAACAGCCACCACTTTAGTGACCAGATAGCCCACATCTGCTGAGCGAGGCACCATTTCAGCCACCAGAGAGCCACCAGTCTGGACTGGGTACAGAACCTGAGGGGCGTTGTCGTTCTGGTCCTGGATCAGTATTTTCACAGTCACATTGCTACTGAGTGGAGGAGAGCCTCCATCCTGCGCTTTGACATGGAACTTGAAATCCTTGATCTGCTCGTAGTCAAAATAACGCACTGCATGGATGACTCCGCTATCAGCACTAACGGACACATATGAGGAGACGGGCACTCCGTTAACCAAGGAGTCCTCCAGTATGTAAGAAACACGGGCATTCTGGTTCCAATCAGCATCTCTGGCTTTCACTGTGAATATAGAGAGGCCTGGTGTGTTGTTTTCTACAATGTAGGCCTCATATGAGCTCCTCTCAAAGACAGGTGCGTTGTCATTCACATCTGAGATCTGTAAGGTGAGAGTGACGCTGCTGGAGAGGGAGGGCACTCCCTCATCAGAGCAACTCACTGTAATATTATACTCAGAGGCTCTCTCTCTGTCTAAATCACTGTCTGTGACTAAACTGAAGAAATTATTTGACGATGACTTAATTGAAAATTGAATATTTCCATCCAAAACGCACTGGACTTTTCCATTATCACTTGAATCAGGATCTTGAATGTTCAGCATAGTTACAACCGTGCCTAACTTTACATCCTCAGATATGATAGTTGATTTTGACATAATATTTATAGTTGGGGAGTTATCATTTGTGTCAAGCACTTCAATTATAACTTTACAGACGTCCGAAAAGCCACCTTGGTCTGTAGCTTGAACGTATATCTCATAATGTTTCAACTTTTCATAATCAATATCTCCAATTAATTCAATGACACCACTTTCTTCATCTACCTGAAATAGATCCACTGCCCCCTCAGCGACACTGGACATTGAATATTGGACATGCCCATGAGAACCCTGATCTGCATCGGTTGCACTCACTTTAGTTAAAACAGTGCCTTTCACGGCATTTTCTTTCACATTAGCCTTGTACTCTGTTTGTGTACAAACAGGCGCATTGTCGTTAGCGTCCATCACTGTAATGAGAATTTGCATCGTTCCGGAGAGCTGCGGTTCGCCGCCATCTGCAGCAGTTAACACCAAAGACAGCCGCTCCTGTTTCTCTCGGTCAAGAGGTTTCTTTAAAACCATCTCAACATTACTACTAGTACCAATTCGATGAGGATTTAAAGCGAAATTGTCACTTGAGCTTAGTGAATAGCTCTGGATGCCATTAACCCCGACGTCGTCGTCAATTGCCTTCTCTAAAACAAATTTAGCCCCAATTTGAGCCATTTCGCCTATGTCAAATTTCATTTCAGTATTTTTAAAACTAGGAGCGTCATCATTAATATCGGTGATTTCGACCGTGATGCTGTAAAATTCCATTGGATTTTCTAAAATGATTTGAAAATCAAGAGCGCAGGGCGTAGTCTTCCCGCAGAGGACTTCTCTGTCTATTCTCTCTTTGATAAGGAGGACTCCTCTTTCTTTATGCAGCTCGATGTATTCTGTATTGTCTCCCGTATAAATGCGAGCTTTGCCAGATTTCAGACGTTTCACATCTAAACCTAAATCCTGTGCTATGTTACCGACTAAAGAGCCTTTCGCCATTTCCTCAGGAATAGAGTAGCTGACCTGCCCGAGCACCGAGCTGAGAGAGAGGACCGAGATAAACAACAGTACTTGCCGCCTCATTGTTCTGTACATAATTTCCAATGCCACAAAAACGAGGAAAATAGTGTATCCCGCACTTGGATTCCAAACAGAAATGTCAGCAGAAACAGATAGTCCGTAATCCACATGCCATGAATAAAGGAAAATACCCGATATCTTCGTGTTTGCATCCCCCTACTCCAAAATGTGCCTTTTCGATTTTTTTTGCTCTGATAATGGAGGAGGTACTGTTCTCTGAAAATCAACAGACTGTCCAACAGCGTCCCTATGAGTTCACTGCATACAACTACAAATACAAAATAATTAATTGTCATGGGGTGAAACACAGTCTAATGCTGAAACTTGCTCTTATCATGTTAACTTGAAAACTCAACACGCGTTCTTACTCCACAATAGCCATAACTTTTTGCTTACGACAGTCGACAAATAACATAACGATGTTTCAGTTGCATCGAGATAAGGACAGATACAACGCAATCTCGCTCTCTCGCTCACACGCGCGCACGCACGCACACACACACACACACACACACACACACACACACACACACACACACACACACACACACACACACACACACACACACACACACACACACACACACACACACACACACACACACACACACACACACACACACACACACACACACAAGATGTGAACAACAGCAAGGAATACGAGGCGTCTTCCTGTGCAATGCACTGTCCATGGTGCTGAAATACATCGAGCAGAAGGAGTAGACAGCGAACTTGTAATAATTGACCTTATAGTCAATGCAGATGGAATGTATTCAAATGCAGGTGACATTACATGGGAAATTAAACAAAATAGATTCCCACGGTAAAACAAAATTGATCAAGCAATCTCGTTTGGTTACCAGCCGTTTTGAGTTATAAAAGCTTTTTGATTTACATGTAGGCCTATGTCTTTTTGACTTTTTATGAGCAATTACTTCGTATTCGTAGCATTTATTTGAAAAAATAAAATTTAAGTTTAGACGAGGCAAAACGTAATTTTAAAAAGGAATAGACATATCCACTCTGCAAGCTAACATAGACGAGAGCCTGTTGTGCAGAATGTTATGTATCCGCTGCATCGTCAAATTGGCAATTGACAATGGCTTGCAATACATGAGCAAGCTACAGGCCTTCAGCATTAAGCCATCTAGAACTTCCCACACAAAGGCCAACAGTGAAGTGACGCAAACTAAATCAGACGGTGCCCATGGTGCTGAAAATGATATGAGCACCGCTGTTCCATGACACTGAATTACATAAAAAATTGTCCGAATTCTTTAACTCACCTCTAGAGGAGAGTCTGGTTCATCCAGGATGCTCTTCTCACTCTGTATCCGCTGCATCGTCCCTGTAGAACTGGGGTCCATTATCAGCACGTTCTGACTACCGGCTCTGCCGAATTTACAGTCACTCTTTCTGGAGTCAGTCGTCCTGCACACCTCGTAATTGTACACGTGTGGGAGAGTCCCTGTCCCCAAAGTGTCTGAGTAACGTGGTGGATAATATGGAATCACCGGCAGACTGGAATGATAGAGGATGCGAGACTGTCTCCATCTGTATATTTTCACTGATATAATAACCACTAAACACGTGATGAAGAGAAAGGACACTACAGCCAAAGCCAAGACTAAGTAAAAAGTCAGGTTGTCATTGTACTCCTTGTCGTGTGTAAAGTCAGTGAACTCCGACAACACTTCAGGGAAGCTGTCCGCCACCGCCACGTTAACATTGACTGTAGCTGAACGAGAGGGCTGCCCGTTGTCCTCCACTACAACAGTCAGTCTTTGTTTCACAACATCTTTATCAGTGACTTGGCGGATAGTTCTTATTTCTCCATTCTGTAAGCCCACTTCAAACAGCGCCCTGTCTGTGGCTTTCTGCAGTTTATAGGAGAGCCAGGCATTCTGTCCAGAGTCCACATCAACAGCCACCACTTTAGTGACCAGATAGCCCACATCTGCTGAGCGAGGCACCATTTCAGCCACCAGAGAGCCACCAGTCTGGACTGGGTACAGAACCTGAGGGGCGTTGTCGTTCTGGTCCTGGATCAGTATTTTCACAGTCACATTGCTACTGAGTGGAGGAGAGCCTCCATCCTGCGCTTTGACATGGAACTTGAAATCCTTGATCTGCTCGTAGTCAAAAGAGCGCACTGCATGGATGACTCCGCTATCAGCACTAACGGACACATATGAGGAGACGGGCACTCCGTTAACAGAGGAGTCCTCCAGTATGTAAGAAACACGGGCATTCTGGTTCCAGTCAGCGTCTCTGGCTTTCACTGTGAATATAGAGAGGCCTGGTGTGTTGTTTTCTACAATGTAGGCCTCATATGAGCTCCTCTCAAAGACAGGTGCGTTGTCATTCACATCTGAGATCAGTAAGGTGAGAGTGACGCTGCTGGAGAGGGAGGGCACTCCCTCATCAGAGCACGTCACCGTGAGATTATACTCAGAGGCTCTCTCTCTGTCTAAATCACTGTCTGTCACTAGGCTGTAGAAACCATTCGAGGTAGATTTGATTACGAACGCGACGTTTTCACCGAGGACGCAGTTCACTACTCCATTTTTGTCAGAGTCTGGATCATGTACACTCATTACCGCTATTACTGTCTGAGATTGAGAGTCTTCCGGTATCGAACGTGATGTTGACATAAGATCTATGAGAGGTTTGTTGTCATTAATATCAATTATATCTACTACCAACTTACTAGAATCCGACAGCCCCCCATGGTCTTTAGCTTCAATATCGATTTGATATTGTTTTGACTTTTCATAATCAACTTCGCCTATCAAACGCACTTCACCGTTATTTTCATCTATTTCAAAGTGATCCATAATACCAACTGTGCTACTTGATATCGAATAGGTTACCAAGCCATTTGAACCAAGATCCATATCTGATGCTCTTACTGTAGTCAATAATGTACCTTTCAGAGAATTCTCTAACAAACGTGCCTTGTATATCGGTTGTGTAAAAACAGGAGCATTGTCATTTGCGTCTAAAACAGTTACGTAAATCTTCACAGTCCCAGACATGTTTGGGTCTCCTCCATCTATCGCAGTTAGCAACAGAGATATCTGCTCGTGTTTCTCTCGGTCTAAAGGTTTCTGTAAAACCATTTCTACCTTTTTACTACCATCAGCTTGAGTGTGCAGTTTCAAAATGAAATTGTCGGTAGGATTGAGCGAGTAGCTTTGGAGACCATTCATCCCAATATCGGAATCAAAGGCCCTCTCGAGAACAAATTTTGCACCGATCATAGCCGACTCGCTTATATCAAATCGCAATGAATCCTTCTGGAAAAGAGGAGCGTTGTCATTAACATCGAGTATTTCGATTGTGACCCTATAAAACTCGATTGGATTTTCCAAAATGATCTGAAAATGTAAAGCGCAAGGCGTCGTCTGTCCGCACAGTGTTTCTCTGTCTATTCTTTCTCTGATGAGCAGTACACCTCTTTCTCTATTCAGCTCGATGTATTCAGCGTAATTTCCCGTGTGTAACCGAGCTTTCCCTGATTTAAGTCGTTTTACATCCAAACCTAAATCTTGTGCTATATTTCCGACTAAAGAGCCTTTCGCCATTTCCTCAGGAATGGAGTAGCTGACCTGCCCGAGCACCGAGCTGAGAGAGAGGACCGAGACAAATAACAGTACTTGCCGTCTCATTGTTCTCCCCGACATTTCTCCTGCACCGAGAATCATTTAAATCCCTTTGATGTATATTCTTCAAGGCAAGTGTTCAAATACAAAGTACAAAATCCCTATCTTGAAAAAAGAAAATCTTAGGTCGATGCCTTTCTTCGCTCTTCTCCCGAACTGTGTAAGCTCTGGAGTCTGTCACATTCTCTCTTTAATGGAGATGATGGGAGAGGTTCCTCTGCCAGCTTGCACTATAAAATGCAACTCATTGGTCTACAGCGGCCCTCTCTGTCCACATGGTTAAATTGCAGGAAAACAAAAAAGCTCAAAACCGATGGATGAATTAAAAGTCATGTCTTGCCATCACGTCAATGACAAGTCAGTCACCCAGTAAATAATAAAACCTCTTCATAGACGTAAATCTTAAGGAAAAACGCAGTAGAAGGAAGGCATTTTATAGAAAACCCGGAATAGGATTGCTGCGAAGGCCATTTCGATACAAGTAGCACACAATGTGAATTTAACCCGCACGCCTAATGTACAATGTCCGCATGTAAACGTTTTAGGCGGGCACAACGAAACACACACACACACACACACACACACACACACACACACACACACACACACACACACACACACACACACACACACACACACACACACACACACACACACACACACCAAACAAACAAAAACTACAAAAGTATTCAAGAGTTCCTTTGCAAAAACAGATCAAAGCCATTCTTTAAAATGAAAACAAGCCCACTGAGTTGTGTGGAAAAAGAAAAATATATAATATAATATAATATAATATAATATAAAATACATAAATACATAAATAAATAAATAAATGACACGCACACACACACACACACACACACACACACACACACACACACACACACACACACACACACACACACACACACACACACACAAATAACACACACGCGCGCGCACACACACACACACACACACACACACACACACACACACACACACACACACACACACACACACACACACACACACACACACACACACACACACACACACACACACACACACTGAAAGCGACTACACTGCAATTTCCACTTCACTGTCCAAGGTCCTGAATAACAAACAATGATATCAACTAACTGAGAAGACTTGCATTAACATCCATATTCTAACCTCTAAGCACAAACACACACACACACACACACACACACACACACACACACACACACACACACACACACACACACACACACACACACACACACACACACACACACACACACACACGCTCTCGTTGCTCTGACAGAGCAAAACATGTAATTGCTTTGAAAAGTACTTTTGCTACACTGCAGAGCAACATAACTTTCGTTTTCGCTATCCATGGTCCTGAATAACATTTGATACGGGCTATCGTGTTTTAGTTTAATTATATTCCGTGTAGTATGGCCATCTATAAACGATGTTGGTTCACGTATACAACTGTTGCATCAACATACTAATATATTATTAGATTAATACTTGTGGGATGATAGTTTGTTAACAGAAAAATCTATAAACAAGAGTTTGGATAAGTGAAATCGAACATCACTTTTGCCCAGAATGCTGAGCAGGTGATGACATGAAGCTGACAGATTCAACTGAAACATAAATATATTGTACATTATGTTTATAATTAAACATTGCAGCGTTATTCACTGGATAATAAAGGTGCAATAACATGTATTTGTAGTGCATATAAATCTGTTTGCACCTACTGAGAATGTTGTAATGTGTCACTCAATTCGGAATGGTTATTGCCCTCAGCGGCCCGGAGGGAAATAAAAATAAAATGGACTATCTGACGCAAACTCGCAACAAAGTCGTAATAAATCAATGCAGAAGATATAGCATTCAACAACAGGCCATACATGCAGACAGCGTTGTCAGAAAACCAGCAGAAAGCACATAGCATTTTTCCAATCAATGCACTCTCATTAGAAGTGGAACTGTTCACCATCGCAGTGCTGAAACTACATTTTCATCAAACGCGCCTGGTGTTAGATTGGGCATTTACCTTGCCAATGTTATGGTTCAAAATAATATTTTTGCTAAACAATCTTATAATGTAGTGAACAAACCTCCAGAGGAGAGTCTGGTTCATCCAGGATGCTCTTCTCACTCTGTATCCGCTGCATCGTCCCTGTAGCACTGGGCTCCATTATCAACACGTTCTGACTACCAGCTCTGCCGAATTTACAGTCACTCTTTCTGGAGTCAGTCGTCCTGCACACCTCGTAATTGTACACGTGTGGGAGAGTCCCTGTCCCCAAAGTGTCTGAGTAACGTGGTGGATAATATGGAATCACCGGCAGACTGGAGTGATAGACGCGAGACTGTCTCCATCTGTATATTTTCACTGATATAATAACCACTAAACACGTGATGAAGAGAAAGGAAACTACAGCCAAAGCCAAGACTAAGTAAAAAGTCAGGTTGTCATTGTACTCCTTGTCGTGTGTAAAGTCAGTGAACTCCGACAGCACTTCAGGGAAGCTGTCCGCCACCGCCACGTTAACATTGACTGTAGCTGAACGAGAGGGCTGCCCGTTGTCCTCCACTACAACAGTCAGTCTTTGTTTCACAACATCTTTATCAGTGACTTGGCGGATAGTTCTTATTTCTCCATTCTGTAAGCCCACTTCAAACAGCGCCCTGTCTGTGGCTTTCTGCAGTTTATAGGAGAGCCAGGCATTCTGTCCAGAGTCCACATCAACAGCCACCACTTTAGTGACCAGATAGCCCACATCTGTTGAGCGAGGCACCATTTCAGCCACCAGAGAGCCACCAGTCTGGACTGGGTACAGAACCTGAGGAGCGTTGTCGTTCTGGTCCTGGATCAGTATTTTCACAGTCACATTGCTACTGAGTGGAGGAGAGCCTCCATCCTGCGCTTTGATTATTAGTTGCAGTTGTTTAATTTGTTCATAATCGAAGGAGCGTACTGCGTGTAAAACTCCCGTTTCAGAGTTTATGGAGACATAAGACGAGATTGGACTACCACTGAACTGTGTGTCCTCGAGGAGGTACGAGATTCTCGCGTTTTGATTCCAATCAGAATCTCGTGCGCTCACACTAAATATTGACACCCCTGGGGAATTATTTTCAACTATATTAGCTGAATAGCTTGGTTTAGTGAACAGCGGTGCATTGTCATTCACGTCTGAGATTCTAATGTGTAAACTCGTTGTACTAGAAAGGGGAGGTGACCCTGAATCGGTGGCAGTTATAGTTACGTTATATTCTGGTGTCGTTTCACGGTCGAAAGGTACAGCTGAAAGCAAATTGTAATAATTAGTCAAAGAGGTCTGAATTTTAAACGGGAGTTTAGAGTCTATTGAACATGTTATTTGACCGTTTCTATCTGAGTCTGCATCTTTAACACTGATGACAGCTATGGTCGTGCCAGGGGGGACATCTTCTAATATTGTGCTGGAGAATGACATTACATTGATAACTGGAGCATTATCATTGACGTCAATAACTTCAATTATAACTTTACTTGCATCAGATAGACCACCATGATCTTTGGCCCCAACTCTTAATTCATATTTCTTATCTTTTTCGAAATCAATCTTATCAGCAACAGATATTTTACCAGAGACACTGTCAATTTCAAATATATTCGCCGCGTTTCCCTTTAGGTCAGACAAACTGTAAGTAACTAAACCGTTAGACCCACTATCGGCGTCTGAAGCATTCACAGTAGTGATATATGTACCAATAGGGGCATTTTCTGTCACTGTAGCCCTGTACACTGATTGGTTAAATACGGGAGCATTGTCGTTGGCATCCAAAACAGTGATGTGTATATTTGCTGTACCAGATCTCGGTGGAGTTCCACCGTCCACTGCTATCAGCTTTAAAGAGAGATGCGGATTCACCTCTCTGTCTAAGGGCTTCTGTAAAATCATTTCAGCGAAGTTAATTCCATCGGCGTTTGAATGTTGTTTCAAAATGAAATTGTCATTTGAGGATAGAACATAATTTTGGAAATTGTTAACGCCTACGTCGCGGTCATATGCGCTTTCTAAATCGAAATGAGATCCTATTGTAGCAGACTCGCTAATATCCAAATTAATTTGATTGCTTTTGAAAGTTGGCGCATTGTCATTGACATCCAATATTTCTACTATTACACGGTGCAGTTCAATTGGGTTTTCTAAAATGATTTCGAAGCTGAAGCTGCAGGGTGTGACATCTCCACAAAGCTGCTCTCGGTCTATTCTCTCATTCACAACTAGAATGCCTTTGTCTGTCTTCAGCTCGGTGTACTGGATGTTTTCTCCGGTCACGATACGGGCCCGGCCAGAACGGAGCCTTTTCAGATCCAAACCCAGGTCTTGTGCTACATTACCGATAAGAGAGCCTTTCTTCATCTCCTCCGGGATTGAATACCGGATTTGACCGTCAACGGTGGAAATGAAAGACACGAAAAACAACATCATCTGCCATTTTCCGCATTGGGGCTGACGTATCGCCATGTCTTGATAATAGAATCCGAGTGAAGATAAAAAAGAATTAGCCCTCTTGCAAGGGATGCAAAGATGTATAAATATTCCGGGTCAAAAAAATCGAGCATTCCCTCTTTCCAAGTTATTCCTTTTAAAATGCTGCCAAAGCGAGTGTATCTCCATCAAGCCCCACCTTGTACAATGATTCATTTCACTCCTCTACATCGCTGCTACAGAGCAGGCCTTTTTTTTGTGATCAACAGCGTCACTTAGAGTCCAAAATGGTGAACACCAAAAGAGTTCACTTCTTGAAACCAAATTATTCTATGAAAGTCTTCAATGTCCGTAATCACTTCAATTAACGTTGGATTTATCCTATATTGTATACAGAAAAAGGCCGGGAACCACAGGGCAAATAATTTAAAGCTGAAATAATAACGTGTAATAACATGTATTTGGAGAGCATGAAACTCTGTTTGCAACCTGAGAATGATCTAATGTCTCACTCAATTCAGAGGGGTTATTTCCATCATCCCAGACAGAAACAAAATAAAAACAGAAGATCAGAATGGACTATTTGTCACTAACCCACAACAAAGCCATGGCAGCAGTAATAAATACGCGCAGATAGAGCAACAGGACACAAGCACACACAGCGTTCTCAGAAAACCAGCAGAAAACAGGGCAGTGTTCCAGTCAATGCGCACTCATTGCAAGTGGAACTGTTCACCATCGCGGTGCTGAAATGCGTTTTCCACCAACGTCGCCTGTTGGATTGGACAATTACATTGCCCGTGTTATGGTGTAAACAATTATGTTTGCTTCATAAGGACAGGCATTTTACAACAATAACAGCCTGGAACGGAGCTGTCCGAACCGTATAGTGCTGAAAAGGATCAGGATGCAGAAAGCCTGTATGTAAACTCAGGGAAGTCTTGACACACAATGTTTGAATGAAACAATTTGAGACATTTTACATCAACGACGCTCGTTTCAAATTAATACAATTTGACCTCACCTCTAGGGGAGAGTCTGGTTCATCCAAGATGCTCTTCTCACTCTGTATTCGCTGCATCGTCCCTGTAGAACTGGGGTCCATTATCAGCACGTTCTGACTACCGGCTCTGCCGAACTTACAGTCACTCTTTCTGGAGTCAGTCGTCCTGCACACCTCGTAATTGTACACGTGTGGGAGAGTCCCTGTCCCCAAAGTGTCTGAGTAACGTGGTGGATAATATGGAATCACCGGGAGACTGGAGTGATAGAGGATGCGAGACTGTCTCCATCTGTATATTTTCACTGATATAATAACCACTAAACACGTGATGAAGAGAAAGGACACTACAGCCAAAGCCAAGACTAAGTAAAAAGTCAGGTTGTCATTGTACTCCTTGTCGTGTGTAAAGTCAGTGAACTCCGACAACACTTCAGGGAAGCTGTCCGCCACCGCCACGTTAACATTGACTGTAGCTGAACGAGAGGGCTGCCCGTTGTCCTCCACTACAACAGTCAGCCTTTGTTTCACAACATCTTTATCAGTGACTTGGCGGATAGTTCTTATTTCTCCATTCTGTAAGCCCACTTCAAACAGCGCCCTGTCTGTGGCTTTCTGCAGTTTATAGGAGAGCCAGGCATTCTGTCCAGAGTCCACATCAACAGCCACCACTTTAGTGACCAGATAGCCCACATCTGATGAACGAGGCACCATTTCAGCCACCCGAGAGCCACCAGTCTGGACTGGGTACAGAACCTGAGGGGCGTTGTCGTTCTGGTCCTGGATCAGTATTTTCACAGTCACATTGCTACTAAGTGGAGGAGAGCCTCCATCCTGCGCCCTGACAACTAATTGAAGGCGTTGAATTTGTTCATAATCAAAGGAGCGTACTGCGTGTAAAACTCCAGTTTCAGAGTTTATGGATACATAAGTAGAGACTGGACTACCACTAACTCGTGTGTCTTCGAGAAAGTATGATATTCTCGCGTTTTGATTCCAGTCAGAGTCACGCGCGCTGACGGTAAATATAGACATTCCAGGGGGATTATTCTCTGTGATGTAAGCATCATAAGTGATTTTGTCAAACAATGGAGCATTGTCATTTACATCAGAGATTCGCAGACGTAACGTTACAGTGCTAGACTGGGAAGGAGATCCCGAATCAGCCGCCTTTACAGTTATGTTATATTCTGGCATAAACTCCCTGTCAAAAGCTGAATCTGTTATTAACGTATAATAATTGGTCAATGTTGATTTAATCTTAAATGGGAGGCTGTTATCTATTGAACATGTAATTTGACCATTTTGCTCTGAGTCTGCGTCTTTCACGTTTATTATTGCCACTGTGGTACCAGAGGCAGCATCTTCAGGCACAGGGCTGGAGAAAGACATGACATTTATAACAGGTGCATTATCGTTGATGTCTACAATCTCAATTAATACCTTACTTGAATCAGTAAGACCTCCTTGGTCTACAGCCTCAATCGTGATTTCATATTTCTTATCTTTCTCATAATCTATTTGACCCAGAAGTGTTATCACTCCCGTGATTTCATCTATTTGAAATATGTCAGTTAGACGCTCTTTCATGTTGGAAAACCCATATGTGACGAGACCGTTTGATCCACTATCTGCATCACTAGCATTCACTGTCGTAATATAAGTACCCTTTGCTGCGTTTTCCGTAACAGCAGCCCTATAGACTGACTGGTTAAAAACGGGAGGGTTATCATTAGCATCGAGGACAGTGATGTCTATATTTACTGTGCCAGATCTCTGTGGATTTCCACCGTCCACAGCGATGAGCTTCAACGATATTCTTGGCTGAGTTTCTCTATCTAATGATTTTTGTAAGATCATTTCTGCATTTCTACCATCTTGAGTTGAGTGTTGCTTCAACCCAAAAATATCATTGTTAGTCAGTATGTATTTCTGTAGACCATTATTACCTACATCTGGGTCTTCTGCACTGGCTAATATAAAGCGTGATCCCAGGGTAGCCAATTCACTTATTTCGAATTTAATCTCATCTTTCCTAAACATCGGTGAATTGTCATTAATGTCAGTAATTTCCACAGTTACTCGATGCAATTCCATGGGGTTTTCTAAAATCACCTCAAAGCTGAAGCTACACGGTGTGACGTCTCCACAAAGCTGCTCTCGGTCTATTCTCTCATTGACAACGAGAATCCCTTTGTCCGTCTTCAGCTCGGTGTACTGGATGTTTTCCCCGGTCACGATACGGGCCCGGCCAGAACGGAGCCTTTTCACATCCAAACCAAGGTCTTGTGCTACGTTACCGATAAGTGATCCCTTCTTCATCTCTTCTGGGATTGAATAGCGGATTTGGCCAGAGACGATGTGATTGAGATATGAAAGGAAAAGCAAAAACATCCATGGCCCACAATACAAACGCCATTTTCTGCACCAAGAATCTGATTTTTCAAACGCCATATCAGAAAGAAAAAATCCAAGATCAACAACCTCAAATATACAGTCCACAATGAACAAATCCAGTTGCACTATAGTGATCCTCTATATTTTAAGCAGCTCTCTTTATGAAAGAATTTGCCCCCGTCGTCCTGCAAAGCCCATGTCTGTTCGGCTCTGTTAAACGCAGTCATGGGGGCGCTGGCTCGATTAACTCACGCGGCTATTTGTTTAACTGACCAATAGCGTCCCTTAGAGCCCAAAACATGAACAGCATTACCATTTGCAGAGAGATGGGAGAAAAAACATCAAATTATGAAGCACAGTAATAAAGTAGGCTATTATGGAACTGCATGCCTATATTGTAAACTATAAAGATAAATCATATAGTTATCTTCCATATCACTATTATTAAATGATCAAATAATGTTGTCTTGATTTGTTGAAACCGAGTTCATCCTCAACCTATAGCCTACACAATGATTCACAATCATGAAAGCATGCACCTTTGGTCTGCCTGGCGCTGAGTGAATTATCTGACACATGACGGTCGGAAACTCAGTATGTGCAATTGTAATCCATGTTATCGCAGCAGCATACAACAAAAAACATCGAGTCTTTGACACGATTGGAAGCCATTGCACTAAAGTGAATTGTAAATAGGGGAATCTTAGTCAAATGGAAAAAGATAAAGGAGAGAAAGAGGTAGCGTTCAACTGTCCAGGGTTCTGAAATGCCAGACTTGAGTGAACCCATGTTATGGCATACCCCTATAATTAAAACGCATAGACCTGATGAATGATCAAAGGTTACCTAATCTCTAATCATTACAATTACCCTTTCAGACAAATGCAATGCTTGCCCTCGCACCTCAAATACAATGAAACGTACTTGAATGAAATACTAAGATTTCATGAAGAAAGGTCGACCTACAGTACATCATGCTTTGAAACACTGTGAAACAGTACAGCCTAAAACTCAAGAAAGACATGCCATGTCCACCAGTTGTGGGTCTGAAATAAAATCTGAGCCGCACTGGACTCTGCAGACAAATACTTTGCACAATGCAGTCAGTCCAAACACAAAAATAAACAACTGGGTTGTTTAATGTAAGATTGGTAAGAAAAATATAATTAAGATCCCATGAAATTCAATTCCATCGCAGCTACTCAATCAGCTACAAATTATAACACAATGGATGTATACAAATTGCTGCAGACCTATACTAGTAAGGCATCAATGAATAACTTCACACATAAAGGCCCAGTGAAGTGATGCGAATGAAATCAGACGCTGTCCACGGTGCTGAAAATGCCCATACGGCACCGCGGCTAGCTGCTTATATACAGCAATATAAGCCTAAGAGGAGCTGTCCGACTCGTGGTGCTGAACAGGACCCGCATATGTAAGGCCTACATGGGAAGTCTTGACACACAATGACACATGACTTGACAAAGGCCACCAGGCCGAAACGTTGTCCTTTTATTAAATTCATTGCATCGGAGCCAGAGTGTGCGGTTTCTATTCTTTTTATAAAGTCTTGACACACAAGTCATAATGTTTGAATGCAACCAACCATATGCAGGCATTTTACATCAACAAAGCTCGTTTCAAATTAATAAACTTTGACCTCACCTCTAGAGGAGAGTCTGGTTCGTCCAGGATGCTCTTCTCACTCTGTATCCGCTGCATCGTTCCTGTAGAACTGGGGTCCATTATCAGCACGTTCTGACTACCGGCTCTGCCGAATTTACAGTCACTTTTTCTGGAGTCAGTCGTCCTGCACACCTCGTAATTGTACACGTGTGGGAGAGTCCCTGTCCCCAAAGTGTCCGAGTAACGTGGTGGATAATATGGAATCACCGGCAAACTGGAGTGATAGAGGATGCGAGACTGTCTCCATCTGTATATTTTCACTGATATAATAACCACTAAACACGTGATGAAGAGAAAGGACACTACAGCCAAAGCCAAGACTAAGTAAAAAGTCAGGTTGTCATTGTACTCCTTGTCGTGTGTAAAGTCAGTGAACTCCGACAGCACTTCAGGGAAGCTGTCCGCCACCGCCACGTTAACATTGACTGTAGCTGAACGAGAGGGCTGCCCGTTGTCCTCCACTACAACAGTCAGCCTTTGTTTCACAACATCTTTATCAGTGACTTGGCGGATAGTTCTTATTTCTCCATTCTGTAAGCCCACTTCAAACAGCGCCCTGTCTGTGGCTTTCTGCAGTTTATAGGAGAGCCAGGCATTCTGTCCAGAGTCCACATCAACAGCCACCACTTTAGTGACCAGATAGCCCACATCTGCTGAGCGAGGCACCATTTCAGCCACCAGAGAGCCACCAGTCTGGACTGGGTACAGAACCTGCGGGGCGTTGTCGTTCTGGTCTCGAATATTTATTTTAACTGTGGCATTGCTGATTAGTGGCGGGGACCCCCCATCTTGGGCTTTCACAAATATCTCCAACGTTTTAATTTGCTCATAGTCAAATGATCTGAGTGCCTGTATGGACCCACTTTCTGCGTTAACAGAAATGTAAGATGACATGGGGTTTCCATTAAACAGAGAATCAATTAGTAAGTACGATACCCGTGCGTTCTGCCCCGAGTCAGAGTCGTGTGCTTTCACGGAGATCACAGAGAATCCCGGGGAGTTATTCTCAATAATATTAGCTTCGTTAAAGCTATGCTCAAAAACAGGGGCATTATCATTCACATCGGATACTCTGAGTGTTATTGTCTTGTTAGACGAGAGTGGTGGGCTACCCTCATCCACAGCTGTGAAAGTAATGTTATAGTCAGGATTGCGCTCCCTGTCCAGGGCACCATCTGTTACAAGTGTATAATAATTCTTCAGAGATGAGTGGATTACAAAGGGGATCTTGGTGTTAATTGAGCAGTCTATTTTTCCATTTTTACCAGAATCTACATCTTTAATGTTTATGATAGCTACAGTAGTTCCACTTTTTGAGTCTTCAGCGATGGGGCTAGAAAACGACGTTAGCGTTATTACAGGAGCATTGTCGTTCACATCTGTTACATCAATGATTACTTTTGTTGATGCGCTTTGCCCACCCTGATCTTTTGCCTGCACGCCAATCTCGTAGATTTTAGTCTGTTCATAATCAATCTGACCGTTTACAGTTAAATCGCCGGTATTTTCGTCCAGATTAAATAGTTCAGCAACATTACTAGACATGCGATTAAAGTGGTATGTAACACGGCCATTCATACCTTCATCTGCATCTGTTGCGCTCACTGTTATCACTAATGTTCCTTTTGGCACGTTTTCGCTTACAGACGCTTTAAAAATAGGTTGTGTGAAAACCGGGGCATTGTCATTTGAGTCTAAGACAGTTATGTGTATTTTAAGTGTCCCCGATCGCTGTGGCTCACCGCCGTCCACAGCAGTGAGAGTGAGAAGCAGACTTCCCTCCTTCTCACGGTCTAATGCAGTGTAAAGGTACAATTGCGCATATTTAATGCCATTTGGGCTGGACTGGACCTTAATATTGAAATGTGTTGTCGGGTGTAATGTATAGCCGTGTAAAGCATTGATGCCAACATCGGGATCGGTTGCACTCTCTTGTAATAATTCGGTTCCTGGGAGAGCAGACTCTGACATTTCTAAGTGTATTTCTTTTTCAGTAAATGCAGGTGCATTATCATTAACATCCAATACTTCCACTACGATGCTATGTAGTTGCATTGGATTCATCATGATCATTTCAAAATTCAAGCTACAGGGCGATGTCTGCCCGCAGAGCTTCTCTCTATCTATCCTCTCTCCTACGACCAGAATCCCTTTGTCTATATCCAGCCTGATATACTCGCTACTATCACCGTTAACAATTCGGGCGCCGCCTGATTTCATTCTCTTTGCGTCGACACCTAAATCTTCAGCCACGTTTCCTACAAATGAGCCCTTTCTCATCTCCTCTGGGATAGAGTATCGAATTTGGCTGAACGTCGCCTTAACGACACAAACGAGGATCAAGGCCTGTACTTGCCATTTAATCGAGTGTCCTTTGCTGACAAAATGCATTTTCTCCAACAAACCCATCTAATTCCACACGATGGTATGCCGATATGTCAAAGGGTCGGTGCTGAAATTATCCAAAATATGTCAATGAATAAGTTAGTCTCAACAGCAGGGTTGAAAACAGAGATCGAATGCTGTCGACAGTCCTGCTCTCCGCAATACATTAGGAGTATACAGCAGGAGTAGCTGTATATGAACAGCTCCTCCAAATGTGTTTTGAAGACCAACAGCGGCCCTTAGAGTATAATATGAGAATAACGAGTGACGTCACTGGAGCTAGGGAGGGGAAAACAAATATCTTCTCAACTTTTATTATAGCCATTCTATTCAAGTTACTACAATGCAATTACTTATTTATAACTACGTAAAAAGTATGTTTTCAAATTAGAAATGCATTGTGAACTGTTAAAACTGGGCAATACTGTCCATACACATAGCACACACAGGCACGCACGCACACAGGCACGCACGCACACACACACACACACACACACACACACACACACACACACACACACACACACACACACACACACACACACACACACACACACACACACACACACACACACAGACACACACACACACACACACACACACACACACACACACACACACACACACACACACACACACACACACACACACACACACACACACACACACATACACACACACACACACACAGTTAGACAGTAAATATAATGCTTTGAAATATTGACACTTTTTCAAGCTTTAATTTTCACAACACTGCTATATCGTTTGCGCTATCCATGGTCCTGAAATACGAAAAAAGAAATAGACCATCTAGCTAGCCCACAAACCAAGCACATTTCCGACTGAGGCACTGAAACGATAAAAAGACCAAGCTGATAGGGAACAACCTCAGCATTACAGACAAAGCTTTCACCGAGCTCTGTCCATGAATGGTGCTAAAACAGGGAAGTCACGTGCCAACCAATACATTCAATAGTATAAATTATTGTAAGTGTAAGAGAGAAAAATAAAAACTATTAACAAATAACATTGCAGATAAACTTCCGGTCCTACCATCAATAACATGACAAAAATAAAATTCGCACCACAAAAAAATAAATAAAATAATAATCAGCATTAGGCTACACTTAAAAAATACATTTATGAGACCCTGGTGAGAAATAAAATCCACGATCAATATTCAAAAGCCCAGCTCATATCCCCATTGCATTGCATGTTCCACATCTATCCCTTCACCATCGGTGCCACAACTAAATCTATAACAAAGACATGGAAAATTAAATCAGGTAATAATTATCATAGGCTGGTCATGCAGGCATCCCATGACACACTACAAAACAACTAATGAATTACACTGAACATAACAAATGAATCACAGTGCGAGTGTTTCTGAGGGTAGAATTTTCCTGGATTAATTTGCCCTGCAGAACTCTGAGAGGAGCTATCCACCGTCTGTGGTGCTGAAATTCCCAATCATAGTAGCGTGCAGAAAGACAGGCAGAACCCAAATTACATCTGATCGTATTTAGCTAATGTATTAATGTTTATGCAGAATCACAGGCACATGCTCATTCACCAGGGGGTCTTGACAAACAAGTCATGTTTGCATGTAGCCAACCATAACGTGAGACATTTTACAACAGCGAAGCCCGTTTTATTCAATAAAGTTTAACCTCACCTCTAGAGGAGAGTCTGGTTCATCCAGGATGCTCTTCTCACTCTGTATCCGCTGCATCGTCCCTGTAGAACTGGGGTCCATTATCAGCACGTTCTGGCTACCGGGTCTGCCGAACTTACAGTCACTCTTTCTGGAGTCAGTCGTCCTGCACACCTCGTAATTGTACACGTGTGGGAGAGTCCCTGTCCCCAAAGTGTCTGAGTAACGTGGTGGATAATATGGAATCACCGGCAGACTGGAGTGATAGAGGATGCGAGACTGTCTCCATCTGTATATCTTCACTGATATAATAACCACTAAACACGTGATGAAGAGAAAGGAAACTACAGCCAAAGCCAAGACTAAGTAAAAAGTCAGGTTGTCATTGTACTCCTTGTCGTGTGTAAAGTCAGTGAACTCCGACAGCACTTCAGGGAAGCTGTCCGCCACCGCCACGTTAACATTGACTGTAGCTGAACGAGAGGGCTGCCCGTTGTCCTCCACTACAACAGTCAGCCTTTGTTTCACAACATCTTTATCAGTGACTTGGCGGATAGTTCTTATTTCACCATTCTGTAAGCCCACTTCAAACAGCGCCCTGTCTGTGGCTTTCTGCAGTTTATAGGAGAGCCAGGAATTCTGTCCAGAGTCCACATCAACAGCCACCACTTTAGTGACCAGATAGCCCACATCTGCTGAACGAGGCACCATTTCAGCCACCAGAGAGCCACCAGTCTGGACTGGGTACAGAACCTGAGGGGCGTTGTCGTTCTGGTCCTGGACTATTATTCTTATAGTAGCAACCGAACTGAGAGGAGGAGACCCTGCATCACGAGCAGTTATGTTAAATTCAAACCACTTGATTTGTTCGTAATCAAAAGACTTCACCGCATGAATGACACCATTTTCTGAATTTACTGAAACCAACGAAGACACAGCCACCCCATTAATTTCTTTCTCATCCAGAAAATAAGAAACTCTGGCGTTTTGGCCCCAGTCTGCATCACTCGAACTTACAATAAATATGGACAATCCTGGGGAGTTGTTCTCTGGTATAGTCTTACTATATTCTGATTTATCAAATTCAGGTGGGCTGTCATTCACGTCTGTTACTTTGACATTAATGGTTTTACTGCTAGAGAGAGGAGGGGAGCCTTTATCCGAAGCTGTTATGGTGATATTATACTCGGGAATACTTTCTCTGTCTAAGTCGCTTTCTGTAACTATGGAATAATATCCGGTTAATGAAGACTCGATTTTGAAAGGCACATCAGAATTAATGGAGCACTTGACAACGCCATTACCATCAGAGTCAGCGTCATCGACGTTAACAACGGCTACAGTTGTACCAGGGGGCGAGTCTTCCGATATAGAATTGGAAAATGACATTAGTTGAATTGTAGGGACGTTATCATTCTCGTCAATTATTTGAATGATAACTTTACAAGTATCCGCATATCCCCCATGGTCACTAGCCTGAACATTTAATTGATAAGTCTTAGATTTTTCGAAATCTAGTTTGCCTGCGATTTTAATCTCTCCCGTTTTAACATTTAGTTCAAATAGCTCCTTCGCCTCTCTGGCAACATGAGCGATGGAAAACGTTACCTCGCCATTGAGTCCTTTATCTGCGTCATTTGCACTAACAGTAGTTATCACCGTGCCTTCTGGACAATTCTCCTTGACCTCAGCTTTATAAACAGGCTGACCACACACTGGCGCGTTATCGTTGGCATCAAGCACAGTGATATGAATACGCACCGTTCCTGATCTATGTGGCTCGCCACCGTCTGAAGCAATCAGCACAAGCGTGTGAGTCTCTTCTTTCTCCCGGTCTAACGGGGTTTGCAAAACCATTTCGATAAATTTCCCTCCATCCGATTGGCTCTGTACTTCTAATTTGAAATTATCTGAATGTTTAAGTGTGTATTTTTGAATATCATTAATTCCCACGTCAGGGTCGTCTGCACTCTCCAGAGAAAAGCGAGTACCTGATGCAACACTTTCGACAATTTTTAAATGTATTTCGTCCTTAGGGAATGATGGACTGTTATCGTTTATGTCTATAACCTCCACTGTAACCCGATATATCTGGATTGGATTTTCTATGATAACATCGAAGCTGAAGCTACAAGGTGTAGTCTGTCCACACAGTTCTTCTCGGTCGATTCGCTCTTTAATAACAAGCGTTCCTTTGTCTCGGTTTAAATCAACATACTGCCGGCCTCCTTTTGTTATAATTCGGGCTTTACCTGATATTAGCCTCGTCACATCCAGGCCTAAATCTTTACCAATATTTCCAACAAACGATCCCTCTGCTTGCTCCTCCGGTATGGAATACCGAGCCTGACCACTCGCAGAGTCCAGGATGGTAAGACAAAGAATAACAACCAGTACTTGCCATCGGCCTATGCAGCATGTTGTCCACATAAAACCCATAATTGTAAATCCCCCAAGATTATTCCTTTAAATCTTCAGAAACGGTATTCATTCATTCCAGATGTGAAAAAGGTAATATTTCAGCAGAGAAATGCCACGAATAACCCAACGCGTTAAACCTTCAAAGGGTGCAGCGTCTCTATTCCAGCAGCGAGAAATAGACTGGGGGAAAAAACAGGATTGCTGCACCACCTACTTTCAGCATTACCTTCAATGGTGTATCAACAGCGGCACTCAGAGCCCAACCACGGCAATCACAAGTATTCATTATATTCTGGTAAGAATTAATTCTGTTCCTTACACAACATAATTTGATAAAACTAGCTATAGCCTATAAATGAAGCCATGGTAAAGCTCACATGAGTGTTGGAAGAATTTGGAATGCATTTATGAGTTGCAGTCAGCATGTTAGATAAACGACAATTGAATGAATTGTGATGGATTGATAAATAAAATGTTGAGCGCAGTCGCACAAACCCAGCACAAACCACAGCATGTCTTGAAAATAGCTTGAGAGCTTTCAAAGTCTAACTTTGGGCCTCCCGTCAGACAAAGCACCCCCCCCCCCAAGGGTAGGCAACTTGCTTATTTTCGCTCAATTTCTGGATGCAGATCATTGTTATGATCATTTTATTTTACCCCTAGACACTCAACAATTGAGCCAAGATACCATGGTTTTGCTGTTTGGCATAATTCAGAGTGACGGTCGGTATGAAGGCATAATTTGCTTCTGACTCATGGGAAAGTGCTCTGGAAAAACTGTAAAAATGCCCAGAAGTACTGTAGGTATGTCCAACTGTTTGGAGCCCCCTGGGGAGGCCCGCCTCCCACTTTTAAAACCTCTGCTTTAGATAATTATAATTTGTTGACAATAAAATCTGAATGTTAAAACTTGTATTCAGAAGAAGAAAATATGTAAAATTAGAAAAAACAATATTATTAAAACTTTAAAAGTTGCATATTGCTATAGTTGTTGTTGTTGTCGTCTGTATGTATGTGTAACAGAAAACAGAGAATGATCAGGTACCAGATATTCGACAACCGTTGCCTGATTGCTTCTCTGCCTGCAGTTTATCACTCCCAGCTCCATGGACGCTCACTAAACTTTGACTGGTTGGTTCCATATAGTCAGTCGTCCTGGACACCTCGTAAACACGTGTGGGAGAGTTCCTGCACCAAAAGTGTCGAGTAACATAGTGGATAATATGGAATCACCGGGAGACTGCAGTGATACAGGATGCGAGACTGTCTCCATCTTTTCACTGATATAATAACCACTAAACGTGTGATGAAGAGAAAGGAGACTACCAACCTGCAACTACAGCCAAAGCCAAAATCGACATATTCGACAAAACGCCACATCAAAGCCATGGAAGCCGTAATAAATCAGCACAAGCATACAAACACACACAAAGCATTGTCAGAAACCACAGAGCAGTTTCCCCGATGCATGCACACATTACAAGTGGAACTGTTCACCATAGCAGTGCTGAAAAGCATTTTTCATCAAGATCGCCTGTTGTTGGATTTTAAATTCACTTTCCCTCTGTTATGGTTTAAACAAACATTTTTGCTTTACAATCTAATGATAATTTAGAGAACAAACCTCTAGAGGAGAGTCTGGTTCATCCAGGATGCTCTTCTCACTCTGAATCCGCTGCATCGTCCCTGTAGAACTGGGGTCCATTATCAGCACGTTCTGACTACCAGCTCTGCCGAACTTACAGTCACTCTTTCTGGAGTCAGTCGTCCTGCACACCTCGTAATTGTACACGTGTGGGAGAGTCCCTGTCCCCAAAGTGTCTGAGTAACGTGGTGGATAATATGGAATCACCGGCAGACTGGAGTGATAGAGGATGCGAGACTGTCTCCATCTGTATATTTTCACTGATATAATAACCACTAAACACGTGATGAAGAGAAAGGACACTACAGCCAAAGCCAAGACTAAGTAAAAAGTCAGGTTGTCATTGTACTCCTTGTCGTGTGTAAAGTCAGCGAACTCCGACAGCACTTCAGGGAAGCTGTCTGCCACCGCCACGTTAACATTGACTGTAGCTGAACGAGAGGGCTGCCCGTTGTCCTCCACTACAACAGTCAGCCTTTGTTTCACAACATCTTTATCAGTGACTTGGCGGATAGTTCTTATTTCTCCATTCTGTAAGCCCACTTCAAACAGCGCCCTGTCTGTGGCTTTCTGCAGTTTATAGGAGAGCCAGGCATTCTGTCCAGAGTCCACATCAACAGCCACCACTTTAGTGACTAGATAGCCCACATCTGCTGAACGAGGCACCATTTCAGCCACCAGAGAGCCACCAGTCTGGACTGGGTACAGAACCTGAGGGGCGTTGTCGTTCTGGTCCTGGATCAGTATTTTCACAGTCACATTGCTACTGAGTGGAGGAGAGCCTCCATCCTGCGCTTTAACAATGAAGTTCAATTGTTTAATTTGCTCATAATCAAATGAACGCACTGCATATATCACTCCGCTGTCTGCATTAACAGAAACGCACTCAGACCGAGAAGATCCGTCAAAGTCAAAAAATTCCACAATATAAGAAATACGGGCATTTTGGTTTTCGTCTGGATCTTTAGCTCTAACAGTGAGTATAGAAACACCTGGAGAGTTATTCTCTGTGATAAACGCATTGTAAACGCTCTCTGTAAATACTGGGGCATTATCATTGACATCAGAGATCTTTAGATGAAAGGTTTTCTTACTTGAGAGAGGAGGCGATCCTGCGTCTGTGGCAACTACAGTGATGTTATAGCCAGAAACACTTTCACGATCTAATACAGCATCAGTGACCAATGTATAGTAATTTCTTAAATTAGATTTGATCTTGAAAGGTGAATTGTGGTCTATTGTACAAGTCACTTGTCCATTATCACCCGAATCCAGGTCTTTAACATTGATTATGCCAATGGTTGTGCCAGGAGGGGAGTCCTCGGAGACAGGACTAGTGAATGACATCACATTTATGACAGGAGCATTATCATTTACATCAATCACTTCAATTATGACCTTACTTGAATCTGTTAAACCTCCTTGATCTTTTGCATCGATTCGGAGCTCATACTTTTTTACTTTTTCAAAATCGATAGGGCCCGAAACCGATAATACTCCAGAATTCTGATCTATAGATAACACATCAGCTACACTGCTCTTCAAATCTGGAAGTGAATATGTGATATGTCCATTCGATCCGCTATCTGCGTCTGTAGCGTTCACAGTGATAATGTTAGTGCTCTTTGCTGCGTTTTCCATCACTGTAGCCCTATACACTGACTGGTTAAAAACAGGAGCATTATCATTGGCATCTAAAACGTTGATATCTATATTTACTGTACCAGATCTCTGTGGTGTTCCACCGTCCAGTGCTATCAGCTTTAAAGAGAGGTGGGGAAACGCCTCTCTGTCCAAGGCCTTCTGAAGCACCATTTCAGCATATTTACTTCCGTCTGGATTCACATGCTGCTTTAAAACGAAATTATCGTTTGAATTCAAGACATAGTTTTGCAGACCATTAACGCCAACATCCGGATCGTCTGCCCTGTCCAGGACAAATCGTGCCCCGAGGTTCGCTGACTCGCTCATTTCCAAATCAATACGTGTTTTCTTGAATATTGGAGGATGATCATTTACATCTAAGACTTCAATCGTTATATGATGAAGCTCCATGGGACTTTCCAAAATCATTTCGAAGCTGAAGCTGCACGGTGTGACGTCTCCACAAAGCTGCTCTCGGTCTATTCTCTCATTCACAACTAGAATCCCTTTGTCTGTCTTCAGCTCGGTGTACTGGATGTTATCTCCCGTCACGATACGGGCCCGGCCAGAACGGAGCCTTTTCAGATCCAAACCCAGGTCTTGTGCTACATTACCGATGAGAGAGGCTTTCTTCATCTCCTCCGGTATTGAATACCGGATTTGACCAGTGACGACATGAGAGAAATACAGCAGCAGCAAAAGCATAATCCGTGAATGTCCGCAGTACGAACGCCATTGTTTGCAGTGCGGGTGTTTCGCCATGTCAGAAATATTCTGAAAACAAAAACTCGAAAAATAAATCGTCCGACTAGAATATTACAATGTCACGTGCTATTTATTCGTTAGAAAGAATAGCCGTTGTACAAATGAGCGTTGCTTTTTTGAGCACCACTTCTTATGGTATTTCGTCATCACGGTGATATGAAAGGACAGCCCTGAATGACAAACTAGGGTCCACATTATTTGACTGTTCAACAGCGTCACTTAGAGTACAAAACGTGAACATCATTTTGGAAGCAAATAATGTAGTAGTAAATTCAAAAGCACAAAACTGATGGGAAATATTAACATATTATGCCATATCACCGTCAAAACTACCTGGCAACGAATGGCCTAAAAAGCTTTAAAGACACAGATGCATACTATTGCTCTCCAAAGCTTGAATAAAAACGTGATTAAGAATGGAAATAATGTATACTTCTTCTTTTTCTTCTTCTTCTTCTTATTTGAATTAGATGGCAGCATCAGATCAGATGCAGTTTGAGTAAGTAAGAATTTTACAACATTGCACGCCTATAAGCGGAGCTGTCAGACCCGTGGTGCTGAACAGGATCAGCCTATAGGAGACTTGCACACGTGTAAACTCAGGGATGCCTTGACAGTTGACACACAAGTGTTTGAATTTAACCAACTATGTGTGATACATTAAAGGTGATTTCAAAAAAAGATATTGATACAATGAAGAAAAGTTGGGCCATATAAATGCTTGATGCTCTGTGAAACATAGGCTTACACCTTAAAACGCGAGAAAGACAAGTCCAACTATAGTTATGGGTCTGAAATAAAATGTGAACCGCTCTGGAGACAAATACTACAATGCAGTCAGTTATTAAATAAATAAATAAATAAATAAATAAATAAATAAATAAATAAATAAATAAATAAATATTCAACATACGTTTTAAAATCATATAGTGAGAAAAATATAGCCTACCACTTGCACGTTTATGATTCCATGAAATTCACTTCCATTGCAGCTATACTCAACTCAGCAAGTGCCTTCTATTAAGCCATTATAGAGCTAAGAAGTCGAGCCCGCTTCTCAGATAAAGGCCTCCAGTGAAGTCATGCAAACAAATCAGGCGCTGTCCATGGTGCTGAAAATGACAATGCAGCGCATTTCCTTATTAAAAGTGAATGCAACCGAATGGAAATGAAAGGGGGAGACGCACGGGCGGATGAAGAGAAATAGTACAAATAATTTAACTAACCTCTAGATGAGAGGCTGCATCCTTTTATAGACGAATTAAAGATGGCTGTATATGAGATCAGAAGGTGGAGACATTACAAGCCTAGAAGAGGAGCTGTCCGACCCGTGGTGAAAAGAACGACTGCAAGCCTGTGATCTAAATTCTGGGACGTCTTGACACACAAGTCATGTGTTTGAATGCAACAAGCATATTTGAGACATTTTACATCAAGGAAGCAAGCAAATTAATCAACTTAGCAAATTAATCAACTTTGACCTCACCTCTAGAGGAGAGTCTGGTTCATCCAGGATGTTCTTCTCACTCTGTATCCGCTGCATTGTTCCTGTACTGGGGTCCATTATCAGCACGTTCTGACTACCAGCTCTGCCGAACTTACAGTCACTTTTTCTGGAGTCAGTCGTCCTGCACACCTCGTAATTGTACACGTGTGGGAGAGTCCCTGTCCCCAAGGTGTCTGAGTAACGTGGTGGATAATATGGAATCACCGGGAGACTGGAGTGATAGAGGATGCGAGACTGTCTCCATCTGTATATTTTCACTGATATAATAACCACTAAACACGTGATGAAGAGAAAGGACACTACAGCCAAAGCCAAGACTAAGTAAAAAGTCAGGTTGTCATTGTACTCCTTGTCGTCTTTAAAGTCAGTGAACTCCGAGAGCACTTCAGGGAAGCTGTCCGCCACCGCCACGTTAACATTGACTGTAGCTGAACGAGAGGGCTGCCCGTTGTCCTCCACTACAACAGTCAGCCTTTGTTTCACAACATCTTTATCAGTGACTTGGCGGATAGTTCTTATTTCTCCATTCTGTAAGCCCACTTCAAACAGCGCCCTGTCTGTGGCTTTCTGCAGTTTATAGGAGAGCCAGGCATTCTGTCCAGAGTCCACATCAACAGCCACCACTTTAGTGACCAGATAGCCCACATCTACTGAACGAGGCACCATTTCAGCCACCAGAGAGCCACCAGTCTGGACTGGGTACAGAACCTGAGGGGCGTTGTCGTTCTGGTCCTGGATCAGTATTTTCACAGTCACATTGCTACTGAGTGGAGGAGAGCCTCCATCCTGCGCTTTGACAACAAGATTAAGTTGCTTAATTTGTTCATAATCAAAGGAGCGAACAGCTTGTAAACCTCCAGTTTCAGGGTTTATAGATACATAAGTAGATACATGGCTGCCACTGACTTGTGAGTCATCCAGGAGATATGATATTCTCGCGTTTTGATTCCAGTCAGAGTCCCGCGCACTGACAGTAAATATGGTAATTCCAGGATAATTATTTTCTGCGATGTAAGCAGAATAGCTGTCTTTATCAAAGACTGGGGCATTGTCGTTTACGTCAGAGATCTTTAGTTGTAGTTTAGTAGAGCTAGAGAGAGGGGGAGAACCTGAATCGGTAGCTGTTATGGTTATGTTATATTCTGCAAGAGTCTCTCTATCAAAATGCTGATCTGAGAGCAGATTGTAATAGTTCGTTAGAGATGACTGGATTTTAAACGGAAGTTGTACATCTGTAGTACATGTTATCTGCCCATTTCGTTCTGAATCTGCATCTTTGACATGTATAATAGCAATCGTTGTACCAGGAGGTGCATCCTCAGACACGGGGCTGGAAAATGACATAATATTTATAACTGGGGAATTATCATTGATATCAGAAACCTCAAATATAACTTTACTTGTACCGGTTAGGCCGCCCTGATCCCTTGCCTCTACTCTGACCTCATATTTCTTATCTTTTTCATAATCTATCTGACCAGACACACTTATGGCACCGGTGCTGTCATCAATCGTGAATAAATCTGCTACACTACTTTTCATCTGAGAGAAACTATAAGTAATATGTCCATTTGAACCACTGTCAGCATCTGTAGCATTAACTGTAATGATATTAGTGCCTTTCATCGTGTTTTCCCTCACAGATGCTTTATACACAGATTGATTAAATACAGGAGCATTATCGTTGACATCTAAAACAGTGATATCTACATTTACTGTACCAGATCTCTGTGGATTTCCACCGTCCACTGCTATCAGCTTTAAAGAGAAACGAGGACGTTCCTCTCTGTCCAGTGGTTTCTGAAGCACCATTTCAACATATTTAGTTCCGTCTGGATTCGCATGTTGTTTCAAAATGAAATTGTCGTTTGGCGTTAAAATGTAATTTTGTAATGCGTTTTGCCCTACGTCAAGATCCTCTGCACTCTGTAGTGGAAATTGTACTCCAACGACAGCGGATTCACTTATTTCAAGACTGATATCCTTATTTCGGAAGACAGGTGCGTGATCATTTATATCCAAAATTTCGATAGTCACTCTGTGTAATTCCATTGGATTTTCGATAATAATTTCGAAACTGATGCTACACGGTGTGACGTCTCCACAAAGCTGCTCTCGGTCTATTCTCTCATTCACGACAAGAATCCCTTTGTCTGTCTTCAGCTCGGTGTACTGGATGTTTTCTCCGGTCACGATACGGGCCCGGCCAGAACGGAGCCTTTTCAGATCCAAACCCAGGTCTTGTGCCACATTACCGACAATAGAGCCTTTCTTCATCTCCTCCGGGATTGAATACCGGATTTGACCATCAACAGAGATGAAAACCATGAAAAACAACAACGTCTGCCATGTAGAGGAACACAAACGCCATTTTCCGCATTGGGGCTGAGGTATAGCCATGTCGGGACGGGATCCTATGAAATTAAAATGAATAAGCCCCCTCGCAAGTGATGCAAAGATACCAAATATTCCGAGGCAAAAAATATCGAGTAGCCTATCCCCTCTTTAGCTCTTCCTTTTAAATGCTGCTGTGTGTCAAATGTCGGCTAAGCCCCACCTTGCACAATGATTCATTTCTCTCCTCTATCGCCGCTATAACAGAGCAAGACACTTTTTTCTGTGATCAACAGCGTCACTTAGAGTCGAAAAGATGAACACGAAAACAGTTCGAGCACAAATAATGAAGTCACTTCTTGAAACCAAATCATTAGGAAGTGTTCAATGCGCGCAATCATTTGGCCTAAATTAACACGGAAATCCCCCAGATATATTATTGTATCTGATATAGATTTAAATAAATTAAAGTGGAAATAATCACGTAATAACATGTAAAAGGGCATACAACTCTCTCTGCAACCAACTGATAATGTTGTGAATGTGTCACTCAATTCAGAATCGTTAATTGTCCATCAGCACAGAGGGTGTGTGTGTGTGTGTGTGTGTGTGTGTGTGTGTGTGTGTGTGTGTGTGTGTGTGTGTGTGTGTGTGTGTGTGTGTGTGTGTGTGTGTGTGTGAAAAAGAGATTATAGTATTCAACTAAAAACCACATCAAAGCCATGGACGCCGTAATAAATCAGCGCATATAAAACACAGCGTTGTCAGAAAACCAGCAGAAAACACAGAGCAGTTTTCCAATCGATGCACACTCATTGCAAGTGGAACTGTTCACCATAGCAGTGCTGAAAATGCATCTTTCATCAAGCTCCCAAGTTGTTGGATTTGAAATTCACCTTGCCTCTGTTATAAGCAACCATTTTGCTTCAAAATCGAATGATAATTTACTGAGCAAAACTCTAGCGGAGAGTCTTCATCCAGGAGGCTCTTCTCACTCTGTGCAGTTTGCAATAAACAGGGAAATTGCCAGATATAGTATTGTATCCCCTATATTAGATTGACATAAATTAAAGTGGAAATAATCACCTGTAATAACATGTATTAATGACCATACTCTCTGCGACCAACTGAGAATGTTGTGAATGTGCCACTCAATTCAGAATCGTTATTGTCCATCAGCCCAGAGGGGGGTTGGGGATAAAATAGAAAGCACATGGAATATTCAACTAAAAACGACATCAAAGCCATGGAAGCCGTAATAAATCAGCGCATATACAAACAGCGTTGTCAGAGAACCAGCAGAAAACACAGAGCAGCTTTCCAATCGATGCACTCATTGCAAGTGGACCTGTTCACCATAGCAGTGCTGAAAAGGGATTTTTTTTATCAAGCTCGCCTGTTGTTGGATTTTAAAGTCACCTTGCCTCTGTTATAAGCAACCATGCATTTTGCTTCACAGTCTAATGATAATTTATTGAACAAACCTCTAGCGGAGAGTCTGGTTCATCCAGGATGCTCTTCTCAGACTGCATCGTTCCTGTAGAACTGGGGTCCATTATCAGCACGTTCTGACTACCAGCTCTGCCGAACTTACAGTCACTCTTTCTGGAGTCAGTCGTCCTGCACACCTCGTAATTGTACACGTGTGGGAGAGTCCCTGTCCCCAAAGTGTCTGAGTAACGTGGTGGATAATATGGAATCACCGGCAGACTGGAGTGATAGAGGATGCGAGACTGTCTCCATCTGTATATCTTCACTGATATAATAACCACTAAACACGTGATGAAGAGAAAGGAAACTACAGCCAAAGCCAAGACTAAGTAAAAAGTGAGGTTGTCATTGTACTCCTTGTCGTGTGTAAAGTCAGTGAACTCCGACAGCACTTCAGGGAAGCTGTCCGCCACCGCCACGTTAACATTGACTGTAGCTGAACGAGAGGGCTGCCCGTTGTCCTCCACTACAACAGTCAGCCTTTGTTTCACAACATCTTTATCAGTGACTTGGCGGATAGTTCTTATTTCTCCATTCTGTAAGCCCACTTCAAACAGCGCCCTGTCTGTGGCTTTCTGCAGTTTATAGGAGAGCCAGGCATTCTGTCCAGAGTCCACATCAACAGCCACCACTTTAGTGACCAGATAGCCCACATCTGCTGAACGAGGCACCATTTCAGCCACCAGAGAGCCACCAGTCTGGACTGGGTACAGAACTTGAGGGGCGTTGTCGTTCTGGTCCTGGATCAGTATCTTCACAGTCACGTTGCTACTGAGTGGAGGGGAACCCCCATCCTGAGCTTTAACAATGAAGTTCAATTGTTTAATTTGCTCATAATCAAAGGAACGCACTGCATATATCACTCCGCTTTCTGCATTAACAGAAACGCATTCGGACCGAGGAGATCCGTCAAAGTCAGAAAATTCCACAATATAAGAAATACGAGCATTTTGGTTTTCATCTGGATCTTTAGCCCTAACAGTGAGTATAGAAACACCTGGAGAGTTATTCTCTGTGATAAACGCATTGTAAACGCTCTCTGTAAATACTGGGGCATTATCATTGACATCAGAGATCTTTAGATTAAATGTTTTCTTACTTGAGAGAGGAGGCGATCCTGCGTCTGTGGCAACTACAGTGATGTTATAGCCAGAAACACTTTCACGATCTAATACAGCATCAGTGACCAATGTATAGTAATTTCTTAAATTAGATTTGATCTTGAAAGGTGCATTTTGGTCTATTGTACAAGTCACTTGGCCGTTATCACCCGAATCTAGGTCTTTAACATTTATTATGCCAATGGTTGTGCCAGGAGGGGAGTCCTCAGACACAGGACTAGTGAATGACATGACACTTATGATAGGGGCATTATCATTTACATCAATCACTTCAATTATAACTTTACTTGAATCTGTTAAACCTCCTTGATCTTTTGCGTCGATTCTGAGCTCATATTTATTAACTTTTTCAAAATCTATTGGGCCCGAAACTGACAATACCCCAGAATCCTGATGTATATATAACAAATCAGCTACATTGCTATTTAAATCTGGAAGTGAATATGTGATATATCCATATGATCCACTATCTGCATCTGTAGCGTTCACAGTGATTATATTAGTGCCCTTTGCTGCGTTTTCCATCACTGTAGCCCTATACTCTGACTGGTTAAAAACAGGAGCATTATCATTTGCATCTAAAACACTGATATCGATATTTACTGTACCAGATCTCTGTGGTGTCCCACCGTCCAGTGCTATCAGCTTTAACGAGAGGTGGGGAAACGCCTCTCTGTCTAAGGCCTTCTGAAGCACCATTTCAGCATATTTACTTCCGTCTGGATTTACATGCTGCTTCAAAACGAAATTATCGTTTGAATTTAAAACATAGTTTTGCAGACCATTAACACCAACATCAGGATCCTGTGCCCTGTCCAGGACAAATCGTGCCCCGAGGTTAGCTGACTCGCTCATTTCCAAATCAATACGTGTTTTCTTGAATATTGGAGGATGATCATTGACATCTAACACTTCAATTGTTATATGATGAAGCTCCATGGGACTCTCCAAAATAATTTCGAAGCTGAAGCTGCACGGTGTGACGTGTCCACAAAGCTGCTCTCGGTCTATTCTCTCATTCACAACTAGAATCCCTTTGTCTGTCTTCAGCTCGGTGTACTGAATGTTATCTCCCGTCACGATACGGGCCCGGCCAGAACGGAGCCTTTTCAGATCCAAACCCAGGTCTTGTGCTACATTACCGATGAGAGAGCCTTTCTTCATCTCCTCCGGTATTGAATACCGGATTTGACCAGTGACGACATGAAAGGAATACAGCAGCAGCAAAAGCATAATCCGTGAAAGTCCGCAGTACGAACGCCATTGTTTGCAGTGTGGTTGTTGAAACGCCATGTCAGAAATATTTTGAAAACAAAAACTCGAAAAATAAATAGTCTGATTAGAATATTACAATATCATGTGCTATCTATTCGTTAGAAAGAATAGCCGTTGTACTACAAATGAGCGTTGCCTTTTTGAGCACCACTTCTTATGGTATTTCGTCATCATGGTGATATGAAAGGACAGCCCTGAATTACAAACTGGGTCCATTATTTCACTGTTCAACAGCGTCACTTAGAGTACAAAACGTGAACATCATTTTGGAAGCAAAATACAGTATTCAAAAGCAGAAAAATGATGGGAAATATTAAGTTATATTATGCCATATTACAATATTAAGTTATATTATGCCACATTACCGTCAAAACTACCTGGCAACTAATGGCCTAAAACGCTTTATACACACATATAGTAATAATATTGCTCTCCAAAGCTTGAATAAAAACGGGGTTAACATACTTATTACATCTATTATTATTATTGTTATTATTGTTATTATTATTATTATTATTATTATTATTATTATTATTATTATTATTATTATTATTATTATTATTTGAATTAGATGGCAGCATCAGATCAGAAGCAGTTTGAGTAAGTAAGCATTTTACAAAATTGCATGCCTAGAAGGGGAGCTGTCCGACCCGTAGTACTGAACAGGAACAGTATATACACAGAAGACTTGCACACACGTGTAAACTCAGGGATGCCTTGAGAGTTGACACACAAGTGTTTGAATTTAACCAACGTGTGATAGCCTACATTAAAGCTGGTTTCAAAAAAATGATATAATGATACAATGGAGAAAGGTTGGCCTACATCATATAAATGCTTTGATGCTCTGAAACACCCTAAAACGCGAGAAAGACAAGTCCAACCAGTTATGGGTCTGTAATAAAATGTCTGTAATAAATAAATAAATAAATAAATAAATAAATAAATAAATAATTATTTAATCAATTAATTAATCAATTAATAAGTAAATAGCCTAAACAAACTTAAAAATATTCAACATGAGCTTTAAAATCATATAGTGAGAAAAGTATAGCCATACCACTTTCACGTTTATGATTCCATGAAATGAACTTCCATTGCAGCTATACTCAACTCAGCAAGTTACTGGCCTTCTATTAAGCCATTATAGAGGTAAGAAGCCGAGCCCGCTTCCCAGATAAAGACCACCAGTGAAGTCATGCAAACTCAATCGGACGCTGTCCATGGTGCTGAAGATGACAATGCAGCGCACGGCTGTTCCTTGTAAAGTTAATGCAACCAAATGGAAATGAAAAGGGAAGACACGGGCGGATGAAGGGAAATACAAATAATTTAAGCTATATGAGAGGCTGCATCCTTTTATAGACGAATTAAAAAAGGCTGTATATGATATCAGAAGGTATGACATTTACAAACCTATAAGAGGAGCTGTCCGACACGTGGTGCTGAAAAGAACCACTATACACAAGCATGTGATGTCAATTCTGGGACGTCTTGACACACAAGTCATGGGTTTGAATGCAACAAGCCATATTTGAGACATTGATATCAGCGAATATTGTTCCAAATCAATCAACTTTGACCTCACCTCTAGAGGAGAGTCTGGTTCATCCAGGATGCTCTTTTCACTCTGTATCCGCTGCATCGTTCCTGTAGAACTGGGGTCCATTATCAGCACGTTCTGACTACCGGCTCTGCCGAACTTACAGTCACTCTTTCTGGAGTCAGTCGTCCTGCACACCTCGTAATTGTACACGTGTGGGAGAGTCCCTGTCCCCAAAGTGTCTGAGTAACGTGGTGGATAATATGGAATCACCGGGAGACTGGAGTGATAGAGGATGCGAGACTGTCTCCATCTGTATATTTTCACTGATATAATAACCACTAAACACGTGATGAAGAGAAAGGACACTACAGCCAAAGCCAAGACTAAGTAAAAAGTCAGGTTGTCATTGTACTCCTTGTCGTGTGTAAAGTCAGTGAACTCCGACAGCACTTCAGGGAAGCTGTCCGCCACCGCCACGTTAACATTGACTGTAGCTGAACGAGAGGGCTGCCCGTTGTCCTCCACTACCACAGTCAGCCTTTGTTTCACAACATCTTTATCAGTGACTTGGCGGATAGTTCTTATTTCTCCATTCTGTAAGCCCACTTCAAACAGCGCTCTGTCTGTGGCTTTCTGCAGTTTATAGGAGAGCCAGGCATTCTGTCCAGAGTCCACATCAACAGCCACCACTTTAGTGACCAGATAGCCCACATCTGCTGAGCGAGGCACCATTTCAGCCACCAGAGAGCCACCAGTCTGGACTGGGTACAGAACCTGAGGGGCGTTGTCGTTCTGGTCCTGGATCAGTATTTTCACAGTCACATTGCTACTGAGTGGAGGAGAGCCTCCATCCTGCGCTTTGATTATTAGTTGCAGTTGTTTAATTTGTTCATAATCGAAGGAGCGTACTGCGTGTAAAACTCCCGTTTCAGAGTTTATGGATACATAAGCAGAGACTGGACTACCACTAATCTGTGTGTCTTCGAGAAAGTATGAGATTCTCGCGTTTTGATTCCAGTCAGAGTCACGTGCGCTAACAGTAAATATGGACATTCCAGGGGAATTATTCTCTGTGATGTAAGCATCATAAGTCATTTTGTCAAACAATGGAGCATTGTCATTTACATCAGAGATTCGCAGACGTAACGTTACAGTGCTAGACAGGGACGGAGATCCCGAATCAGCCGCCTTTACAGTTATGTTATATTCTGGCATAAACTCCCTGTCAAAAGCTGAATCTGTTATTAACGTATAATAATTGGTCAATGTTGATTTAATCTTAAATGGGAGGCTGTTATCTATTGAACACGTAATTTGACCATTTTGCTCTGAGTCTGCGTCTATCACATTTATTATTGCCACTGTGGTACCGGAGGCAGCATCTTCAGGTACAGGGCTGGAGAAAGACATTATATTGATCACTGGTGGATTATCGTTGACGTCTACAATCTCAATTAATACCTTACTTGAATCAGTAAGACCTCCTTGGTCTACAGCCTCAACCATAATTTCATATTTCTTATCTTTTTCATAATCTATTTGTCCCACAAGTGTTATCACTCCCGTGATTTCATCTATTTGAAATATGTCAGTTAGACGCTCTTTCATGTTGGAAAACCCATATGTGACGAGACCGTTTGATCCACTATCTGCATCACTAGCATTCACTGTCGTAATATAAGTACCTTTTGCTGCATTTTCCGTAACAGTAGCTCTATAGACTGACTGGTTAAAAACGGGAGGATTATCATTAACATCAAGGACAGTGATGTCTATATTTACTGTACCAGATCTCTGTGGAGTTCCACCGTCCACAGCGATGAGCTTCAACGATATTCTTGGCTGACTTTCTCTATCTAACGATTTTTGTAAGATCATTTCTGCATATTTTCTACCGTCTGGAGCTGAGTGCTGCTTCAAACCAAAAATGTCATTATTAGTTAGTATGTATTTCTGTAGACCATTATTACCTACATCTGCGTCCTCTGCACTGGCTAATATAAAGCGTGATCCCAGCGTAGCCGATTCACTTATTTCAAATTTAATGTCATCCTTCCTAAACTTCGGTGAATTGTCATTGATGTCAGTAATTTCCACAGTGACTCGATGAAGTTCCATGGGGTTTTCTAAAATCACTTCAAAGCTGAAGCTGCACGGTGCGACGTCTCCACACAGCTGCTCTCGGTCTATTCTCTCATTCACGACGAGAATCCCTTTGTCCGTCTTCAGCTCGGTGTACTGGATGCTTTGTCGAGTCACGATACGGGCCCGGCCAGAACGGAGCCGTATCAGATCCAAACCAAGATCTTGTGCTACGTTACCGATGAGTGATCCCTTCTTCATCTCCTCTGGAATTGAATACCGGATCTGGCCAGAGACGACGTGACTGAGATACAACAGGAATAGCAAACACGTCCATATTGACTCCAATCGCCATTTTAGGCACCAACAACGAGATGCTTCAAACGCCATAGCACAGAAAAGGAAAATCCAACAGGCTCCAATCCGCAAAACAAAGGCAGCTGTAGCCTACTATGAGCTTCTCTCTAGCTCTCTTAATGAATTGTCGTCAGTCTTTCCATTTATGATTCCCAGATTGTAATGCCCTCTCCCTTAACGCAGCAATGAGGGCGCTGGCTCACAACAGTGAATATTTGTTTCACTGACCAACAGCGTCCCTTAGAGTTCAAAACATGAACATCATGAGCAATGCAGTGGGGGGGGGGGGGGGGGGGGGGGGGGGGGGGACTCTAACAGATACCATCACGTAGTGAAGGAATTGTTTTTCTAAACCAAAAAGAACAATCACATCTTCGTCTAAAATGAAAAAAGTGAATTGCGAGATAGGGACTACTTAATATGTTTGGACAAACATAGACCCCTGTGACTTCTGAAAAAAGAGCTTTTGGTATTCCTGCTATACTGCATTACATGCTATGACGAAAGTATATACACAACTGTGATTGTGTGATATTCAGTTCCATGTTATCACAGTATAGGCCATTTTGACCGCAATGTCGTTTGGCCTCTGCTCCAAAATTAATTATTAAGGAACTCCCGATCAATGTTAACATAAATCTTACAAAAACAAGGCAGAACGGTCAACGTTCGCTTTGAGGAGCTATCCATGGTTCGTGGTTCTGAAATACCCATATTAACAGCTGACAGTGAGCCCGATGTAGGCTGTAACCTACTGAAAACCACGTGCATTATGCGTGGTGATGAGTGATGTCACAGAAGAATTGTACACTTGAAATAATCCAGTCAAGGGTTGCATTTGTCGATCACATCATACTCTGCAAACTATATCTGCTATTGATAATTAATTATGTGTTTACAAATAATAAAAGGTGGCTGAACTCAACAGAGGAGAGTCTCAATCATTACAATCAAACTTCAGACACAAGCAAATGTAGGACTATTGGTTGCCCTCGGACCCAAAATACAAGGAAATGAAGAAAAAACAGTATATCTTAAAACGCAAGAAATACATGTCCATCAGTTGTGGGTCTGATGTAAAATGTAAGCCACTCTGGACTTATTTAGCCTACGCGAACGCACGCACGCACGCACACACACACACACGCACGCACACACACACACACACACACACACACACACACACACACACACACACACACACACACACACACACACACACACACACACACACACACACACACACACACACACACACACACACACACAGAGAAGCTACTTGATCAGACCTTCAGCTAAAGCTATTGTAATGAAGAGCTCACCACATAAAGGCCTCACGTGAAGTCATGCAAACTAAAGCGGACACTGTCCATGGTTCTGAAAATGACAACACAGCGCCCCGCTGTTGTGGGCGAAGGGAAATTGTACAAAATTAATTAACTCACGTCTAGAGGAGAGTCTGGTATCTGGTAACGCATTATGGTAACAATCTCTTAATTAAATCGGCTTTCCCTGCAATACGTAAACAACAAAGCCAATGACTTTTTGGATTTGAGAACTGTCCAAAAAGGCACCTCTAGAGAGGAGCTATCCCCGCCCCGTGGTGCTGATCAGAACGCAGCAAGCCATGTGAGAGATTTTACATCAAAACGCTTGTTTCAAATTAATAAAGTTTAACCTCACCTCTAGAGGAGAGTCTGGTTCATCCAGGATGCTCTTCTCACTCTGTATCCGCTGCATCGTTCCTGTAGAACTGGGGTCCATTATCAGCACGTTCTGACTACCGGCTGTGCCGAACTTACAGTCACTCTTTCTGGAGTCAGTCGTCCTGCACACCTCGTAATTGTACACGTGTGGGAGAGTCCCTGTCCCCAAAGTGTCTGAGTAACGTGGTGGATAATATGGAATCACCGGGAGACTGGAGTGATAGAGGATGCGAGACTGTCTCCATCTGTATATTTTCACTGATATAATAACCACTAAACACGTGATGAAGAGAAAGGAAACTACAGCCAAAGCCAAGACTAAGTAAAAAGTCAGGTTGTCATTGTACTCCTTGTCGTGTGTAAAGTCAGTGAACTCCGACAGCACTTCAGGGAAGCTGTCCGCCACCGCCACGTTAACATTGACTGTAGCTGAACGAGAGGGCTGCCCGTTGTCCTCCACTACAACAGTCAGCCTTTGTTTCACAACATCTTTATCAGTGACTTGGCGGATAGTTCTTATTTCTCCATTCTGTAAGCCCACTTCAAACAGCGCCCTGTCTGTGGCTTTCTGCAGTTTATAGGAGAGCCAGGCATTCTGTCCAGAGTCCACATCAACAGCCACCACTTTAGTGACCAGATAGCCCACATCTGCTGAGCGAGGCACCATTTCAGCCACCAGAGAGCCACCAGTCTGGACTGGGTACAGAACCTGAGGGGCGTTGTCGTTCTGGTCCTGGATCAGTATTTTCACAGTCACATTGCTACTGAGTGGAGGAGAGCCTCCATCCTGCGCTCTGACAACAAGATTAAGCTGCTTAATTTGTTCATAATCAAAGGAGCGAACAGCTTGTAAACCTCCAGTTTCAGGGTTTATAGATACATAAGTAGACACATGGCTGCCACTGACTTGTGAGTCATCCAGGAGATACGATATTCTCGCGTTTTGATTCCAGTCAGAGTCCCGCGCACTGACAGTAAATATGGTAATTCCAGGAGAATTATTTTCTGTGATGTAAGCAGAATAGCCGTTTTTGTCAAAGACTGGGGCGTTGTCGTTTACGTCAGAGATCTTTAGCTGTAATTTAGTAGAGCTAGAGAGAGGGGGGGAACCTGAATCGGTAGCTGTTATTGTTATGTTATATTCTGCGATAGTCTCTCTATCAAAATGCTGATCTGAAACCAGATTGTAATAGTTCGTTAGAGATGACTGGATTTTAAACGGGAGTTTTGCATCTGTAGTACATGTTATCTGCCCATTTCGTTCTGAATCTGCATCTTTGACATGTATAATAGCAATCATTGTACCAGGAGGCGCATCCTCAGACACCGGACTAGAAAATGACATTATATTTATAACTGGGGGATTGTCATTGATATCAGAAACCTCAAATATAACTTTACTTGTACCGATTAAGCCGCCCTGATCCCTTGCCTCTACTCTAACCTCATATTTCTTATCTTTTTCATAATCTATCTGACCAGACACACTTATGGCACCGGTGCTTTCATCAATCGTGAATAAATCGGCTACACTACTTTTCATCTGAGAGAAGCTATAAGTAATATGTCCATATGGGCCACTGTCAGCATCTGTAGCATTAACTGTAATGATATTAGTGCCTTTCATCGTGTTTTCCCTCACAGATGCTTTATACACGGATTGATTAAATACAGGAGCATTATCGTTGGCATCTAAAACAGTGATATCTATATTTACTGTACCAGATCTCTGTGGATTTCCACCGTCCACTGCTATCAGCCTTAAAGAGAAACGAGGACGTTCCTCTCTGTCCGGTGGTTTCTGAAGCACCATTTCAACATATTTAGTTCCGTCTGGATTCGCATGCTGTTTCAAAATGAAATTGTCGTTTGGCGTTAAAATGTAATTTTGTAATGCGTTTTGCCCCACGTCAAGATCCTCTGCACTCTGTAGTGGAAATTGAACTCCAACGAGAGCGGATTCACTTATTTCAAAACTGATATCTTTATTTCGGAAGACAGGTGCGTGATCATTTATATCCAAAATTTCAATAGTCACTCTATGTAATTCCATAGGATTTTCTATAATAATTTCGAAACTGATGCTACACGGTGTGACGTCTCCACAAAGCTGCTCTCGGTCTATTCTCTCATTCACGACAAGAATCCCTTTGTCCGTCTTCAGCTCGGTGTACTGGATGTTTTCTCCGGTCACGATACGGGCCCGGCCAGAACGGAGCCTTTTCAGATCCAAACCCAGGTCTTGGGCTACATTACCGATAAGAGAGCCTTTCTTCATCTCCTCCGGGATTGAATACCGGATTTGGCCATCAACAGTGGAGATGAAAACCATGAAAAACAACAACGTCTGCCATGTAGAGGTGTAACACAAACGCCATTTTCCGCATTGGGGCTGAGGTATTGCCATGTCGGGATGATCCACATGCAATTAAAATGAATAAGCCCCCTTGCAAGTGATGCAAAGATACCAAGTATTCCGGGTCTAAAATATTGAGTATTCCCTCTTTCAAAGTTCTTCCTTAAATGAAATGCTGCAATGATGTCGGCTAAGCCCCACCTTGTAATGATTCATTTCTCTAACTCTGTCGCTGCTCTAACAGAGCAGGGCACTTTTTCTGTGATCCACAGCGTCACTTAGAGTCCAAAATGTGAACACCAAAACAGTTTGAACACAAATAATGAAGTAACTTCTTGAAACCAAATAATTCAAGGAAAGTCTTCAATGCCCGTAATAATTTGGGCTAAATTTAAAGGGGATTCTCCATAGCCTATATTATTGTATCCCCTATATTCAATTGAAATACCTTAAAGTGGAAATAACCACTTGTGATAACATGTATTTAAAGAGCATAATACAACTCTCTCCGCAACCGGATGTTGTGAATGTATCACTCAATTCAGAATCGTTATCCATCAGCCCAGAGGGGGAAAAGTGAAAGAGAAAGCTACATGGAATATTCAACAAAAAGCCACATCAAAGCATGTAAACTGTAATAAATCAGCGCATATAAAAGCACACAGCGTTGTCAGAAAAACAGCAGAAAACACAGCAGTTTTCCAATGGATGCTCACTCATTACAAGTGGAACTGTTCACCATAGCAGTGCTGAAAAACATCTTTCATCAAGCTCGCATGTTGTTGGATTTTAAATGCACCTTTGCTCTGTTACGGTTTAAGCAACAATATTTTGCTTAAACCATAAAGAAAATCATATAGTGAGACAAATACCACTTTCATGTTTACGATTGCATGAAATTAACTTCCATTACTCAATTCAAATAAGCAAGTCGCAGGCCTTCTAGAGCTAAGAAGCCGAGCCCGCTTCCCAGATAAAGGCATCCAGTGAAGTGATGCAAACTAACGCTGTCCGTGGTGCTGAAAATTACAATATAGCGCATTGCTGTTCATTAAGTTAATATAACAAAATGAAAATGAAAAAGGAAGACGGCCAGATGAAAGGAAATCGTATAAATCACTTAGCTAACGATGAGAGGCTTCATCCTTTTGTAGAGCATATCAGATCAGAAGCAGTTTGAGGAAACATCATTAAAGTATAAGCCTAGAAGAGGAGCTGTCCGACTCGTGGTGCTGAAAAGAACCAATGCAAGCCTGTAATGTAAATTATCGGAAGTCTTGACAAACAACTCATGTGTTTGAATGCAACAAGCCATATCTGAGACATTTTACATCAACGAAGCTTGTTTCAAATTAATAAACGTTGACCTCACCTCTAGAGGAGAGTCTGGTTCATCCAGGATGTTCTTCTCACTCTGTATCCTCTGCATCGTCCCTGTAGCACTGGGGTCCATTATCAGCACGTTCTGACTACCAGCTCTGCCGAACTTACAGTCACTCTTTCTGGAGTCAGTCGTCCTGCACACCTCGTAATTGTACACGTGTGGGAGAGTCCCTGTCCCCAAAGTGTCTGAGTAACGTGGTGGATAATATGGAATCACCGGGAGACTGGAGTGATAGATGCGAGACTGTCTCCATCTGTATATTTTCACTGATATAATAACCACTAAACACGTGATGAAGAGAAAGGACACTACAGCTAAAGCCAAGACTAAGTAAAAAGTCAGGTTGTCATTGTACTCCTTGTCGTGTGTAAAGTCAGTGAACTCCGACAGTACTTCAGGGAAGCTGTCCGCCACCGCCACGTTAACATTGACTGTAGCTGAACGAGAGGGCTGCCCGTTGTCCTCCACTACAACAGTCAGCCTTTGTTTCACAACATCTTTATCAGTGACTTGGCGGATAGTTCTTATTTCTCCATTCTGTAAGCCCACTTCAAACAGCGCCCTGTCTGTGGCTTTCTGCAGTTTATAGGAGAGCCAGGCATTCTGTCCAGAGTCCACATCAACAGCCACCACTTTAGTGACCAGATAGCCCACATCTGCTGAACGAGGCACCATTTCAGCCACCAGAGAGCCACCAGTCTGGACTGGGTACAGAACCTGAGGGGCGTTGTCGTTCTGGTCCTGGATCAGTATTTTCACAGTCACATTGCTACTGAGTGGAGGAGAGCCTCCATCCTGCGCTTTGACAACAAGATGAAGTTGCTTAATTTGTTCATAATCAAAGGAGCGAACAGCTTGTAAACCTCCAGTTTCAGGGTTTATAGATACATAAGTAGACACATGGCTGCCACTGACTTGTGAGTCATCCAGGAGATACGATATTCTCGCGTTTTGATTCCAGTCAGAGTCCCGCGCACTGACAGTAAATATGGTAATTCCAGGATAATTATTTTCTGTGATATAAGCAGAATAGCTGTTTTTATCAAAGACTGGGGCGTTGTCATTTACGTCAGAGATCTTTAGCTGTAATTTAGTAGAGCTAGAGAGAGGGGGAGAACCTGCATCGGTAGCTGTTATGGTAATGTCATATTCTGCAAGAGTCTCTCTATCAAAATGCTGATCTGAGACCAGATTGTAATAGTTCGTTAGAGATGACTGGATTTTAAATGGGAGTTTGGCATCTGCAGAACATGTTATCTGCCCATTTCGTTCTGAATCTGCATCTTTGACATGTATAATAGCAATCGTTGTACCAGGAGGTGCATCCTCAGACACGGGGCTGGAAAATGACATAATATTTATAACTGGGGAATTATCATTCATATCAGAAACCTCGAATATGACTTTACTGGTCCCGGTTAAGCCGCCCTGATCCCTTGCCTCCACTCTAACCTCGTATTTCTTATCTTTTTCATAATCTATCTGACCGGACACACATATGGCGCCGGTGCTTTCATCAATCGTGAATAAATCAGCTACACTACTTTTCATCTTAGGGAAGCTATAAGTAATATGTCCATTTGAACCACTGTCAGCATCTGTAGCATTAACTGTAATAATATTAGTGCCTTTCATCGTGTTTTCCATCACAGATGCTTTATACACGGATTGATTAAATACAGGAGCATTATCGTTGGCATCTAAAACGGTGATATCTATATTTACTGTACCAGATCTCTGTGGATTTCCACCGTCCACTGCTATCAGCTTTAAAGAGAAACGAGGACGTTCCTCTCTGTCCAGTGGTTTCTGAAGCACCATTTCAGCATATTTAGTACCGTCTGGATTCGCATGTTGTTTCAAAATGAAATTATCGTTTGGCGTTAATATGTAGTTTTGTAATGCGTTTTGCCCCACGTCAAGATCATCTGCACTCTGTAGTGGAAATTGTACTCCAACGACAAAGGATTCACTTATTTCGAAAATGATAGGCCTATCTTTATTTGGGAAAACCGGTGCATGATCATTTATATCCAAAATTTCAATAGTTACTCTGTGTAATTCCATTGGATTTTCTAAAATCACCTCAAAACTGATGCTACACGGTGTGACGTCTCCACAAAGCTGCTCTCGGTCTATTCTCTCATTCACAACTAGAATGCCTTTGTCTGTCTTCAGCTCGGTGTACTGGATGTTTTCTCCCGTCACGATACGGGCCCGGCCAGAACGGAGCCTTTTCAGATCCAAACCCAGGTCTTGTGCTACATTACCGATAAGTGAACCTTTCTTCATCTCCTCCGGGATTGAATACCGAATCTGGCCACAAACCATGGTAACCACATAAAGCAGGAAAATTAGCAGTCCTGCTCGCCTTTGCAGTCCAAACAATCGCCATGCAATGCATGTTTGGGTGTGAGATCTTCGAGTTTCCATCAGGAACAAATAATCCGGCAAAATGTTCTCCTCAGATAAATTTATATTCAGCCTGGTTCTGGTATTCAAACATGCATAAGAAAGCGAGTTTATGTCCGTCTACCTCTGCGTCACTAAACAAATATATCGTCTTCTCTAGGCACAGTAAGGGAGGGACTACCACTGACTAAAGAGACTCATGGACAGAAATATATTTGCTTGATCCGCAGCGTCCTCTAGAGTCTGATCAATGAAAGCAAAGCATATAGACAACACGGACAATATTAGCAATTATTTCACTTTTCCCCATCAGACGTAATGCTTCACATCAGATCATATAGCCTACCATAAATCCTATATTGAGTAAGCACATGATGGGGTTCAGAACGTAGTCCTATGTTTTGAAGAGTATAGTAACAGTATAATACACTCTTTAGTGGAAGGACGATCCACCAGTCATGGTGCTGATAAGAATGTGAGCTCATGCAGGAGACAATTTTCGTATAATTGTTGACATTGCAAAATAATTTATGAATAAATAAATAAATAAATAAATAAATAAATAAATAAATAAATAAATAAATAAATAAATAAATACATAAATACATAAATAAATAATTTGAACCATATTGTTCCAGCTGTAAAATTAGTAATCATGGTACAGTTCACATGTATTTTTATCACTGAAGATCCGTTTGTTCTTTTGTCCAGGACACGATTAAATTGTTAAAAGCTAAGAGGAGAGTGACTTATAAACAATACGGAAACTGCAAGCCTTCAGCTACTTCATCTGAAGAGCTTTCCACATAATGCTCCAATGAGAAAGGCCTCCAATGAGAGTGCAGAAAAGGAGTATGTTCACGGTTACTGAAAACGCAAATAGAGCGCACAATTGTTCTTTATAATTCAAACTAATTTAACTGAGAAAGAAAAACGCTAACACATTATGGTAACAATCTCTTAATTCAATCGGCTTTCCCTGCAATACGTAAACAACAAAGCCAATCACTTTTTGCATTTGAGAACTGTCCAAAAAGGCACCTCTAGAGAGGAGCTGTCCCCGCCGCGTGGTGCTGATCAGAACGCAGCAAGCCATGTGAGACATTTTACATCAAAACGCTTGTTTCAAATTAATAAAAAATGACCTCACCTCTAGAGGAGAGTCTGGTTCATCCAGGATGTTCTTCTCACTCTGTATCCGCTGCATCGTCCCTGTAGAACTGGGGTCCATTATCAACACGTTCTGACTACCGGCTCTGCCGAACTTACAGTCACTCTTTCTGGAGTCAGTCGTCCTGCACACCTCGTAATTGTACACGTGTGGGAGAGTCCCACATGTCCCCAAAGTGTCTGAGTAACGTGGTGGATAATATGGAATCACCGGGAGACTGGAGTGATAGAGGATGCGAGACTGTCTCCATCTGTATATTTTCACTGATATAATAACCACTAAACACGTGATGAAGAGAAAGGACACTACAGCCAAAGCCAAGACTAAGTAAAAAGTCAGGTTGTCATTGTACTCCTTGTCGTGTGTAAAGTCAGTGAACTCCGACAGCACTTCAGGGAAGCTGTCCGCCACCGCCACGTTAACATTGACTGTAGCTGAACGAGAGGGCTGCCCGTTGTCCTCCACTACAACAGTCAGTCTTTGTTTCACAACATCTTTATCAGTGACTTGGCGGATAGTTCTTATTTCTCCATTCTGTAAGCCCACTTCAAACAGCGCCCTGTCTGTGGCTTTCTGCAGTTTATAGGAGAGCCAGGCATTCTGTCCAGAGTCCACATCAACAGCCACTACTTTAGTGACCAGATAGCCCACATCTGCTGAGCGAGGCACCATTTCAGCCACCAGAGAGCCACCAGTCTGGACTGGGTACAGAACCTGAGGGGCGTTGTCGTTCTGGTCCTGAATGTTTATTTTCACAGTCACATTGCTACTAAGTGGAGGAGAGCCTCCGTCCTGCGCTCTTACGACTAACTGAAGTTGTTTAATTTGTTCATAATCAAACGAACGTACTGCGTGTAAAACTCCAGTTTCAGAGTTTATAGATACAAAGGTAGAGACTGGACCACCACTGACTTTGGTTTCCTCCAGGAGGTACGAGATTCTCGCGTTTTGATTCCAGTCTGAGTCCTGCGCGCTGACAGTAAATATAGACATTCCAGGGGAATTATTCTCGGTGACATAAGCAGAATAGGTGTTTTTATCGAACAATGGAGCATTGTCATTTACGTCAGAGATTCTAAGGTGTAATGTCTTGGTACTGGAGAGAGGAGGAGTCCCAGAATCGCTGGCTTTTATAGTTATGTTATATTCTGGAGTGGTCTCTCTATCAAAGTATTGATCTGAGACTAGATTGTAATAATTCGTTAAAGACGACTGGATTTTAAATGGAAGTTTATCATCTATTGAACATATTAAATGCCCATTTTTTTCTGAGTCTGCATCTTTCACATTGATAATAGCAATCGTGGTGCCAGGAGGGACATCCTCCGACACAGGGCTGGAGAATGACATGATATTTATAACTGGAGCATTATCATTGGCATCAATAACTTCGATAATTACTTTACTTGTATCAGTTAAACCTCCTTGATCCTTAGCCTCTACTCTGACCTCATATTTCTTGTCTTTTTCGAAATCTATCTGCCCTGACACCGATATAATGCCCGTGTTCTCATCAATGTTGAAAGTATTTGCTATGCTTCCCTTGACTCGAGAAAACCCATATGTTATTATACCATTATAGCCACTATCTGCGTCACTTGCATTCAAAGTGGAAATATGTGTTCCTTTGATTGCGTTTTCAATTACTGTAGCCTTGTAGACTGACTGGTTAAAAACGGGAGCGTTATCGTTGACATCTAAAACAGTGATATCGATAGTTACTGTACCAGATCTCTGCGGAGTTCCACCGTCCACTGCTATCAGCTTTAAAGAGAGACGAGGAAACTCCTCCCTATCTAATGGTTTCTGAAGCACCATTTCAGCATATTTACTCCCGTCTGGATTTACATGTTGTTTTAATATGAAATTATCATTGGAACTTAAAACGTAATTCTGTAGCGCATTAATCCCAACATCAGAATCCTCCGCATTTCCAAGTGGGAATTTAGCTCCAACCGTAGCTGATTCACTGATTTCAAATTGAATACCTTGTGTTGGAAATACGGGTGAATGATCATTAACATCTAAAATTTCCACAGTTATACGATGCAATTCCATAGGGTTTTCTAGAATAATTTCGAAGCTGAAGCTACACGGTGTGACGTCTCCACAAAGCTGCTCTCGGTCTATTCTCTCATTCACAACTAGAATCCCTTTGTCTGTCTTCAGCTCGGTGTACTGGATGTTTTCTCCGGTCACGATACGGGCCCGGCCAGAACGGAGCCTTTTCAGATCCAACCCCAGGTCCTGTGCTACATTACCGATGAGAGATCCTTTCTTCATCTCCTCTGGTATAGAATACCGAATCTGGCCACCTGCCATGTTAACCACATAAAGCAGGAAAATAAGCAGTCCTGCTCGCCGTTGCAGTCCAAAAAATGGCCATATAATGCATGTTTGGGTGTGAGATCTTCGAGTTACCATCAGGAACAAATAATCCAGCAAAATGATCTACAAAATTGATATTCCGTCTGGTTGGTATATTCAAACAAGCAGAAGAAAGCGAGTTATGTCCGTCTGCGTCAGTTGATGCTAAATAATTATATCATCTCCTCTGGGCACAGTAAGGGAGGAACCTGACTAACGAGACTGCAGAAAATATTTTTGCTTGATCCGCAGCGTCCTCTAGAGTCTGATCAACGAATGCAAAGCACATGCATGGGGAACAGTGTTCCTTAGCAATTATTTAACTTTTACCCATCCGACGTAATGTCACGCAGCGCTTCACATCAGATTATAAATACCATAAATAAACGGATGATGAGGTTCAGAACCTAGTCCCAGATTATACAATGTTTTGAAGTAACAGTACACTCTTTGCGAGGGGGATCTGTCCAGTGGTTCTGCTGAGAATGAGGATCAGGACACAAATATATTCCTATACGTCGATTCAATTGTAGATTATAGTAAATAAGAAAAAATAATAGTGTTCCACAGCTGTAAAACTAGTCATCATGGTACATTACACATCTATTACTGAAGATCCGTTTGATCTTTTATCAGGACATCTACTCGATTAGCTAGAAATTGTTAAAAGGAAAACCATTTGTAGAGTGGCTTATGAGTGAAAAGAGTTTTGCAAATGTATTCCCGTGACGTTTCGAGCTTTCCCTCTTCTTCATACATAGAATATAGACAGACGCCATCTTAGAAAAAGAGAGTGGCTATGAACAATAAGGAAACCACTAGCCAATTCTGCTACTTCATTTGAAGAGCTTTCCGATTTCAGAACTCCGATGAGTGATGCAGACTAAATGGGAGTGTATACCATCCACTGTTCTGAAAACGTAAATAGAGCGCACAATTGTTCTTTATAATTCAAACAAATTAAACTGAGAAAGATGTTCTTAATTCAATCGACATTTCCCCTCAGTAAGTAAACAACGAAGCCAATTGCATTTGCATTCGAGAACTGTCCACAAAAAGGCACCTATAGAGGAGAGAGGAGCTGTCCGCGACCCGAGGTGCTGAACAGAAAATGCTCACTCATTACAAGTGGAACTGTTCACCATAGCAGTGCTGAAAAACATTTTTCATCAAGCTCGCATGTTGTTGGATTTTAAATTGACCTTTGCTCTGTTATGGTTTAAGCAACAATTTTTTGCTTAAACTATATAGAAAATCATATAGTGAGAAAAATACCACTTTCATGTTTACGATTGCCTGAAATTCACTTCCATTACTACTCAATTCAAATTAGCAAGTCGCAGGCCTTCTAGAGCTAAGAAGCCGAGCCTGCTTCCCAGGTAAAGGCCTCCAGTGAGGTGATGCAAACTAAACCAGACGCTGTCCATAGTGATGAAAGTGACAATATAGCGCATTGCTGTTCATTAAGTTAATATAACAAAATGAAAATGAAAAAGGAAGACGGGCAGATTAAAGGAAATCGTATAAATCACTTATAGCTAACGATGAGAGGCTTCATCCTTTTGTAGAGCATATCAGATCAGAAGCAGTTTGAGGAAACATAGATTAAAGTACAAGCCTATAGTATAGAAGACTCGTTGTGCTGAAAATAACCAATGCAAGCCTGTAATGTAAATTATCGGAAGTCTTGACAAACGAGTCATGTGTTTGAATACAACAAGCCATATGAGACATTTTACATCACGAAGCTTGTTTCAAATTAATAAACGTTGACCTCACCTCTAGAGGAGAGTCTGGTTCATCCAGGATGTTCTTCTCACTCTGCTGCATCGTCCCTGTAGAACTGGGGTCCATTATCAGCACGTTCTGACTACCGGCTCTGCCGAACTTACAGTCACTCTTTCTGGAGTCAGTCGTCCTGCACACCTCGTAATTGTACACGTGTGGGAGAGTCCCTGTCCCCAAAGTGTCTCAGTAACGTGGTGGATAATATGGAATCACCGGGAGACTGGAGTGATAGATGCGAGACTGTCTCCATCTGTATATTTTCACTGATATAATAACCACTAAACACGTGATAAAGAGAAAGGACACTACAGCCAAAGCCAAGACTAAGTAAAAAGTCAGGTTGTCATTGTACTCCTTGTCGTGTGTAAAGTCAGTGAACTCCGACAGCACTTCAGGGAAGCTGTCCGCCACCGCCACGTTAACATTGACTGTAGCTGAACGAGAGGGCTGCCCGTTGTCCTCCACTACAACAGTCAGTCTTTGTTTCACAACATCTTTATCAGTGACTTGGCGGATAGTTCTTATTTCTCCATTCTGTAAGCCCACTTCAAACAGAGCCCTGTCTGTGGCTTTCTGCAGTTTATAGGAGAGCCAGGCATTCTGTCCAGAGTCCACATCAACAGCCACCACTTTAGTGACCAAATAGCCCACATCTGCTGAACGAGGCACCATTTCAGCCACCAGAGAGCCACCAGTCTGGACTGGGTACAGGACCTGAGGGGCGTTGTCGTTCTGGTCCTGGATCATTATTTTCACAGTCACATTGCTACTGAGTGGAGGAGAGCCTCCATCCTGTGCCCTTATAATGAATGTCAATTTTTTGATCTGCTCATAATCAAATGCGCGGCCTGCATATATCACTCCGCTTTCTGCGTTAACAGAGACATATTCAGACACAGGGGATCCACCGATGTGACAATCCTCCATAATGTAGGAAATGCGAGCGTTTTGGTTTTCGTCTGGATCGGTAGCCCTAACAGTGAGTATAGAAACACCAGGAGAGTTATTCTCATTGATAAACGCATTGTAATTGCCCCCTGCAAATACCGGGGCATTATCGTTCACGTCAGAGATCTTTAGATGAAATGTTTTCTTACTTGAGAGAGGAGGCGATCCTGCGTCTGTGGCAACTACAGTGATGTTATAGCCAGAAACACTTTCCCGATCTAATACAGCATCAGTGACCAATGTATAGTAATTTCTCAAATTTGATTTAATCTTGAAAGGTGAATTGTGGTCAATTGTACAAGTGACTTGCCCATTATCACCCGAATCCAGGTCTTTAACATTAATTATGCCAATGGTTGTGCCTGGAGGGGAGTCCTCTGACACAGGACTAGTGAATGACATCACATTGATGACAGGTGGATTATCATTCACGTCAATTACCTCAACTATCACTTTACTCGAGTCTGTTAATGCTCCTTGGTCAGTTGCTTCAATCTGTATTTCATATTTCTTTTCTTTTTCATAGTCAAGCTGTCCTAAAAGGAACATCATGCCTGTTGTCTTATTAATTTCGAATGTACCTATGCTACCCTGCATTTTGGAAATCGAGTAAAAAACTAAACCATTTGATCCGCTATCTGCGTCACTGGCATTCACCGTGGTGATATAGGTGCCTTTTGCTGCATTTTCTGTCACAGTAGCCTTGTAGGCCGATTGGTTGAAAACAGGCGCATTATCATTGACATCTAACACGGTAATATCTATATTTACTGTACCGGACCTCTGTGGATTTCCACCGTCAACTGCAATCAGCTTCAGGGACAGATGGGGATGCTCCTCTCTGTCCAACGGTTTCTGGAGCACCATTTCAGCATATTTCCTGCCGTCAATATTTGAATGTTTTTTCAAAATAAAATTTTCATTTGGAGATAAGGTGTAGTCCTGGAGACCATTAAGTGATACGTCAGGGTCATTGGCAGTTGGTAATACAAAACGCGCTCCCGGAGCGGCTGATTCTCCTATTGTCAATTTCATATCGTGCTGCTGAAAGGAAGGTGAATTATCATTTACGTCTAATACTTCGACTGTAATGTGGTGTAATTCCATGGGATTTTCTAAAATCATCTCAAAGCTGAAGCTGCACGGTGTGACGTCTCCACAAAGCTGCTCTCGGTCTATTCTCTCATTCACGACGAGAATCCCTTTGTCCGTCTTGAGCTCGGTGTACTGGATGTTTTCTCCGGTCACGATACGGGCCCGGCCAGAACGGAGCCTTCTCAGATCCAAACCCAGGTCTTGTGCTACATTACCGATAAGGGAACCTTTCTTCATCTCCTCTGGGATCGAATACCGAATCTGACCATTCGTAATATGGCAGATACAAAGATATATCAAGAGATACGCCAGTTTGTAACACAACCGCCATCTTAGGAAGCAGAAATCATATTTTTCCAACACCATTTTATCAAACTATACGACTTGAAAAGCGATATTACAGAATGAATCCTCAGAAAAATAAATGAGTCAATCACAGCATTCAAATGTAGTCCACACAACCCATTGATCCAACCTTCTCACTAAAAACTCAAAGTGTATCTCCGTCGCCGTTTAATGCCAAGAGCTGTTTTACTGTGAGCACGGTGATAAGGGAGGGGACTGCACTGAATAAAATCACTGGCCAGTATTTATTTTTCTTGATCAACAGCGTCCCTTAGAGTGCAATGAATGAATGGCAGACAAGAATTGACGAGAGCTAAAATAATGTTAAGTAGGGCCTATACACTGAAAGAATTTACTGCAGGGTGTAGTAATGTTTAGTAAAGAACTGACATAATTTCTACTTAGTAATATTAGGAAGTATAATTTCTAAATATTATTTTGTAATATGTACACATTTTATTCTTGAAAATACATTAAATGTGTGGGATGGGTACATTTTAGTAAGAATGTTTGTGTAATATTTACTTACATAATACATAATAATATTTACATACATAATCCTAAAAACAGTAAGTAAATTAACTGTGTGGAATGGGTACATTTTTGTAAGAATGTTTGCGTAATATTTACTTACATAATACATAATAATATTTACATACCTAATCCTTAAAAGAGTAGGTAAATTTTAATCAAGCATAGCTTTATTTAATCCGCGCATGCGCATTTGCACCAGGCAGTTCTCTTTCGGTTTCAAGCACATGGAGGAGTTGGTGCGTGGCTGCATTTTTGCAAGAGGATTGACTTGGTTCCAAGGTAAGTTTACCTTTCTGTTTAATTCGATTTGTGATACTAATAGTGGAGCCGTGTGCGTTTGTGATACTTGTTGATATGTTACTGTTCATATTTTAATCTCATAAACTCGTGTTGCTAAGAGTGCAGGGCAGCTGCACCGCGCCATTTGACTGCCCTGTATTTTGAGCTGAACAATTCACAGTTTAAGCTGCCTAGTTGCTCTTGTCAGTCCACTCTCGTTCCCCACCAGTGTGGGACTGAGTATCCCGCCAGTCCCGCGCTGTGGAAGAGCTAATTTAATGTAACGTTATGTCTGGACATGCCTGTGGCTGCGTTCGGCTCTCGCTTGCTCTCTCGCTCTCGCTCTCTCTCTCTCTCTCTCTCTCTCTCTCTCTCTCTCTCTCTCTCTCTCTCTCTCTCTCTCTCTCTCTCTAATGTAACGTTATGTCTGGACATACATGCCTGTGGCTGAGTTCGGCTCTCTCTCTCTCTCTCTCTCTCTCTCTCTCTCTCTCTCTCTCTCTCTCTCTCTCTCTCTCTCTGTGCTGTGCTCACTGCATTTGCATCACACACACACACACACACACACACACACACACACACACAGAATGAATGTCTTTAAAAACGGGCTAGTCTGCACACAATGAAAGAATGTGTGAATACTTTTGCAATTAGGTGAATGTGATCCATGAAATTCACCTGTAAAAAAACATGTCTCTGTCAACAGGACACAGGGCAGCACCACAGCTGCAGGATGATCAGTGGAGTGACACTGCAACATTAGTCAGGCAAGTAGAAATGTAATGCATTCTATCATGTTGCTGTTACTTATTTCCCCCTATCCTAATGTGATATAAAATTGTGGCTAAATGTTTTAGATCGGGGCTGAGATTTTTCTCTGACTGGAGGGGAAAATAATAAATGATCTCTGAACTATCTCTTTAACCAAATCACATACATTTAGGCTATTCTATGTGATCTCCTTTTGATAACTAATGAAATAATGATATATGTTTTAACTTCCATTCACTGAGCCTTCCCTGAAACTGTTTGGAGTCCCCCTGGGGAGGCCCGCCTCTCACTTAGAAAACCTCTGTTTTAGACCATTGTTTTAATATCACAATTGTGTCTGTTACAGGATGACCTTACTCTTACGATGAGTCGAGAGTGGACAGTTGAGGGAGGAGGACACACCAACACCAAGGGAGGTGTTGTGGGGACAACTGAGGCCGTTCCTGGACAAACTGAGTCAGGTGTGCTTGTTTAAAAAAAATTCAGGAAGACACACCAATCCAATCCATACACAGCACAAATCCTCCATCTTTCCACCCATGGCTCTTGTAGGGGTGGGAATCACACGTTTGATCTCAATACAATACTACATGTATATGGATTCATTGGACAATGATGCGATATTTGCCAATATCACGATTTCTATACGATTCGATTGAGCGGCTGCGATCGATATTAGACTATATGCATTGATTTATATCCGAGAGGGGAGCGAATATCCTCTCCCTATTTTTCTTGCGTGCTTGCTATGGTGCTCGCATTGTTTGTATGCGAAAGAGTACGCTAATAATTCATATTGATGTTTTCACTGTCCATCGATGCTGTCACATGACATCTCTTGCCCCGGAAGTGAGTTTCCCATTAATTTTTTCCATAGACATTTAAAAAACCCTTATATAACAAGTTTTAAGGCTGGAACCAAGCCAACTCGTGACCTACTGAACTGTGAGTGACCATTAAACATTTAACTTGGAGCAAAATGTATCAGATCATTGAATCGATGCATCAATGCAGATCGATGTATCGTTCCACCCCGAGGCTCTTGCTCCGTAGCCTGGTAAACCAGCCCGTCACGTGAATTCACATTTCATTTGGTTCTCCGTGACGGTCTGGCCCCGACGCCAGTGGGGGGGTTTAGCAGAAGCGGAAGAGCGGAAGAGCCAATCAGCGACTCCGCTGGGATTGACAGCGCAAGTTGGCCAATCAGGAACGCCACTAGCACTGCACTAACAAAACAGTAATGGCCGCCTCCTTGCCTGATGGTCTCGAGGAGTAATGTCAGCGTTTGTCTAGTTTAAACAGCCATAAAGTGCAGTTATTGCAGAAATAGACTCAATAACAACAATTAAGCAAGTACAGGAGTATCGCCGCGACCGCAGAGTTTCTTGGCGGAAAATATGTTTTTGCCATTCTCCCGAGTGGATTTGGGTTTGATTGGATCCGACGCTGATTGGCTGAAGGAGTTGTCTGTCAAGGCAACTAAGCCCGCCCATGCTCCCGCCCCTGCTAAACCCCCCCCATGGCATCGGGGCCAGACCGTCACGCAGAACCAAATGAAATGTGAGTTCACGTGACGGGCTGGTTTACCAGGCTACTTGCTCCGTGCACTCAAATCACATGTTGTGTTCTCTCTTGACAGTTCATCGTGTATGAATAATGGTTCAGTATTGACACAATATTTGTTGTGCTCTGTTCACAGAACCAAAGCATTGAGATGAGACATGAAGCCGTTATCTCCACCCTCATACTGTACCTTGGCGAGAAAGAAGAGGAACTTTTTGACGAATGCCAGGTAATGCATGATTTTTTTAACACTTTAAAATGTAAATTTGTTATCATTTAAAATCCAAATTAACGGTAAGAGAGGAAGGCAGACGAAGGGATGGAGGGAAGGGATGGAGATATTACAATCAGCGATGGCCCAAATGGCAGATAAAAAAAATAAAAAATCGTACTGTATCATCTGAAAGAACAAACTCAATTTCATTGATTCAAATTAAGTACAATCACAAAAATTAAACGTGCTCTACGGTTACAAAGCCATAGGTGGGCCTTTTCCATTGGCCCCTTTGGCCACTTGAGCTAAACCATGTCGCCCTGATTTATGTTTCCTTTACCACTTTAAATGCGCCGAGCCTTGCCCGAGATGGACATGGGGCCAAAGGCATGGCTCATGTGATCAGGAAATGGTACAGTAAAATGAAGCAGATATCTGAAAGTACAAACCGAAACACACGAGACAAATTAAACATCAAACCACAGAGATTTAATTATTAGAAGCTACAAAAGAACACTTGAGAGGCTTTTAAACACACCTTTCTCTCTGCTCTCTCCACTCTGGAGAGAGACAGGAGAGTTTGCTATTACAACCTATCCTGCAACACAGCTGTTTATTTGAGGGGGAGGAGGGAGGTCGTCGAGGGTTGACTGAGGCGTTGCTGCAGCTCGCTTGCAATTTTGCAACCCGCTCGAGGTGGGTCTAGTGTGCTTGGGTCCCATTCCAGAGAAGGTCCATCTCGATCGCAGCTCGGCATGGCTTGGCACATAAAAAAAATTGTAATGGAAACTGAAATCAGCTCGACATGGCATGGCTTTACACAGCTAAAGGTGACAATGTAAAAGGCCAATTAAGGTGCAGAGGCACACGATTGGCTGAAAGCAACATGTATGCAGGGGCTACCATCTGGAATGCAGCCTTGTGCCTTGTGCCATGTTCTGCAAATATTTTATGAATGCTGGCTTACTGTAAAAGCATCACAGCATGAACTTACTGTAGATTTGACACAATTTAACATAATCTGAGCTATGTTTAATAAAGGTCATTTTTAACACTACTGTATGTGTTCATTCTGCCCTGACAATGTAATCACTTCAAATGATTCAATCACTGTATTTTGTATTATTTGTTTCTCAACTGAATTGTCTTCTTTTTTCTTGTCAATTGTATGAGGGGGACAGTCGCAGTGATGCCACTCAACACATCCTCAAGATCCTGGTCGTCCATGGTGCTGATCGAGAGGAGCCAGTGGATGTATCCGTCCTTCTTGAGGGCAAGGAGATGTCAGGATGCGACAGTACTGCTGTCGCCATGGCAAGTACTGTACAATCTGCTGCTGGTACGCCTCAAATCACTTCTCCATCTTGCAAAAGACTGTAACAATTCACCTGCATTGGACCCTCGTCTCGCATACAGCAGCTTGTGGACTTTCCAATGTCATGACAGACATTAATCAATAACACATGCATCTGATATAGAATGGTTGTTTTTTTGCTGTAACTGAATGTTCATTCAAGTGTCTGCTTTTCTGTAAAATGTTTCCAAAGTCAAGTCCTGGACATATTTGACCAGATCCAACAGATCTTTTAGAGCAGTGGTTTTCAAACGTTTTCACATCAAGGACCCCTACATGACACAAATTAGACCATGGACCACATTTGATAAGTTTTTGTCCCAGGGTCCACCATCTGATACAATTTTTGCTTTTGATGTTTTATTACAGAAAGTGTACGAAAATCCATGACCAAAATAGTCATACATTCTGTCATTGTATTACTTTTGGATGGAATTATAGTAAAATAATGTCTCTCGCTTTTTGATGGGGATCTTCTTAAGGACCCGTGGGGGTCCCCAGGACCCCACTTTGAGAATCACTGTTTTAGAGAGTCAGAACATTTATGGTCGCTATGATTAGGGCACTTAAAGGGATAGTTTGGTTTGTTTGAAGTGGGGTCCTATCAGCTAGTTGCATACACTAACTGAAATAGGTACAGTGTTCTGGACGCTGAGCGCACCGTCTATCGAGACCCAGCACTCTGAAGCAACAGCCTCCACAGCTCTGTCTCTCTAGCACACGGGGCCAAGAACTAAAACGTAATTTAGCCACCTAAAACAACGCCCACCTAAACAAGTCAATATCATTGATGCAAGCTCTATTTTGACAATTTTCAGCACTTTACTTTACCGTCAAACAGCCCTCTCATTCGGCACTATTTCCTCCCAACCGTAGAACTACCGTATTCCTCCGCTAAACACCTGAACAGAACACAGAGCCACGGTTTACAAAACAGGAAGGCTTAGAAGAGAGACAAAACACTGACTTACTTTAGAGACAACAAGTCACCTGGCCTCTCACGTCTGGGACGTTTTCCCCAATTCATCCTGGGAATGGTGAAAAAGGTCTGCAGGACACCCCGGCATTTAGGCAGCATATTATGGCAGTTCCTCGTATCTCTCTTTCTGCCTGTTCACTCTCTCTCTGCAAAAGTTCCTCTTCTGTATATTAGTCTCTCTGGTTCATAATTGTATTTGTCACCAAGGTGAATGGCATATCGTCCTCGCTATCAAAATCACTCATATTTTATTCTATTTGTTGTCTTCACTAACAAGCCGGGAGAAATAACCCAAAATAACAGCTGATCTGCGGAGTAATCCAGCGCCGCGGCTCTGTGCAGGCATTTAGCGGAGGAATACGGCAGGTGTACGGTTGGGAGAAAAAGTAGTACCAAATGAGAAGGCTGTTTGGCAGAAAAGTAAAGCGCTGAAAATTGTCAAAATAGAGCGTACATGTACACATATATCGATTTGTTTAGGTGGCCGTTGTTTTAGGTGGCTAAATTACGTTTTAGTTCTTGGCCCCATCTACTAGAGAGACAGAGGTCTGGAGGCTGCTGCTTCAGAGTGCTGGGTCTCGATAAACGGTGTGCTCAGCGTCCAGAACACTGTACCTATTTCAGTTAGTGTATGGAACTAGCTGATAGGACCCCACTTCAAACAAACCGAACTATCCCTTTAAGTGAATGCTTTTTGAGTGGTCTTGTGTCTGCCCTGGTATGTCACCTTTTTCATTATTCATGTTTGCATCCCTGGTCAAGCTAATTCCACGGTTTTGTTGTTTCAACCATTTGGAAGGTTTTACGGAATGCACCTTAAGTAGATGTTTCCAGATGTCACATGTGATGTGAACGTTGGTGATTCATTGTTGGGAAAAAAATAAATTGTTAAATGGTATTTTAGTTGTGATTTGTGAATATTTGGTAACATTTATGGAAAACATGTAAAAACATTTACATAATAGACCCTTCTCACGGGGGCCATTTTGTGTCGAAAAGGCAGAATAAACACAGGTGCAAGCAAAACACTAATGAGGATTTCCAAATTCCAATCATGGAAGTTGGAAACCCTCATTAGTGTTTTGCTTACACCTGTGTTTACCCTGCCTTTTCGACACAAAATGGCCCCCTTGAGAAGGGTCTAATTATAGTGAGTAATTATTAAGTAATTAAAATGTCAAACAGAGAACAATACAGATGAATAAGATTTACTTGATAGTTTTAAATAACATTTACTTAAAGGTTTTAAGTAGATCTTACTTGATACTGGCAAGTGAGTTGTACTTAGTATTTCAGCACTAAAATGTACTTGAAAATCGCCGTGCAAATAGTCGCAGAGATTTCATTAAGTAAATCTTACAAATCATTTTTTTGAGTGTAGCCTATTCACAATTTAGTTTTCTCGGGAGTTGAATAATTACAACTAGCCTACCCCTTCAGACGCGAGCAGATGCAATGCTTGCCCTCGGTCCACAAATAGAGTGAAGCATAATTTAATTAAATAATGATAGATTCGATGAACAAAAGTTGGGCAATATAATATTCTTGCTTTGAAACTCTGTGTGAGAGACAATACACCATAAAACGCATGAAAGACATGTCACCAGTTGTGGGTCTCAAGTCAAATCTGATCCGTTCATTTAGATAAACTTAGAAATATTCAACGTAAAAAAGGCATGGTGTATAAAAAAAATCACATAGCGAAATCCATTGTAGCGGAATCAGCTACACATTGTTACACAATGGCTGCTATACATATAAGCAAGCTGCAGGCCTTTGGCTATCTCATAAAGGTCGCAGTGAAGTGATGCAAACTACATCAAACACTGTCCATGGTGCTGAAAATGACAACAGTGCACCGCTGTTCATTTTAAGGCACATTAATGAAAATGAGGTGCATTCACGAGCAATATGGACGTGTAAACTCAGGGAAGTCTTGACATTCAAGTCGTAAGTTTGAATGCAACCCACCAAATGAGAGATATTTTACATTAGCAACACTATAAGCAAGCAGAGATTCAGCTATCGATTTAGCCGTCATGAAGAGCTTCCCATGAAGGCCTCCTCCAGTGAAGTGATCAGACGCTGTCCATGGTGCTGAAAATGGCAATAGCGCCCACTGCACCGCTATATCCTTTGTTAAGTTAATGAAACTGAACTGAATTAAAGTAAGGCATGAGCGGATGCACGGCAATTGTCAGAAACATTTAACTCTACACTAAAGGACAGTCAATTGAGATGTTACAGCAATGCAAACATTGGAGAGGAGCTGTCCCTACCGTGGTGCTGATCAGACTCAGGGAGGTCTTGACACTTGTCATATGTTTGAATGCAACGCACCATATGCGAGGCATTTGACATCAACGAAGCTTGTTTCAAATCAATACATTTTACCTCACCTCTAGAGGGGAGTCTGGTTCGTCCAGGATGCTCTTCTCACACTGAATCCGCTGTATCGTCCCTGTAGAACTGGGGTCCATTATCAGCACGTTCTGACTACCGGCTCTGCCGAACTTACAGTCACTCTTTCTGGAGTCAGTCGTCCTGCACACCTCGTAATTGTACACGTGTGGGAGAGTCCCTGTCCCCAAAGTGTCTGAGTAACGTGGTGGATAATATGGAATCACCGGGAGACTGGAGTGATAGAGGATGCGAGACTGTCTCCATCTGTATATTTTCACTGATATAATAACCACTAAACACGTGATGAAGAGAAAGGACACTACAGCCAAAGCCAAGACTAAGTAAAAAGTCAGGTTGTCATTGTACTCCTTGTCGTGTGTAAAGTCAGTGAACTCCGACAGCACTTCAGGGAAGCTGTCCGCCACCGCCACGTTAACATTGACTGTTGCTGAACGAGAGGGCTGCCCGTTGTCCTCCACTACAACAGTCAGCCTTTGTTTCACAACATCTTTATCAGTGACTTGGCGGATAGTTCTTATTTCTCCATTCTGTAAGCCCACTTCAAACAGCGCCCTGTCTGTGGCTTTCTGCAGTTTATAGGAGAGCCAGGCATTCTGTCCAGAGTCCACATCAACAGCCACCACTTTAGTGACCAGATAGCCCACATCTGCTGAACGAGGCACCATTTCAGCCACCAGAGAGCCACCAGTCTGGACTGGGTACAGAACCTGAGGGGCGTTGTCGTTCTGGTCCTGGATCAGTATTTTCACAGTCACATTGCTACTGAGTGGAGGAGAGCCTCCATCCTGCGCTCTGACAACGAAGTTCAATTGTTTGATCTGCTCATAATCAAATGCGCGCACTGCATATATCATTCCGCTTTCTGCATTAACAGAGACATATTCAGACACAGGGGATCCATCGATTTCAGACTCTTCCAGAATATAAGAAATACGGGCGTTTTGGTTTTCGTCGGGATCGTTAGCCCTAACAGTGAGTATAGAAACACCTGGATAGTTGTTTTCTGGGACAAAGGCATTGTAACTGCCCTGTGGAAATACTGGGGCATTATCATTGACATCAGAAATCTTTAGATGAAATGTTCGCTTACTTGAGAGAGGAGGTGACCCTGCATCTGAGGCAACTACAGTGATGTTACATTCTGACAGACTCTCACGATCTAATACAGCATCCGTTACCAATGCGTAATAATTTCTCGCGTTGGATTGAATCTTAAATGGAATATGTTTGTCTATAGTGCAGCTTACTTGTCCGTTTTCGCCAGAATCCAAGTCTTTAACATTAATTATCCCAACGGTTGTGCCAAGAGGGGAGTCCTCTGACACAGGACTAGTGAACGACATTACGTTAATGATTGGTACATTGTCATTTGCATCAACCACTTCTATTTCAACTTTGCTGGAATCTGTCAACCCACCTTGATCTTTAGCTTCAATTCTGATTTCAATTTTTTTGTCTTTTTCGAAATCTATTTGTCCGAGCACAGATATTGTTCCAATTACCCTATCTATAACGAACATATCAGCTATACTCACTTTATTCTTTGAAAATGAATACGTTATGTGTCCGTTGGAGCCGCTATCAACGTCGCTTGCATTTACTGTAGCAATATAGGTGCCTTTTGGTGCATTTTCCATGACTGTAGCCCTATAGACAGATTGATTAAATATAGGTGCATTATCATTGGCGTCAAGGACAATGATATCTATATTTACTGTGCCAGATCTCTGTGGAGTTCCACCGTCCACGGCCAACAGCTTTAAAGAGAGACGGGGATGCTCTTCCCTGTCTAATGGTTTTTGAAGCACCATTTCAGCATATTTACTGCCGTCTGGATTAGAATGTTGTTTCAAAACAAAATTGTCGTTCTGTGTTAGTATGTAGTTCTGTAGGCCATTCTCCCCTACATCGGCATCATCCGCACTCTCTAAAACGAAACGGGAACCTAGCGCAGCTGATTCGCTTATTTCGAATTGCAAGTGGTTGTTTTGGAAAGTGGGGGCATTGTCGTTTATGTCCAGTATTTCTACGGTAATGTGGTGCAACTCCATAGGTTTTTCTAATAACATTTCAAAGGTAAAGCTACACGGTGAGACATCTCCACAAAGCTGCTCTCGGTCTATTCTCTCATTCACGACTAGAATCCCTTTGTCCGTCTTCAGCTCGGTGTACTGGATGCTTTCTCCGGTCACGATGCGGGCCCGGCCAGAACGGAGCCGTGTCAGATCCAAACCAAGGTCTTGAGCTACGTTACCGATAAGGGAACCTTTCTTCATTTCCTCTGCGATTGAATACCGAATCTGGCCATCGACGTGATTAACGAAAATAAGTTGAAAAACATACAGATACACAAGCCGTCGCAGTCCCCAAAACAGTCGCCATCTTACACATTTGTCCAGGAGATGTGTTTGAAATGCCATGATGAGGGAAAAAAACAGATCTTCCAGAAAGGCAAACTTCCTTCAGTTGTGGAGCGGATAAATTACGGATAAATCAATCCAAGCAAGAAAAGTATATAGCAAAATCCAATGTGTTTTTCCTTAGCAAATTCCCCACCTCATATGAAACCCGATTCTCTCCTCTGGTAAAACACAGCGATATGGGAGGGAACGTTACAGCCTCAAAATGCAGGACAGTTATTTCTCAGACAACAGCGTCACTTAGAGTTTGATGAAACTCGATTTTGGATTTTGTTGCCATGGATAATTTGTATAAGCTATTGTCAATATTGAGCTGAAAACATCAGTCATCAATGGACGGTGTAAGTTATTGCTTAATAAAACAAATACATAATATCAGAGAGAGAGGGGGGAGGGAATGTGTGAGTGTGTGTCTGTCTATGTGCGTGTGTGAAACATTGTTAATTTGCAGATATTTTAGAGCAGGGTTTTCAGAGTCTGAGACTGTGGCCTCCCCCCAGACAAAGCTTGGAAAAGATGCCCCCTCACTCAATTCCTGGAGGCCTATTGGATTATGATTAGCCTATGTTATTTGACGCCAGACACTCAACAATTGAGCCAAGATAGCCTGATATTGCCAACATACTTCAGACTACATCAAACACAAAAGTGTCTGTCTGATGGCATTTATTAGTTTCTAACTCTAGGAAGGTGGAAAAAACAGTAAAATTCCCCAAAACTACTGTATCTCTGAACTATCTTTAACCAAATCACACACATTTAGGCTATTCTATGGCTACCATTTTAATGAATAATTATAACTGATATATGTTTTCACTTCCAGTCACTGAAACTGCTTGGACTCCCTTGGAGTTAGTGCAAATGTCACTGTCCCTGCTTTGTGTCAATAAAGTCCATCAATGTGCATTTCCTGCCTTTTCAACTCATCAATTTCACCACATTCTTTAAATCCATAAAAATAAACAAAACAAAAATAATAACTCCATTGAACATTACACTTCGTTCCAGTGCATCTTTACAGCATTCAATGTTGTATAGGAGTATAGCTTCATTGTGCAACAGCACCACCACCAGTGGCAGGTTAAACAGCATCATGATCTGCTGTCACCTATATGGATCAATCGATAGATATTCCACAGCCTAGCCTAACCAAACTTTACAGGCCATAACCGAGCAAATGCCAGTAAAACCAGAGATCTCTACGACATGCAGCCAGTAATTTTTTAAGCTGCTATATTGTCATTGTTAGGTTTCCCATGTCCTTGTTCACAACAAGATGTATCTACTTCCTTATCAACAAGAAACGTATGACTGAGAATTGATAAGTGGTCATTTAGGCTACTCCCTGAGGAAGGCATATTGCTGAAACTTGTTGGAGTTTCTAATTCAATATGAATTTGCAATGAGTTGTTTGGTCCTGCTTTTGCCTCTTTAAAATATATACTACTACTACTATTACTACAACCACTACTACTGGTATAGATTGCTATATTCAGAGATGGCTGACAAAAATCACATGAATGTCTTCCATCTCCTTACAAAATGTCTGAAATAAAGACCCAAAAGAGATCATTCATTCAGTTAAATGGCCTAAATGGTAAATGGCCTGCATTTATATATCGCTTTTATCCAAAGCGCTTTACAGTCAGTAGGTACATTCACCCATTCACACACAGACGGCGGCAGGTTACCACGCAGGGTGCTGGCACACCAACGGGAGCAATTTGGGGTTCAGTGTCTTGCCCAAAGACACTTCGACATGCAGACTGGGGGAGCCGGGAATCGAACCACCGACCTCTTTTATCCAAAGCGATTAGTGGACGACCCTCTCTACCTCCTGAGCGATAGCCGCCTCAGTACCTCAGTTACTTTGAGTGTTGTTGTGGGCATGCCTGGAGACAAATATACACAGACTGACACAGTCATCATATAACTTTGTCCAATCCGACTGTTAAATTAGGTGACCTACATTTGCGCAGGCCGGGGAAACATTATCCAATACCAAATGACTGCAGCACTCGGCCATGACGCCATGAGTGGAAATTAATATTAATGTTCTGCACTAATCTCGCAGCAACACATTAGATCTCTGTCTGCACAGTTAAGAATGCCAGTGTGCCTTAGCATGCACACACATGCTCACAACTACTCACGCCTACTCACATTTAATGTTTATGGAGGTTCAGACATAGGAAGACAATCTTTTGCTTATGCTGTAATTCACTTCTCTATCATCCTGCCTCTCACATCTCTCATGCTTGCTCACTCATAATATCCTTGCTGTCATTTTCCCGGGGTGTGAATTGAGACATCAGCTGTTCACACCAGCTGGTGACTCCTATCTAATAGCATAGCGACACACCTCCATGGTAGCCAATCATCACACTGCTGTCTTTTTAAATATGTCTCTCTCATCTGTTCAATGTCATGCTGCGGTCATCACGCACCCCTCCACCTTCCCGTCTGCACCCAGTCTTCACAGATTCATCAGCTTAATCAGTCTCAGGAGAGTCATCAGCCATCACCACCACCAGAGGGGGATCTATCTTGCTGCTGCTCAGGGCCATACACTTTGATTACAAAATATCCCTGCAATCTCCCTGCAGAGTCTGAGCACCAAAGACTTTATTGATGATAATTAAATTATATTATATCATCTGAATTTCAATATATAATCTGTATAATAAATAATAATTTTACTTAAATGATTCACTGTCTTTCCTGATTGAAATATTAATGCGAGCATGAATGTTAACCCAGCATTAACATGTAATGTTTCTGCAAACGAAAACATCCTCAAAAATCATGACTGTGCATTAGTGGTAGTGGCTGCACATCAGCAGGCAGTGTTATACTGGAAATATTCAGACAGTTGTTTTAATATGACTTTTAAAGCAACATTTTGGGAACATGTGGCTTATAAACATGTGTGCTGACTTGTGAAGCATTTCAGGCATGGAAAAAATAGGTAAGGAAGAGATAGAAAAGGTGTAGAAAGGCATCTTAGAGTGTGTTTGATAATAATGGTGGTAGTGTGTGGTGTTGATGAGACGAGATGAGTCGTGTTTGCAGAGTAATAACAGTGGGTCAGTTAAAAAAAGAATAGGAAAATAAACATGTTCTTACCTTTTGGACATACAAAGGTAGGGCCATTCATGGGGAGTGCACCGGAAAAAGAAAGGAGACAGAGCATCAGTTAGTATGATATCCCAATGATGAAATATGCACAATACAGATAAAAGCCTCACCATGGACAGATGCAAAACACTAATTTATCTGAAAATGAAAATTACATGTCACTGCACATCCAGTACAATAGGCTACTGCATTCCTTAATGCTTTCTCAGTTCTTGTCACATTCAACATCACCAGCGGAATTCTCTCTCTCTCTCTCTCTCTCTCTCTCTCTCTCTCTCTCATCACAGACACACACTGGGATGTTGTTTATGCTTACTATTCGCTGCCCCTATATGAGATCAACATGGGCACAGTGCTGTAGGAGAATTCCCAACTCTTATTCTGTGATGCCACAATTGCTACAATGTCAAATGTCTGTGAAATCTCAGTCTAAACTGCAGTGGCAGTTTATCACATTAGGCATATTCCTAGGCTCGCCTGCTGCATGGGCTCGCTATCGCCCGGCCTGTAGCTCGCCGAGCTGGCCCTGCCGCTTGCATACGCAGCTCGGCCGCTGCGTGGCCTCGCCCGCCCTATTGGCATTTGTGTGTGTGTGTGTGTGTGTGTCTGTGTATTGCTCACAAAATGTTATTGCCATTAAGTTTGCATGCACACGGGTGTGTGTCTGTGCCCCCCTTAAGTTTGTGATGTCACAATGCCTCCTATGACATCATCAGTGGGACAGAAATTGAAACAAACAGAACATTGCCCACTTGCTACCTTTTATACAAGCCAAGTAGAATGCTGTGTAGTGCAAGGATTGTCCACATGGGTACAGTAAAATGGCATCAAAATAAATGAAGCACAATAAAATACATTTCTAATCCAACCACAGATCCCACATCACACCAACCCTCACATCTCTTCACATACAAGGCCGGACATGGCCTCGCTCCTTCATACATGTCTGAACTTTAGGCCTCTCAGATCATCCGACCATAAACTGTTTTCACGGAATTGTCAGCCCTGTCCTAGGAGTCCTGACCATCCTGTCCTACTGTACTACCAAACACTGCAACAGGAAGTGAGCTGGGGTTCAATTTAGAATGCTTTTGTTGTCAAGGTAAAAACCCTCTATAGGTCTCCTTATGCAGCACTCCCTCTGCAAATCCAAGGGTGAGTAAAAATAAATAAAAGTCTAATGGCTTGACTTCCCTGTAGGGCTGGAATTATACTTTTGTATATTGTTGTGCATGTATGTTGCTTAATTTTCTGTTATGTATATTTGTATTTCTGTACTATGTGGAGCACTTTGTAACTGTTTAAAAAGGTGATATAAATTATAAATAAAATCTCACTGTGATAAAGTGGCTGAGAACCCTCCTTTCACTCATTACTTGACCCCAGGAAGAATAGCTGCAGTTGTGCTGTAGCTAATGGGGATCTTAAATAAAGACAAGACAAGACAAGACTTGGCCCTTAATTGTTCCACCTTACATTGTACACATTATTTATATGTGTTCAGTTGGCTACAATTTACCATTGTTTTTGTAACATTTTATGATCCCTGGTTTGTTTGTTAGCATTATGTATGTTACTGTTTACATAAAGGTACATGAATAATTTAAAGCAAACACACAGCCATAAGTTAGTATCAGTTACCTATAAGTCGCAGGTTAAAACATTGTTTGTTTTTTCTCTGTCCATACATATGAATTGTTTGTTGGTTTGTTAAGAGCCACCATGTGGGAATTTTGTTTTGAGAGGGGCCCACTCACAGCACTTCCCTGAGTTTTATGGTGTTGGTGATCACTGGGCCAAACCAAGTCAAAGGGTTTTCTTTTCTGTCAAAATGTCTATTTTAGTTTGTTTAAGGCAGGGTAAAGTGATCTTTCCTCTGCTTTGTTCAGCTCAACATCATGGTCAACCCAGACATACCTGAGGCCTTTCATCTGAGGGCCTGTGTTACATGGGAGTGTCTGTGCTTGATTGTTCCTCTCCAGGCCCTCCCCCCTGTGCTGTGGCACCTGTGCAGGAGAGCACACGTGTACTCACTCTGCCAATCAGAGGCTGCAGCTTAAAAGCATGAGAGACACACAGTCAGCCCTCCTGACAGCTTGGTGCTGTGTGTTGGTATATACCAAATTCCTTACAGCTTGGTGCTGTGTGTTGGGGCTTCCCAAACTGTGTTGCACACAGCATTGTGTGCTGTGTGCGTGGTGCTTAGCACTTGTGGATTGGCGTCGGTCAAAACCAACTATTCTACAGAGTGTGACTCTCAGATTGAGAGTGGGGTGCCTGGTGACTCTCCGAGTATTTGTTTAATCTTAGCTTTTGTGTTATTAACCACTCTTCCTCTGTTTCTGTTACATAAAAGTACATGAATAATTTAAAGCAAACACACAGCCATAAGTTAGTATCAGTTACCTTTAATAAGTCGCAGGTTAAAACATTGTTTGTTTGTTCTCTGTCCATACATATGAATTGTTTGTTGGTTTGTTAAGAGCCACCATGTGGGACTTTTGTTTTGAGAGGGGCCCACTCACAGCACTTCCCTGAGTTCTATGGTGTTGGTGATGTCTGGGCCAAACCAAGTCAAAGGGGTTTCTTTTCAGCTCAACAGTCATGGTCAACCCAGACATACCTGAGGCCTTTCAACTGAGGGCCTGGTATGACCAGGAGGGCTACTCTCTAAAGAGCTAATCCCTGATAGAGAAGAGGTCAGCGGAGCAAGGGTCAACTGGAAAACACTGAGCAACGTTAAGGATGTCATAACCACTGATGATGTCATGTGGTCAAGTGATCAACCAGTGATGTGGACAATGTGGCATGAATTGACATGAGTTTGGTCACAACCCCCAAAAAGTGCACCCATGGCACATCCTCTCCGAGTCTCCACCCTAAAAATTGCACACGTAGCGCCCGAGATGCCTAGTAATAATAAACAGTCCTTAAGTGCCCATTGGGTCATTTGAGAGGTACAAATGGATATTCTATTTAAATTCATTTTTCATCCAGTACATATTTTGTGTATTCTGTACACATTATCATATTGTTCAATTGATGACCCCTTGTGCAAAGCTTTGATTTTGACATCAGTCACACAGCAAATTGGTATGTCTTTCTTTGAGACAAAATAATAATATCAAATCTTTCAAGTGAAGCGAGACTACAAATAAAAGTGTAAAGGCCTTCCTACACACAGCTGAAAACAGAAGCACAAATAAATAGATCACTGAATGGACTATAGGAATGTATATACAGCTGTGCCTACATTCCATCAACGGTGTCATGGTATCACAGATGCACTGATCAACAGATGGAGCACTGGTCAGAAATGTCTATGTCACACATTTTAATTGCAGTAAGTGACAGTAAATGCATATGTAAAGTATTTAATCTGTTCTATCCCACTCCTCAACTGGTAATCCATCACTTATTTCTGAGCAGTAATAGTATACTGTGGTGGTTTTTTATGGTGCAAAGCATCACAAGCATGAAAAAGCACATATTGCTAACATAATTTGAACACAGAGAAACAGAGACACAGTGAAAGAGAGAGGGAAAGAGAACGGGAGGAAGAGAGGGAGGGAGAGAAAAGGTGGTAGAGGGAGGGAGGGAGGGAGGGAGAGAGAAGGGGGGATAGAAGGAGGGAGGGAGGGAGGGAGAGCGAGCACAAGGAGAGAAAGGAAGACAGAGCTAAAGAAAGGTAGGGAGAAATTAAATGTTGTGAGAGACTTATTTGTTAACATAAATCTGTGCTCAGAGAAAGCTTCCCTCAGCAGCAAACCTTTTCAGTCTTTGATAAACAACGACACCACGCAGAAACAGAAGTAGATAACACATCCATTTAATCATGTTACTCTGACAGTGTGTTCCATCATGTTCACACCAGAATTGTTCCAGTTTGTATATGATGAGAAATGGAAACCCAGGTAGCCTCTATATGCATGCACCTCTAAAAGGTTAAGTCTGCCATAATAGTACCATGTCAGAGGGGCCAGAGTGGAAGGGGTGGGAGGTATGAAAACTAGACGAGGTAGATTACATAATATATTCATGCAAAAATACTTATGTCAAAATATTTTTACATCTTTATCAGCTATCATCACAAGACTTGGTTTATCCAACTAACTAACCACGTAAAACAATCGCAAAATAATAACTGAATGCAATAATGATCAGGTAAATTTGGAAACAGTGGAGATACAGGGACATTGCACCATAGCAAACATGTTTTAATTGAATTCACTGGGACTTGTCTTTAGCAATATTTCATGGCTTGTCATAGTTGACTCTCAATTGATCATGTAACAAGGATGCTGTGTACCTGCCCTCACTTTAAGACTAGACACTCTCTCTGCACTCATGCGCCTCAGGGTGTTTTTTTGATAGGCTGCACTTCTTTTCTTCAGTGTGTCAGTGTCTATGTTTGAGCCGAAACGGAAGTCACCTCTCCACGAGCCAGTGGTCAGAAATGAATCATATCTCTCATCTTTGAGGAGTGTCCCACAACGACTCACATCTGCGTAGCTAGGGGGGCAGTAGTTTGTGGGGAAAATGGGGAGACTGGCCGAATGGGACACATGATCATGTCGGCAGATGTTGAAATAAATAACTCCACTGATTAAAATGAGGAGAAGAAAGGAAACAGTTGTCAGAGCAATTATCAAATACAGCGTTAAATTGTCACTACCCTGTGATTCATTCGTAAACTCTAATAGTTTGTTTAAAACAGGCAGGCCATCACCAATTACTATAGTGACGGTGGCAGTAGCGGAGAGAGATTCAGGCCCGTTGTCCTTTACTAAAATCATGAGGGTTTGGTTTGGTTCGTCGTCCTCTAGGAATGGCCGCAGGGTTCTAATCTCTCCTGTGTGCAGACCTACTGTAAACAGGTTAGCTTGTGTTGCTTTGATTATTCTGTAGGACAACCAAGCGTTATGCCCAGAGTCAGCATCCACAGCGACCACCTTAGTAACTAGGTAACCCTTAGGCGCTTCAATTGGCACCATATCTTCAACAATAAACCCGCCGGTTTGAATAGGATATAGGACTACAGGTGGGTTGTCATTTTGGTCCCCGATAAAAATGTTTACTGTGCAAGTAGTAGAGAGTGGAGGATCGCCTTCATCTCGAGCTGTCACTTGCATTTGGAAATGAACTGATAGTTCATGATCAAAGAGTCGTGCTGTGAAAAGCTCCCCCGTTTCTGAGTTGATGGTAAGGAATGAGGACATTTCTGGGTCTGTGTCCTTCGACACAATGTATAATATTTTAGCATTGGATCCGTCGTCAATGTCCTCTGCTTTCACATTCATTACAAACGTGCCAACGGGTTGGTTTTCCCAAACATTGGCATAGTAGTCGATTTGTGTAAAAGTCGGGGGGTTGTCATTGATATCACTGACCATGATTGTTATTAACTTAACACTGGAGAGTGAGGGAGAGCCCGCATCAGTGGCAGTCACTGTGATGCTATACTCTGGGTGCACTTCTCTGTCTAGCATACTGTCAGTCACTAACATGTAATAGTTATTGACCTCTGACACCAATTGAAATGGAACATTGTCTGATATTGCACATGTGACCCGCCCGCTATTTCCGGTGTCCAGGTCATACACGTTAATCAGAGCCACCATAGTTCCTGGTTTGGAATCTTCAGCCACGGTGGCAGATGCCGACTTCACTTCTATCACAGGTTTGTTGTCATTCTGGTCAATAACGTCAATTATAAGTTTACAGTGTGAAGCCTGACCTCCACCGTCTTTAGCCTGGACATCCAGCTCGTGCGCACTAGCTACTTCATAGTCAATGAGACCTGCCACCCTGACCTCTCCGCTCAGCGGGTCAATTTGAAAAACTCCTCTCGTTTTGTCAGATATGTGACTGATGGAGTATGTTATTCCCCCATAAACACCTTCATCTAAATCACTAGCATTCAGCTGTGTGAGAACAGTCCCCCTGGCTGAGTTCTCTGGCACAGAGGCCTTATAAACTCTTTGGCTAAAAATTGGGACATTATCATTAGCATCTAAAACACGGATATGGATGGATGCACTTCCCGATCTGACTGGAGAGCCATTGTCAATCCCACTGAGTGTCAGGACATATTCATCTTGTGTCTCCCGGTCAAGAGCCTTTTTTAGAACCAGTTCCGGATACGCATTTCCATTCATATGAGTACTAATTTCAAGTGCAAAATGTTCATTTGGTGTCAGTTTATATTCACAAACTGAGTTGGTGTCCAGATCAGGGTCATGCGCGCTCTCCAACGGGAAACGCCTGCCCAGAACGGTCGACTCAACTAGATCTAGCTTCATTTCTTCGGTAGCAAACACTGGGCTGTTGTCGTTTATGTCTTGAATATCCAAAACAAGGCTGTATACTTGAAGGGGATCTTCCAGTAGAAGCTGGTACTGTAGGACGCAGACGGTTGCTTGAGCGCACAACTCCTCTCTGTCTATCCGCTGACTGATCAAAAGATCGCCCGACCTGGTGTCCAGTTCACACAGCTGCCGAGTGCCCTCTGCAACAACCCGAGCTCGACGAGCATCAAGCTCCGTCACTTCCAAGCCCAGATCCTGTGCAACATGCCCGATAACAGACCCACGCTGCATCTCCTCTGGAAGAACATAACGGACCTCTCCAAACGAAGCAACAAAAAGGAGGCTAAGAAAAGAAAAATGCAGCCACCATGTGGAGATTATTCGCTGTCCCATTATTAAGCATCCTTTATATAGAAACAAGTGTTCTCCTGGCATCATAACAGCTAAATTATATGCCTATATTCAAATATCTAACTGGAAATGCTGCTGTAATGCGCCGGCTCCCTGCTTTTCTAGCCGAGTGAAGCATGCCCTATTAGGGAGCCTGTCAGCTTGGATCTCTCTCTCTCTCTCTCTCTCTCTCTCTCTCTCTCTCTCTCTCTCTCTCTCTCTCTCTCTCTCTCTCTCTCTCTCTCTCTCTCTTCTCTCTCTCTCTCCCTCTCTCACACACACACACACACACACACACACACACACACACACACACACACACACACACACACACACACACACACACAGCCTTTGGCCCTAATGCACTATTTCAGTAACGCTGACACAGTGAGACATGCATGGGATAGGCAAGCACGAGTCAGACTTTATATAAGAGCGTCACCCAGAGGCCAAGAGGATAATTACAAGTGTCCTCGTTTTCTCCCCCCCCCCCTCTATTCCACAAACACTGACACAGCTGAGCCTAGGGTTGATGCTATGCATGCACAAGAAAGATATTGCAAAAGAACATCACTAAGAGACTAAGATGATCATTACAATAGTGGACAATATGCTATAATATCAAATTGGTCTATGATTAATTATGTAGTTATATTTCTCAACTGGAATGTCTCTAGACTCCACCACAATGCAGGCACGCCTGTCAGATGGCACGATGCCATCTTGTAGTCATGGCCTACCAGGACCACAAGAGGGCATCATGGTATGCAGAGATGAGGCAGATACTGGCGGAAACACCCTGGTCTGTCCCTCAGCTCTGGGGGTACCATGTCTCAGGCGTGAGGGACAATAGCAGCTTGGGGCAGCCGCTGCAGGTCTGGTTGCTGAGAGGGACAGACTGAGGTGCACTGATTTGCCGGACTCTCCAATTAGAGTGTGAAGTGGCTTTTTCTTTCAGAATTGGTGCATAGAGAGGAATGTTGATCCTTTGAGCTGCTCAATTGGATGTATCCTCTCCTTACTTCAGTTCCTACTTAACGGGGCTGCCGCACTGCACAATCAAGATTCAAGATTTTTTTTTATTGTCACTCCATGGTACAAGTATCACGTGTGAAATTCTTGTGCTGTCAAGGTGTATGTTGCAACTATCCATGCGTAAACAAGCGCACTTGGAGAGGCGCACCTGGAGAGGTGCGCTCACGACCACAGGAGCACATCTACATGCACGCGCCCAGGCACAAGCGTCAAGAGCGCACCCAGCACACCTTAGCAGTGACGTCAAGTCACACCTACACATATTTTCTCAATGGACTCATTATCGGGGGTGGGGTTTTTCTATTTACTATGCTACTCAAATTAATTCTTGTCAGTGTGTAAAATAAATGAACGAAACGAGAACACTCTCTCAGTCTGCCTTCTTTCAAACAAAATGATGTCTGCAAAAGTGTATGCATCAGCGGTCTCCTCCTGTCATGAGGGCTTTGGGGGGAAACCAGCTTTCAGCCATGAGCTCATGAAGCATTTCCTGCTTGGAGTCAGGGGACGACACCCCGTTACACATGTCTCCACTCCTAAGAGAGTGGGGGACTTGTACGCTCTGTCCGTCCACTCCAGCTGCCTGCTGATTCACGGGGTCTTAAGCAGTTAACATTAACAGTTCTTACAGGCCCAGAATGCTTCAACTGGACACTTTCTTTCTTTTCTCCTCCCCATGCTGGTGAGAGGGAGGAAAGACGACACTGTCTGTGCCCCGTATGCGCTGGCACAATATGAGGAACACACAAGGTGCAGGTGAAGTGCATACAACAGCTGTTTGTGTGCTATGCTGATAGAGTGCGTGGCCAGCCTCTGCTTGAATGGGCATGACACCACTCCTCTGAACAGGAAGACAGTGGGACTATTTGCCATGATGTTAAATTACATCACATCACTCTGGGACAGGATGCTTCTGAATAAAGCCGTATCAAGCGTTCACACAGAGGAGCCATTTGACATAAAACACTGCCAGTACCACCAAACAGAAGATCCCACAACACTTATGCCATGACTGACAGGGGAGAGTCATGCTGCAGGAGCAGCCAAGAGACTCTCAATGTACACGTCTGATACAAAGAAGATAAAAGAACCATCACCCAGCATGTTGCATTAGCAGTGGAGTGCCTATACTAGGCACTGGTATATGTATAGGCCCTATAACAACTCATATTATTCACACCACAGATAGACTGCAGACCTCACTAGCACCTAGGCCTATATGTGATCTGATTAAATCATCACTAGCTCACTGACACAAGGCAGGAATGGACAACACCCATATACACCCCCTCCCCCCACAAAGGACCAATTCCTACTGAATATTGGCTTTATACAGTTTAGAAAACATGTATATTTCTATACCAGGAAGTGGTGGAATTATTGTTCCCTCCTGTAGGGTGAAAATAATCTGGAATAAAACTCCATCCTGGCAGACATATCAACTGAGATGAAAGAAAATGTACTGATTAACCTCTTACTTGACTCTGACATTAACAACAACCAGCATCCTGCAAGGGGTGTGTAAGTACTTCCTCAAGCACTATTCAAGAGGTGATCAGTTCAGCACAAAGAACAGATCATAGACCAGGTGAGTGAATAATATATATTCCAAGACAAAGCTATACAGCTAGATGTACCAATGATCAAATGAGAGGAAACATACAGGAAAAAGTGACAATGACAAGCAGGCCAAGCCTTGCTTGATAAAAATGGACCACTGAGCTTGGATAGTAGCTTGGATAATAAAAATGTGTGTTGCTACAATAATTGGAACGATTCTGATAGAAACATCAAATAATGTCCACAAAACTGACAAAAAATGACATGAGTATTCATCAAAATAATGAAAATTCAGGAATGAAACATTTTTTTCCTTCTTTTTCTTTTTAAGTGTAGCTATCACAGATAGTGAAATATATTCGAGCAAATTCCTTAAAAAATAAACTATAGCAACAGGGGAGACCACATCAGCATAAAAATAAATAGGCCAATAATTAATCAAAATGCATCATCGGCTCAAAAAAGTTCAGCACCAAGGACAGAGACGCTGAAAGCGGCATGCTTCCTCAGAGTTAAGACATAATAGTACAAGAGGTGAGGAGGTAGCTTAGTTTAGACAGTTCAGCACCAAGGACAGAGACACAATAGAACACAAGTGAATACAAGACAGTTCAACACCAAGGACAGAGACACAATAGAACACAAGTGAATACAAGACAGTTCAGCACCAAGGACAGAGACACAACAGAACACAAGTGAATAAAAGGCAGAATGCATAGCTAGACCGTAACAACAATATGAGATGGAAGAATACAACCAGCAGGCCAAGACTTCCTTAATAAAAACAGATTATCTTCCTCTCTCTCTCTCTCTCTCTCTCTCTCTCTCTCTCTCTCTCTCTCTCTCTCTCTCTCTCTCTCTCTCTCTCACACACACACACACACACACACACACACACACACACACACACACACACACACACACGTGTATGTATATATATATATATATATATATTACACACACACACACACACACACACACACACACACACACACACACACACACACACACACACACACACACACACAACGAAATATAATGTCTTAAAGCAAGCATAAATTGTTATAAACAGCATGGTGTGGGAAACCCCCAAACGGTTGTTTGTAATGCCTATACAGGGGAGAGACAAATTGTTAATAGCTTAACCGAAACTGGGAATCGTCTGATTCAACACGTTTTACAGAAATTGTCCAATTGGAATCTGAAACCTGCTCATACCTCTGGGGAACCATCAGAATCTCCAAACGCCTCAGCAAAGTCAGATGGACTTTTCCTCAGAGTCTGGTCAGCTGGCAGCGTGTTGTCATTATAAGAGCTAACGAACTTGAAGTCACTGGTTCTAGAACCCGTTGTCAAGTAGGCGTCATAATTGTAAGTGCTGCGTAAAGTTCCTGTGCCGTCAACCTCTGCGTAATTGGGAGGGAGATAAGCGCTGGGGATGGCGACCGCTCCGTCAAACAACAGTCTGGGCTTTCTCCTGCGACAAAACCTCACACCCAGCATGACAATAATGAAGGTCAGGAAAAAGGTGGAGACGGACACCAGCGCGATGATCAGATAAGAGGTCAGCTTGGAGTTGCTCTCATCATAAGACATATCCTTCAGTTCTGGCACTTCAGCCAAGTTATCAGAAATAAGTAAATACATGGAACAGGTGGCAGAGAGAGAGGGCTGTCCGTTATCTTTCACTGACACAATAAGGTTCTGTTTCATGCTGTCAGATTCAGAAATGTCCCGCTGTGTCCTGATCTCTCCGCTGTGGAGACCAATAGTGAAAAGTCCCGGATCAGTGGATTTGACTATATGATAGGACAGCCAGGCGTTCTGTCCGGAGTCCCCGTCCACCGCTATCACCTTGGACACCAGAGAGCCTCCGTGCGCAGCTTTGGGGACCAGCTCGGTCATGAAGGAGTTGCCCTCCGGGGCGGGGTACAGTATCTGAGGAGAGTTGTCATTCACATCCGTTATGAAGACACTGACGGTCACGTTGCTACTGAGCGGAGGAGAACCGTTGTCTCTGGCCATCACGTGGACTTTAAAGCTCCTAAACTGTTCATAATCAAATAACCTCACAGCGTGGATCACCCCCGTGTCTCCGTTAACGGACAGATAGGAGGCCACCGGTGCACCGTTCAACTCTCCAGGTAAAAGAGAATAAACCACTGTGCCGTTTTGTCTCCAGTCTGGGTCTCGAGCAGTAATGGAGCATAAAGTGGAGCCAGGTTTGTTATTTTCAGTCACGTGGGCGCTGTAGGACTGTTCCTCAAACACAGGTGGGTTGTCGTTGACGTCAGCAACAGATAACTGAACAGTTTTAGAGGAGGACAGAGGAGGAGAGCCCTCGTCGGTGGCAGTGATTGTAATGTTATAATCAGACACTAGTTCACGGTCCAGCTGGCCGGTGGTCACCAGGGAATAGTAGTTTTTGATGGAGGGAACCAACTTAAAAGGGACGTTTTGCTGAATGGAGCAGCGGACCTGTCTGTTATTGTCAGAGTCTCTATCCTGCACGTTAATGATGCCCACCTCTGTACCAGGTGACACGTTCTCTGGGATGGGGTTATTCAGAGATTTCAAATTCACTACAGGGGCGTTGTCATTCATATCGGTGATAACAATTATCACCTTCGTATACGAGTATAGCCCTAACGCATCCTTTGCTTTAATGCGTAATTCAAATGATTTGACCGTTTCAAAGTCAATTGTCCCAATTACCCGTATTTCGCCCGTTTTACGGTCAATATTGAATATATTCTTCACATGTTCTGCAACATGCCCGAAATCATAGGTTACATCTCCATTGACTCCCTCGTCTGCATCCGTAGCACTCACTGTAACCACTACAGTATCTAGAGGAGAGTTTTCAGGCAGACTGGCTTCATACACAGCCTGGCTAAACACTGGGGCGTTATCATTAGCATCCAGTACTGTGACGTGTATGAGTACAGTACCTGATCTCTGCGGAGAACCGCCATCTAAAGCTGTAAGAAGCAAACTGATTTCCTGATGCTTTTCACGATCGAGCTCTTTATCGAGAACAAGCTCGATGGTATTCCCATTAATAGCCAAAATGAAATTCTCGTTGTTTTTTAGGTTGTATCTCTGAACTGTATTTTGTCCAACATCGGCGTCACGTGCCTCCTCTATCAAGAAACGAGCTCCTCTGTCTGCTGACTCACTGATTTCAATATTGATGGATTCTTCATTAAATTGTGGGGAGTTGTCGTTGATATCTTGAACGTGTAGACTAATACGATGCAGCTCCAGAGGATTCTCCAGCACCAGTTCATGTTGTAGGATGCACGACACTGTATTCCCACAAAGCCCCTCTCGGTCAATCCTGTCGGTAACAATCAATTCTCCGTTGGTCAGGTTTATGTCACAATAACGTTTATCGTTCCCATCCGTGTCAATACGAGGCTTTCTAGTCGATAGTTTGCCCATCTGCAGCCCGAGATCCTTGGCTATATTTCCAATAACAGATGCGCGTTTCATCTCCTCGGGAAAAGAATAGCTCACGTCTCCATGTGCAGAATGCAACCAAAGAAGAAGGAAATACAAGCTGCATATTTGCAACATGAGTATTTTGAACCCCATCGTAAACACGTGTTGCTAACAGACGAAAAATAACTTGCTGTGATTAAACCAATGGCAAAATATACAACACAAATAACCACTGAAAGTCGACGGCGAATGTGCCTACATCCAAACCCGTCAATGGGAACACAAAAGTAGGCTATTCGTCAACGCCAGAGGGTGGGGAAATGAATATAGCCTAGCTTATAGACTGATAGCGACACCATGAGTAAAGTTGAGAAATAGCACTTGCCAAGCATAGCCCTCATACATGGAACATAAAATGATGCGTGTACGCAACGTTTTCAATAGTAACCGAAATGGTCTAAGTCAGGAAATCACAGGTTTACATCAAAGCATGTATGCAAACAGTTCCATCAACTTTAAAAGCGGACTGATGTCAGGGAATAATAAGCCATCTCTTTTAAATCAACTGAGAAACAATGCAATGGCCATGATGTTGTCTTCCTTTCTTTCTTTAAAAATTTCAACATAACAACATGGCAATCAACATGTGTAAAACAATGTTAAAAAAATACTATTATATAGCCTATATGGCTACACCCACCAAATACACATTTCTACTCATCCTGGTAACATTATCTCTTTAATCCTTAATCGACTAGAATAAGTTGCTCCTTTAGATTAGTTGCTGCAACAGGTAACGTGGTTTTAATATATTTATATTTACAACATAACAAATAATTTATAAAATAAGTAAATAATCTGTTAACACTATTACAACTTACAGAAGAAAATAATATCACAATATAAGGCAAATTCTCAGTCAAACTGCACCAACTGCCACCAACTGATAAAACAACTTCAGCACCAAGGACAGAGACACTGAAAATGCCATCCAGGGAAGAGGGGGGAGTTAAGACGCACATAAGGACATTTAAACAGAATAATACCTTACTTGACTGACATTAACAACATCATAAGCATCCTAAGGGGTGTGTAAGTACTTCCACAAGCACAATTCAAGAGGTGATAAACAGCTCAGCACCAAGAACAGATAGAACTGATGAGTGAATACTATTCCAAGACAGAGTCCAAATACAGCTAGATATACCAATTATAAAATGAGAAGAAAAATACAAACAGTGGCAATGACAAGCAGGCCAAGCCTGACATGAAGCTTGGATGATAAGTGTTGCTACAATAATTGGATCTGACAATTTGATTTGATTGTTGTAAGACTAATTAAAACCTTCAAAGTTCAGTATAAAAGCCACATGAGTTTAGCATAACTGCTCCAAAAGTCAATTATAGTCAAAAGAAATATGAGATTTCTTTGAAATCATCTGCATCTGTTAATTAAATTAATCTCAAAACTGTTTGAAGATTAGTTTTTTTTCAGATATCAGTATTGTGGAAATATTAGTGGTGTCAGTATCAACTTAATTATTAGTACTAAATAGTATAATAGATGCTTGTATGAAAAGTCAAATTATTGAAGCTTTACAATCCCTATGAGATCCAGCAGCCAGCTGATGAGATCATAATGAACTGTCAGCTAACTTAATGTCAGAACAACAACAACAACAACAACAACAACAACAACAACAACAGCAGCAGCAACAACAACACATGAATAAATGATCCAAGGTGATTATTAAAGTGCTGATGATTGATGATTAGTGAAAGTTGAAGTTGAAATTGAAGGAACACTACATATTTTCTGACTGAAGAGACTAAATTTGCTTTCTGTCAGGATATGTTGTGGGAGAATGATTGCTCCAATGCAGATGCCGATGCCAATTTGACTGACAGAAGTGTAATCAGTTACTTTAACTAAGGACAACACAGTGAGGCTCCACTGGGGGGGGCGGGGGGGGGGGGGCGGTACACACACACATATATATATATATATATATATATATATATATATATATATATATATATATATATATATATATGTATATATATATGTGTGTGTGTGTGTGTGTGTGTGTGTGTGTGTGTGTGTGTGTGTGTGTGTGTGTGTGTAAATAAAATAAAGGACAAATGTGCTACTTTTCAGAGAGGAGAAAGTCCATAATAACGAGTTAAATGAAAACTTCAAATAATAGCAAAACAAAAAACCTTGAGAAGAAAGACCTCTAAATCAGTAGTCATCAAAGTAATGAAAGTTCAGTAATTAAACGTAAAAAAACAGGGGGGGGGTGTAGGCTATTATAAATCGTGAATAATATTTGATCAAATTTTTAATAAAAATACTAGCAAAAGGGCAGCGCACATCAGCATAATAAGGCAGAGGCCAATTCTTAGACAGAATGCATCAAAGGATCAAACAAGATCAGGACCAAGGACAGAGACGCTGAAAGCATGCAAGGCTTTCCCAGGCATAGTGAGGAAGGCGTGGATTCAGTCACTCAGTCAGACTGACAGACTGACAAGCTGACTGACAGACAGACAGACAGTCAGACAGACAGACAGACAGACAGACAGACAGACAGACAGACAGACAGATCGATTGAAAAATCAAACTGATTAGCTTCTTATTCTTACTTAGAAAACTACAAGAGGCGAGTATATATTCATCAAGTATGATGCAGGACTCAGGAGGTGATAAGCAGTTCAGCACCGAGGACCGAGACGCAATAGAACACGCCGCGGACCGAGACACAATAGAACACGAGTGAATACAATTAGGCTATTTCAAGGCAGAATTCATAGCTAGACAGCTAGATATAGCAACTATAATAAAATGTAAAAAAAAATAAAAAAATAAAAAATAAAAAATAAACATGATGACAATAACAACAAGCAGGCCAAGACTTGCTTGGGAGAGAGTAGAGAAAAAGCACACCGAGTAGGCTAAGTTATCTAAAGACTTGAAGCCAGCATACATTGTTTTCAACAGCATGAACACCTGAAACGGGTGCTATAGGGGATACCATACAAATGTAGACCTAAATATCTTAGCTTAAACTCTGAATTGTCTGACTCAACAAGTGTTACAGACATTGCCCAGCTGATATCTGATAGCTGCTCCTACCTCTGGGGAACCATCAGAATCGCCAAACACCTCAGCAAAGTCAGATGGACTTTTCCTCAGAGTCTGGTCAGCTGGCAGCGTGTTGTCATTGTAAGATGTCACGAACTTGAAGTCACTGGTTCTAGAACCCGTTGTCAAGTAGGCGTCATAATTGTAAGTGCTGCGTAAAGTTCCTGTGCCGTCAACATCTGCGTAATTGGGAGGGAGATAAGCGCTGGGGATGGCGACCGCTCCGTCAAACAACAGTCTGGGCTTTCTCCTGCGACAAAACCTCACACCCAGGATGACAATAATGAAGGTCAGGAAAAAGGTGGAGACGGACACCAGCGCGATGATCAGATAAGAGGTCAGCTTGGAGTTACTCTCATCATAAGACATATCCTTCAGTTCTGGCACTTCAGCCAAGTTATCAGAAATAAGTAAATACATGGAACAGGTGGCAGAGAGAGAGGGCTGTCCGTTATCTTTCACTGACACAATAAGGTTCTGTTTCATGCTGTCAGATTCAGAAATGTCCCGCTGTGTCCTGATCTCTCCGCTGTGGAGACCAATAGTGAAAAGTCCCGGATCAGTGGATTTGACTATATGATAGGACAGCCAGGCGTTCTGTCCGGAGTCCGCGTCCACCGCTATCACCTTGGACACCAGAGAGCCTCCGTGCGCAGCTTTGGGGACCAGCTCGGTCATGAAGGAGTTGCCCTCCGGGGCGGGGTACAGTATCTGAGGAGAGTTGTCATTCACATCCGTAATGAAGACACTGACAGTCACGTTGCTGCTGAGCGGAGGAGAACCGTTGTCTCTGGCCATCACGTGGACTTTAAAGCTTCTAAACTGTTCATAATCAAATAACCTCACAGCGTGGATCACCCCCGTGTCTCCGTTAACTGACAGACAGGAGGACACCGGGGCACCGTTCACCTCTCCAGGTAAAAGAGAATAAATTACTGTGCCGTTTTGTCTCCAGTCTGGGTCTCGAGCAGTAACGGAGCATAACGTGGAGCCAGGTTTGTTATTCTCAGTCACGTGGGCGCTGTAGGACTGTTCCTCAAACACAGGTGGGTTGTCGTTGACGTCAGCAACAGATAACTGAACAGTTTTAGAGGAGGACAGAGGAGGAGAGCCCTCGTCGGTGGCAGTGATTGTAATGTTGTAATCAGACACTAGTTCACGGTCCAGTTGGGCCGTGGTCACCAGGGAATAGTAGTTTTTGATGGAGGGAACCAACTTAAAAGGGACATTTTGCTGAATAGAGCAGCGGACCTGTCTGTTATTGTCAGAGTCTCTATCCTGCACGTTAATGATGCCCACCTCTGTACCAGGTGACACGTTCTCTGGGATGGGATTAGTCAGAGATTTCAGATTGACTACAGGGGCGTTATCATTTACATCAGTGATAACAATTATTACATTCGTATATGAGGATAGACCTAACCCATCTTTTGCTTTAATGCTTAATTCAAATGATGTCATAGTTTCAAAATCGATGGTGCCAATTACTCGAATTTCACCCGTTTTACTGTCAATATCAAATAACTTATTCACATCGTCTGCAACATTTCCAAAGTCATAAGTTATACCGCCATTTACACCCTCGTCTGCATCAGTAGCACTGACTGTAACCACTACAGTATTGAGAGGCGAGTTTTCAGGCAGACTGGCTTCATATACAGCCTGGCTAAACACTGGGGCGTTATCATTAGCATCCAGTACTGTGACGTGTATGAGTACAGTACCTGATCTCTGAGGATCACCGCCATCTAAAGCTGTAAGAAGCAAACTGATTTCCTGGTGCTTTTCACGATCGAGCTCTTTATCGAGAACAAGCTCGATTGTATTCCCATTAATAGCCAATAGGAAATTCTCATTGGTTTTTAGGTTGTATCTCTTAACTGTATTTTGTCCAACATCGGCGTCACGTGGCCCTTCTATAAAGAAACGAGCTCCTCTGGCTGCTGACTCACTAATTTCAATATTGATGGATTCTTCCTTAAATTGTGGAGAGTTGTCGTTGATATCTTGAACGTGTAGACTAATACGATGCAGCTCCAGAGGATTCTCCAGCACCAGTTCATGTTGTAGGATGCACGACGCCTTATTCCCACAAAGCCCCTCTCGGTCAATCCTGTCGGCAACAATCAAGTCTCCGTTGGTCAGGTTTATGTCACAATAACGCTTATGTTTCCCATCGGTGTCAATACGAGCCTTTCGCGTTGATAGTTCGCCCATCTGCAGCCCGAGATCCTTGAGTATATTTCCAATAACAGATCCGCGTTTCATCTCCTCTGGAAAAGAATAGCTCACGTCTCCATGTATGGAATGCACCCAAAGAAGAAGGAAATGCAAGCTGCATATCTGCAACACTCCTTTGGACCCCATCATAACAATGTGTTTCTAACGGAGGAGGGCTGGACGCTGTGATAAAACCAAAAGGCAAAATGTATCCACAAGACAAGTAACCACTGCAATTCGACGGCGAATGTGCGCACACCCAAACCGGTAAATGGGAACACAATTAGTCAACATCAGAGGGTGGAGGAATTAATATATCTCGCGACATAGCGACACCTTGAGTAAAGTTGAGAAATAGCACTCGCCAATTTGGTTTAGATAAGGTTAGGCTATATGATCTACGTGGAACATATACATGGAAATTAGTATCGTGTATGAAATGGTTGCAAGTTATCGAAATAGTCCAACTCAGCAAATCAAAGTTTTGCATCAGATACTGTATGCAATCAATGTATCAATATGACAGACCACCACTCCATTAAACACACAATTAAATTGGTCTAGAGAAGGGCACAATGCAGGCAACATAACCCTAAAGGGTAACCGGGTATAGCCGTACACAAATCTGATTGTATGAATCAACATGAACATAATGAATAATGAATGAGCTATCAGTAATTCAGAAGGTTGGCACTGACAAATACATGAATCATAGACCTCCTGTCTGTAGGTCACCATTAATCGTGGTGACTTTTATCAATCAGGATTCACATGTTTAACAATTGGATACCTCTGATTGCTGATCACAATTTTGTTTGTGGATGAGCCCACTGATGTCTGTTACCCCACATGGTAAAACATAATTTAGTTGTAGGCCACTCTTACACAAACACAGACAGACAGACAGACAGACAGACAGACAGACACAACAGACAGACAGACAGACAGACAGACAGACACACACACACACAGACACACACACACACACACACACACACACACACACACACACACACACACACACACACACACACACACACACACACACACACACACAAAGAGTTTGGGTTGTGTGATGGCAATGGAGTGGATCTCCGCTGGTGCAGCTGGACACCCCCCCCCCCCCACCGCACCGGTGTTTTCTATGAAGAGAATAAAGGAGACAGACACATCAGGTTGTGTACCTGTGCCTTATTGCCAGGAAAATCACAAGTCACTGTTGTCTAATGACTGCATTTTTACATTTTTACCTTTTTCTGTGCTTTGTAAACTGGATTCATAGACCACTTGACCCCCCCCCCCCAAAGTATGACTCATTAATTTGTCAGTGTACAGTTTTGTGAATTACTGATTGTTCATTCAGTAACTCAGGCATTAATTCATGTATTAATTTGTGTTTATTTGTATTATGTTACCACCATTTTTTAAAGCAAGTGACAGCATGTATGTCCGAATAATGCACAAAAAAGCAAAATATATGCAGTGACTCAACTAAAATGACAATGCTGAAGTGGTCGTTGAATGTTGACAGGGAGAAGCCATAGCACTGAAATAACGTGGCATGAAATACTACTGTGGCAAAGAAACTAAGCCCCGACAATGACAACATTTCAGTGGAAAATGCACATGGATATTTGGAATTGCTTTACATGCAGAGAACCTAAATGTGCAAGTAGCTTCTGCACAATAATAGCATAATTTCATTGGGCTAAAATAGAAGACCATGGACTGCCAGAAAATGTTAGCAAAAATGACTTCACATATGCCTGTATTGATTTGATGTGAACGAACACCCAGCTGTGATGGCATATTTGGCACCATCAGAGTGTAGAAGATTTAGCATACAGTAATCTACTAAATTCAACCTGCATGTCATAGACAGTATCTGTAGAGGATCCTAACAGTAAAGCACACAATCGTCTGCACATGCTCCAGCTATTTAGTGGCATAAAGATGGACCTAAAAAGTTGTCAAAGGAAATAAGTAAGTAACATTTCAATTCATCTCAATACTTCCTGAATATTTTTTTCAGATAGTAGTGCAAGTGGTAATAGTAGTATCTGCATCAATTTCCTGATTACTGTAGTAAAGCACTGTTGGGCAGTGGTGGCCCAACAGTTAGAGAAGCGAGCTTGTGACTGGAAGGTTGTCGGTTCAATCCGCAGGACCGGCAGGATAAATCTGGGTGGGGAAAGTGAAAAGGCAGCGTTTGCCCCTCACTCATTATCAGCACTGAGGTACCGTTGAGCAAGGCCCTTAACCCCAACCGCTCCAGTGGAGCTGCTCAGTGGCCAGCAGATCAGACTGCGGTTGGGCAGCATCTAGGTATGAATGTGTGTGTGTGAATGTGCACAGGGCACTCCTGAAAAGGAGAGCATTGCTCTTAGAGAGACTCCCCTGAATAAATAAAGGTTTAAAAAAGTATACTACATTTGTCTATGACAAATCAAACTATTGAAACTCTGAATGATAAAAATTCCTCATAATGATGAATGAACTATCCACCAACTTTATGTGAAATAAACTGCTTATTTGACAAAAGTAATGTTATTCTATTCAGAGGGGAAGAAAAGAGTAATCAAATTGAATCACTGAAATTAATAAAATATATTGCAAATACCAAAAACATGATCATACATACGCCCATGCTAATTTGACTGACACAACAGTTACGGAAACAGTGAGGGTCCACTGTGAAAACATCAAGAACACAGTTGCTATTTTTCACAAAAGGAGAAAGTTCCAATGATTCCAATATAATGTCCATAGACCTGACAAAAATGGCTTATAAATGAGTATTCATCAAAAGCAGGAAAGTTCAGTGATAAAAAAAAAAACTTTCCAATTAACAAAAGAAAGAAAAAAAAAATGTAGGCACTATATCTGTGATCAAATTTCTTGAAAGAAATAGCAACATGTGAGACCATAGAATACAAAAACAGAGGCTAAATCTTGCAAATGCCGGAAGTTCAGAACCAAGGACAGAGACGCTGAAATCGGCATGCGGTGGGGGGGGGGGGGGGGGGACAGAGACACTAGAATGCATGAGTGAATAAAATACTTATTCCAAGGATGAATGGATAGACAGCTATAGTTACAAAAATCAACCATGTGACAATGACAAGCAGACTAAGCATTGCTTTATAAAAAGGGACCACTGAGTGCAGCTTGGTTAATAAGACGAACACTGCCAACAAAGACTCTGCCATCTGCAAACTTAGGTCTCACTCAGTCAAACCCCACTTCCTGCTGCTTCTCTACCAAAAAACTATTGAGCCCATCCTCCTGCACAATGCAAGCTGCTATTTCACCATGCTCACCCTCACCAATAGCAACAAGCTCCTGAAAATCACAAAAATATCTCAGAAAATCATTGGCCTCCCCACTCCCAACCTGCCAGCCCTCAGTGACACTGCCACCACTCACAGAGCACTGACCATAGCACACAACCTGCCACCCTCTCAACTCATGCTTCACCCTCCTCCACTCTGTTGTGTCCACAGACAACTACTCTGCAAAAAACATGCTTTGAAAGGAGTTTTGTACCCTCAGCAATCACTGCCTTAAAATTATCTGGGCACACTGTAACAGACTTGTGTTGTTGTGATGTTCTTGTACTGTGTTTTGAGTGTTATTTGTTTTCAGTGTTTGATTGTGTACAGACTGTGAAAGGAAATTCCCTCTACAGATGACAATAAAGAAATATTCCAAATATTCCAAATACAAAAATAAAATCGTATTCACCTAAGCCTGAGACCACAAAATGAAGTCAACATAAGTCAATTATGTTGACTTAAAGCCAACATAATTTGTTTCTAAACAGCATGGTAGGGACAACCCAAACGGCTGCTTGTATTCACCTATACAGGGTAAAGGCCAATCAAAATTTAAATTATTTATATTAAATTAAACACTCAACAAGTTTTACCAGAATTGTCCAGTTAAAATCTGAAACCTACCTCTGGGGAACAATCAGAATCTCCAAACACCTCAGCAAAGTCAGATGGACTTTTCCTCAGAGTCTGGTCAGCTGGCAGCGTGTTGTCATTGTAAGATGTCACGAACTTGAAGTCACTGGTTCTAGAACCCGTTGTCAAGTAGGCGTCATAATTGTAAGTGCTGCGTAAAGTTCCTGTGCCGTCCACATCTGCGTAATTGGGAGGGAGATAAGCGCTGGGGATGGTGACCGCTCCATCAAACAACAGTCTGGGCTTTCTGCTGCGACAAAACCTCACACCCAGGATGACAATAATGAAAGTCAGGAAAAAGGTGGAGACGGAGACCAGCGCGATGATCAGATAAGAGGTCAGCTTGGAGTTGCTCTCATCATAAGACATATCCTTCAGTTCTGGCACTTCAGCCAAGTTATCAGAAATAAGTAAATACATGGAACAGGTGGCAGAGAGAGAGGGCTGTCCATTATCTTTCACTGACACAATAAGGTTCTGTTTCATGCTGTCAGATTCAGAAATGTCCCGCTGTGTCCTGATCTCTCCGCTGTGGAGACCAATAGTGAAAAGTCCCGGATCAGTGGATTTGACTATATGATAGGACAGCCAGGCGTTCTGTCCGGAGTCCGCGTCCACCGCTATCACCTTGGACACCAGAGAGCCTCCGTGCGCAGCTTTGGGGACCAGCTCGGTCATGAAGGAGTTGCCCTCCGGGGCGGGGTACAGTATCTGAGGAGAGTTGTCATTCACATCCGTTATGAAGACACTGACGGTCACGTTGCTGCTGAGTGGAGGAGAACCGTTGTCTCTGGCCATCACGTGGACTTTAAAGCTCCTGAACTGTTCATAATCAAACGCCCTCACAGCGTGGATCACCCCCGTGTCTCCGTTAACAGACAGATAGGAGGACACCGGGGCACCGTTCACCTCTCCAGGTAAAAGAGAATAAATCACTGTACCGTTTTGTCTCCAGTCTGGGTCTCGAGCAGAAACGGAGCATAACGTGGAGCCAGGTTTGTTATTTTCAGTCACGTGGGCGCTGTAGGACTGTTCCTCAAACACAGGTGGGTTGTCGTTGACGTCAGCAACAGATAATTGAACAGTTTTAGAGGAGGACAGAGGAGGAGAGCCGTCGTCGGTGGCAGTGATTGTAATGTTGTAATCAGACACTAGTTCACGGTCCAGTTGGCCCGTGGTCACCAGAGAATAGTAGTTTTTGATGGAGGGAACCAACTTAAAAGGGATGTTTTGCTGAATGGAGCAGCGGACCTGTCGGTTATTGCCAGAGTCTCGGTCATGCACATTAATGATGCCCACCTCTGTACCAGGTGACACATTCTCTGGTATGGGGCTAGTCAGTGATTTCAACTTGACCACAGGGGCGTTATCATTTACATCAGTGATAACAATTATTACATTCGTATACGAGGATAGACCTAACCCATCCTTTGCTTTAATGCTTAATTCAAATGATGTCATAGTTTCAAAATCGATGGTCCCAATTACTCGAATTTCACCCGTTTTACTGTCAATATTAAATAACTTATTCACATCGTCTGCAACATTTCCGAAGTCATAAGTTATATCTCCATTTACTCCCTCGTCTGCATCAGTAGCACTCACTGTAACCACTATAGCATTTAGAGGCGAGTTTTCAGGCAGACTGGCTTCATATACAGCCTGGCTAAACACTGGGGCGTTATCATTAGCATCCAGTACTGTGACGTGTATGAGTACAGTACCTGATCTCTGCGGAGAACCGCCATCTAAAGCTGTAAGAAGCAAACTGATTTCTTGATGCTTTTCACGATCGAGCTCTTTATCGAGAACAAGCTCGATAGTATTCCCATTAATAGCCAAAATGAAATTCTCGTTGTTTTTTAGGTTGTATCTCTGAACTGAATTTTGTCCAACATCGGCGTCACGTGGCCCCTCTATAAAGAAACGAGCTCCTCTGTCTGCTGACTCACTAATTTCAATATTGATGGATTCTTCCTTAAATTGTGGAGAGTTGTCGTTGATATCCTGAACGTGTAGACTAATACGATGCAGCTCCAGAGGATTCTCCAGCACCAGTTCATGTTGTAGGATGCACGACGCTTTATTCCCACAGAGCCCCTCTCGGTCAATCCTGTCGGCAACAATCAAGTCTCCGTTGGTCAGGTTTATGTCACAATAACGTTTATCGGTCCCATCCGTGTCAATACGAGCCTTTCGCGTTGATAGTTCGCCCATCTGCAGCCCGAGATCCTTGACTATATTTCCAATAACAGATCCGCGTTTCATCTCCTCTGGAAAAGAATAGCTCACGTCTCCATGTATGGAATGCACCCAAAGAAGAAGGAAATGCAAGCTGCATATCTGCAACACTCCTTTGGACCCCATCATAACAATGTGTTTCTAACGGAGGAGGGCTGGACGCTGTGATAAAACCAAAAGGCAAAATGTATCCACAAGACAAGTAACCACTGCAATTCGACGGCGAATGTGCGCACACCCAAACCGGTAAATGGGAACACAATTAGTCAACATCAGAGGGTGGAGGAATTAATATATCTCGCGACATATAGCGACACCTTGAGTAAAGTTGAGAAATAGCACTCGCCAATTTGGTTTAGTTAAGGTTAGGCTATATGATCTACGTGGAACATATACATGGAAATTAGTATCGTGTATGAAATGGTTGCAAGTTATCGAAATAGTCCAACTCAGCAAATCAAAGTTTTGCATCAGATACTGTATGCAATCAATGTATCAATATGACAGACCACCACTCCATTAAACACACAATTAAATTGGTCTAGAGAAGGGCACAATGCAGGCAACATAACCCTAAAGGGTAACCGGGTATAGCCGTACACAAATCTGATTGTATGAATCAACATGAACATAATGAATAATGAATGAGCTATCAGTAATTCAGAAGGTTGGCACTGACAAATACATGAATCATAGACCTCCTGTCTGTAGGTCACCATTAATCGTGGTGACTTTTATCAATCAGGATTCACATGTTTAACAATTGGATACCTCTGATTGCTGATCACAATTTTGTTTGTGGATGAGCCCACTGATGTCTGTTACCCCACATGGTAAAACATAATTTAGTTGTAGGCCACTGTTACACAAACACAGACAGACAGACAGACAGACAGACAGACAGACAGACACACACACACACACACACACACACACACACACACACACACACACACACACACACACACACACACACACACACACACACACACACACACACACACAAAGAGTTTGGGTTGTGTGATGGCAATGGAGTGGATCTCCGCTGGTGCAGCTGGACACCCCCCCCCCCCCCCACCGGTGTTTTCTATGAAGAGAATAAAGGAGACAGACACATCAGGTTGTGTACCTGTGCCTTATTGCCAGGGAAATCACAAGTCACTGTTGTCTAATGACTGCATTTTTACATTTTTACCTTTTTCTGTGCTTTGTAAACTGGATTCATAGACCACTTGACCCCCCCCCCCCAAAGTATGACTCATTAATTTGTCAGTGTGTTTTGTGAATTACTGATTGTTCATTCAGTAACTCAGGCATTAATTCATGTATTAATTTGTGTTTATTTGTATTATGTTACCACCATTTTTTAAAGCAAGTGACAGCATGTATGTCCGAATAATGCACAAAAAAGCAAAATATATGCAGTGACTCAACTAAAATGACAATGCTGAAGTGGTCGTTGAATGTTGACAGGGAGAAGCCATAGCACTGAAATAACGTGGCATGAAATACTACTGTGGCAAAGAAACTAAGCCCCGACAATGACAACATTTCAGTGGAAAATGCACATGGATATTTGGAATTGCTTTACATGCAGAGAACCTAAATGTGCAAGTAGCTTCTGCACAATAATAGCATAATTTCATTGGGCTAAAATAGAAGACCATGGACTGCCAGAAAATGTTAGCAAAAATGACTTCACATATGCCTGTATTGATTTGATGTGAACGAACACCCAGCTGTGATGGCATATTTGGCACCATCAGAGTGTAGAAGATTTAGCATACAGTAATCTACTAAATTCAACCTGCATGTCATAGACAGTATCTGTAGAGGATCCTAACAGTAAAGCACACAATCGTCTGCACATGCTCCAGCTATTTAGTGGCATAAAGATGGACCTAAAAAGTTGTCAAAGGAAATAAGTAAGTAACATTTCAATTCATCTCAATACTTCCTGAATATTTTTTTCAGATAGTAGTGCAAGTGGTAATAGTAGTATCTGCATCAATTTCCTGATTACTGTAGTAAAGCACTGTTGGGCAGTGGTGGCCCAACAGTTAGAGAAGCGAGCTTGTGACTGGAAGGTTGTCGGTTCAATCCGCAGGACCGGCAGGATAAATCTGGGTGGGGAAAGTGAAAAGGCAGCGTTTGCCCCTCACTCATTATCAGCACTGAGGTACCCTTGAGCAAGGCCCTTAACCCCAACCGCTCCAGTGGAGCTGCTCAGTGGCCAGCAGATCAGACTGCGGTTGGGCAGCATCTAGGTATGAATGTGTGTGTGTGAATGTGTACAGGGCACTCCTGAAAAGGAGAGCATTGCTCTTAGAGAGACTCCCCTGAATAAATAAAGGTTTAAAAAAGTATACTACATTTGTCTATGACAAATCAAACTATTGAAACTCTGAATGATAAAAATTCCTCATAATGATGAATGAACTATCCACCAACTTTATGTGAAATAAACTGCTTATTTGACAAAAGTAATGTTATTCTATTCAGAGGGGAAGAAAAGAGTAATCAAATTGAATCACTGAAATTAATAAAATATATTGCAAATACCAAAAACATGATCATACATACGCCCATGCTAATTTGACTGACACAACAGTTACGGAAACAGTGAGGGTCCACTGTGAAAACATCAAGAACACAGTTGCTATTTTTCACAAAAGGAGAAAGTTCCAATGATTCCAATATAATGTCCATAGACCTGACAAAAATGGCTTATAAATGAGTATTCATCAAAAGCAGGAAAGTTCAGTGATAAAAAAAAAACTTTCCAATTAACAAAAGAAAGAAAAAAAAAATGTAGGCACTATATCTGTGATCAAATTTCTTGAAAGAAATAGCAACATGTGAGACCATAGAATACAAAAACAGAGGCTAAATCTTGCAAATGCCGGAAGTTCAGAACCAAGGACAGAGACGCTGAAATCGGCATGCGGTGGGGGGGGGGGGGGGGGGGGGGGGGGGGACAGAGACACTAGAATGCATGAGTGAATAAAATACTTATTCCAAGGATGAATGGATAGACAGCTATAGTTACAAAAATCAACCATGTGACAATGACAAGCAGACTAAGCATTGCTTTATAAAAAGGGACCACTGAGTGCAGCTTGGTTAATAAGACGAACACTGCCAACAAAGACTCTGCCATCTGCAAACTTAGGTCTCACTCAGTCAAACCCCACCTCCTGCTTCTTCTCTACCAAAAAACTATTGAGCCCATCCTCCTGCACAATGCAAGCTGCTATTTCACCATGCTCACCCTCACCAATAGCAACAAGCTCCTGAAAATCACAAAAATATCTCAGAAAATCATTGGCCTCCCACTCCCAACCTGCCAGCCCTCAGTGACACTGCCACCACTCACAGAGCACTGACCATAGCACACAACCTGCCACCCTCTCAACTCATGCTTCACCCTCCCTCTGCTCTGTCCACAGACAACTAATCTGCAAAAACATGCTTTGCGAGGAGTTTTGTACACTCAGCAATCACTGCGTTAAAGGGGGACTAACCCCCCCAGATATGTAACAAACCCTGATTTGATAGCCATAGATCATCTGGGGCACACTGTAACAGACTTGTCTTGTTGTGATGTTTTTGTACTGTGTTTTGAGTGTTATTTGCTTTCAGTGTTTGATTGTGTACAGCCTGTGAAAGGAAATTCCCTCTACAGATGTCAATAAAAAAAAATCAAAATATGAAAACTAAAAAATAAAATTGTATTCACCTAAGCCTGAGACCACAAAATGAAGTCTAAAGACAACATAAATTGTTATAAACAGCATGGTAGGGACAACACAAACGGCTGCTTGTATTCACCTATACAGGGTAAAGGCCAATCAAAATTTTAAAAATTTATATTAAGTGAAACACTCAACAAGTTTACCGGAAATGTCCAGTTAAAATCTGAAACCTGCTCCTACCTCTGGGGAACAATCAGAATCTCCAAACACCTCAGCAAAGTCAGATGGACTTTTCCTCAGAGTCTGGTCAGCAGGCAGTGTGTTGTCATTGTAAGATGTCACGAACTTGAAGTCACTGGTTCTAGAACCCGTTGTCAAGTAGGCGTCATAATTGTAAGTGCTGCGTAAAGTTCCTGTGCCGTCAACATCTGCGTAATTGGGAGGGAGATAAGCGCTGGGGATGGCGACCGCTCCATCAAACAACAGTCTGGGCTTTCTCCTGCGACAAAACCTCACACCCAGGATGACAATAATGAAGGTCAGGAAAAACGTGGAGACGGACCACCAGCGCGATGATCAGATAAGAGGTCAGCTTGGAGTTGCTCTCATCATAAGACATATCCTTCAGTTCTGGCACTTCAGCCAAGTTATCAGAAATAAGTAAATACATGGAACAGGTGGCAGAGAGAGAGGGCTGTCCGTTATCTTTCACTGACACAATAAGGTTCTGTTTCATGCTGTCAGATTCAGTAATGTCCCGCTGTGTCTTGATCTCTCCGCTGTGGAGACCAATAGTGAAAAGTCCCGGATCAGTGGATTTGACTATATGATAGGAAAGCCAGGCGTTCTGTCCGGAGTCCGCGTCCACCGCTATCACCTTGGACACCAGAGAGCCTCCGTGCGCAGCTTTGGGGACCAGCTCGGTCATGAAGGAGTTGCCCTCCGGGGCGGGGTACAGTATCTGAGGTGAGTTGTCATTCACATCCGTTATGAAGACACTGACGGTCACGTTGCTGCTGAGAGGAGGAGAACCGTTGTCTCTGGCCATCACGTGGACTTTAAAGCTCCTGAACTGTTCATAATCAAACGGCCTCACAGCGTGGATCACCCCCGTGTCTCCGTTTACGGACAGATAGGAGGCCACCGGGGCACCGTTCACCTTTCCAGGTAAAAGAGAATAAATCACTGTGCCGTTTTGTCTCCAGTCTGGGTCTCGAGCAGAAACGGAGCATAAAGTGGAGCCAGGTTTGTTATTTTCAGTCACGTAGGCGCTGTAGGACTGTTCCTCAAACACAGGTGGGTTGTCGTTGACGTCAGCAACAGATAACTGAACAGTTTTAGAGGAGGACAGAGGAGGAGAGCCCTCGTCGGTGGCAGTGATTGTAATGTTGTAATCAGACACTAGTTCACGGTCCAGCTGGCCCGTGGTCACCAGAGAATAGTAGTTTTTGATGGAGGGAACCAACTTAAAAGGTACATTTTGCGTAATGGTGCAGTGGACATTTTGGTTATTTTCAGAGTCTGCATCCTGCACGTTAATGATGGCCACCTCTGTACCAGGTGACACATTCTCTGGGATGGGATTAGTCAAAGATTTCAAATAGATTACTGGTGTGTTGTCATTTACATCAGTGATCTCAATAGTTACCTTTGTGTATGACGATAACCCTAAACCATCCTTTGCTTTAATGCGCAATTCATATGTTGTAACACTTTCAAAATCAATGGTACCCTTTACTCTGATTTGTCCTGTTTTACGATCAATACTAAAAACATTCCTCACATCCTCTGAAACATGTGCAAAATCATAAGTTACATCTCCATGTACTCCTTCATCTGCATCAGTAGCAGTCACTGTTAACACTACTGTATCTAGAGGAGAGTTTTCAGGCAGACTTGCTTCATAGGAGGCCTGGCTAAACACTGGAGCATTATCATTAGCATCCAGTACAGTGATGTGTATGAGTACAGTACCTGATCTCTGTGGTGTGCCACTATCAGTAGCTGTGAGGAGTAAATTAATCTCATGTTGTTTCTCTCGGTCAAGCTCTTTTTCAAGAACAAGCTCAATACTATTTCCATTAACATCCAGAATAAAATTATCATTATTTTCCAGATTGTATCCCTGAACTGAGTTTTGTCCTACATCAACATCATGGGCATCTTCCATTAGGAAACGAGCTCCTTTGACTGCAGATTCCCTAATTTCAATATTAATCGAATCTTCATTAAACTGTGGAGAGTTATCATTGATATCTTGAACATGCAGACTGAAACGATGCAGCTCCAGAGGATTTTCCAAAACAAGCTCGTGTTTTATAACGCACGAGGCCTTTTCCCCACAAAGAACCTCTCGATCAATCCTGTCGCCTACAATTAAATCTCCGTTACTTAGGTTGATGTCGCAATACCGTTTGCGATTCCTTTCGGTATCAACACGAGCCTTTCTGGAGGACAGTTCCCTCGTCTCCAGACCGAGATCCTTTGCTATATTCCCAATAACAGATCCGCGTTTCATCTCCTCTGGGAAAGAATAGCTCACATCTCCGTTTGAATGCCACGGAAGCAAGAAAACCAAACAGCATAAGGCGAATCCTTTGAGCCCCATCCTAGCAATGTTGTTATATTGGAGGCGCGGTCCTCAACGCGATGAACCAGAAAACCACGGAATAGTTATCGACTGCTGTCCACAGCTATTGTGACTGCATCCTCGCCAGTCAACTGCAATTCAAGAATGACTCCTTGTATTGGTCTACACACCAGAGGGTGGAGATATTTCGTGTATACTGGCGGATAGCGACACCATGAGTGGAGATTTGAGATGACAGTTAATTTAAAAAAAATACTGTAATTGCGATATCTGTTCCCTTTAAACATAAACGTAATACTGATATTAACCCAGATAAAACCAAAACGAGTGAACACGTCCTCATATAAATTGATGAAACTGCACTCATATAAGTTACAAATATCAGGGAATTATGTTCATGAAGGAAGATATGCCAGTGAAAGCAACAGGTCGTGTTTAACTGTTATCAAAATGCAGTAATTGTCCTCTAGTCACGCCTTGTTTAGGCGAATCAGCGTGACGTCACTTGACACCCAGAAATGCGCAACCCCGCAGCAGTTAATAGTAGCCTATGAGTTGTGCCAAACAAACGTTAATATCTCAAAAACTACAGGGCCTACATCACATCGCTTATATTTTGACATTATGAGTGAGAGCAGAAGTAGCTCAAGAGTTTGATGTAGCTATAATATATGCATGCCGCCGTGGTAAAGTTGTGTGAACTGTCGCAGTTTTTAAAATGTAAACAGAGTTAGACGGCTAGAGTCAGACACACACAACCCTCGCGCCACTTGGGCTCCATAGGGTTCCATTGCCTTTGCCACCCAGTGACGTGGTTTGTTTACCAAAATGCTGCTCAGCTGATCCCTCGTATATGGGTATTTGGATGCATGCAAAGAAAGTGAGGGCGTTATGGGTTAAAAAAAAAGTACAGAAAAATGTTTCATCAAAGCCCAGGACATTGCAAAAAATAGCCTATATCAGTAGCTAAGGTGAAATATTGAAAGATCGCCTTCAACTGAAAATGAAGACACGTCACGTGATATAGCAGGTCGTCGATAACATTTAGGGATAAACTGACATTAATGAACACACCAACGGTATTAAACAGTTTTCACCCCATATAGGCTACTGCTTTAGATTTGCATGCATTGCTCTCAACATTAAAAATTACTCTTTACCGCTATATCACCTCCCTTGGGCTATTATAAGTGTGTGTGAGAGAGAGAGCGAGAACGAGAGCGAGAGCGAGAGCGAGAGCGAGAGCGAGAGCGAGAGCGAGAGAGAGAGAGAGAGAGAGAGAGAGAGAGAGAGAGAGAGAGAGAGGGAGAGAGAGAGAGATACCCGACGACGGCAATGCTGTTTTACACATGAATAAATACCGGTACAAGAAAAAGAAGTCTGCAAACTTATGCTAAAACCCAATGAAAGTCATGTCTGCAGCCAAATGGAAATTACATGAGGGAGCTATTAAGAACTTCGAGGCGCTGATGGATAAAGCCCCCACACTGATTCCAGTGGAAAAATAAACTAATTCAGAAACAAACCAAAATTGCATTGATGCAATTATCAAGATAAGCATAAATTGCATGCATGTGAACCATGAAGCCGAACAATTTTGGCTCTAACCGGAAAATTACTGTATAAAATCTAGAAAAATGTCGCAAAAGCAGCAAAAATACATGATTGGGTGTTCAGTACCATGGAAGAACGATTATTATTATAGGCTAGTAGTAGTAGTATTAGTATTATTATTATTAGTAGTAGTAAGAGTAGTAGTAGTAGTAGTAGTAGATAGTAGTAGTAAAGTACGACTCCACTGTATATTCATACGGTATTCTATTTTTAGTTGTGAGTTTTCAGAGTAAAGCGTTAATCAGTTTCAAATTGCCCTCCTGCAGTCGATCTGTAAGAGTCCCCACGAGTCACGATCTGTAAGAGTCCCCCCCCCCCCCCCCCCCCCCCCCCCCCAGTCAATCTATCTAACAACATGTGTCTGCCTGCTCTGATATAACGTTTTTTCTTGCATGCAATTTTTGGTGACTCTCTCCTTGGTGCTGAAATGCCTTTTATCTCTTGATGCATTTTGACCTTAGTTTTTGCAACTGTAAGCAAGTGTGTGTGTGTCTGGGGGGGGGGGGGGGGGGGGGGGGGGGGCTTGCTCCAGAAGTTCAAGATTCAATAAATGTCTAAATGTATGGCCATGAATATGTCTTGGTTCACTCTCAGACAAAGACAGTGCAGCAGCACACATTATACAAACTAACATTAAACACACACACACAAACATTCAGGCACAGTACCCAGCAGCATCGTATTCAGCAGAGAGTGCATACAGTTTAAAGTGCAAGGTACATATGATTCAGTACAAATTCGGATGCCTTATTGCTTGGAGGTAGGTGCGATATGTGTTGCACATAATGCTCCCGTATCTTCTGCCTGATGGGAGGAGATTAAAAATAGTGTGGCAGATGAGAGCGGTCTGCTATTATTTTATTAGCCTTCCTGATTATTCTTGTGGCATAAAGTGATGTAAGTGAAGGAAAACTACAGCCGATGACTTTGAAAAAATGATCATCAAAGTGTGTAGAAGACGTGATTCAGCATGTATAGTATAGTAATCTACAAAATACAACCTGCATATCATAGACAGTGTCATAGAGGATCATCACTAACAATAAGCAATCAATCACCACTGCAGTAGGCATGCTGCAGCTCAATATTGGCATAAATATGAACATTAAAAAGGTGTCAAAGGAAATAAGAAATACACATGTGCCTTGATGCAGCTCATTAAAACATGTTTTTTTTTCAAATGTGCAAAACAATTAACATATTCTAAAAAAAGTTTGTTTCTACAAAAATTGGATCAACGTGTTGTAAAACAAATGAATACAGCCAAAGTTCCTTATAAACGCCACATGTATGTAAAATGTCTGCTGTTCAGATATTGAAATATGTGTGTGCAAATTCCTCTGAAGAATACGAGCAAAAGAGGAGACCATCAGCACAAGACAGAGGCCAATCTTAGTCAAAATGCATGAAGTTCAGCACCAAGGACAGAGACACTGGGCATGCAGGGGAGAAAATGTGTATAGCATCCTACAAGTGGTGAACAGCCTAGTTTCTCAAGCATTATTCAAGTGGTGATAGACAGTTCAGCACCAAGGACAGAGACACAAAACAATACATGAGCGAATAAAATACTTATTCCAATACAGAATGCATGCATAGCTAGACAGCTAGATAACTATCAAATGACTGTCACCTGCTTTTTCACCATGCTAGCAGATTCTGAATATATTCTATGATAATTGGGCTGTCCAGTCCCAAACTGCCAGCCCCCATTGACACTGCCACCACTTGCCAGAGAACTGACCAAGGCACACGACCCCTGCGTCCCACCTCAACCCATGCTTCACCCTCCTCCCCTCTGTCCACAGACAACTCTGCAAGGAGGGTTTTGTACCCTCAGCAATCACTGCCTTAAATAACCTTAAATGACCTGCATGATGGGCACACTAACAGACTGCAGTCTTCATGTTTGTTTATACCATGTTTTGAGTGTTAGTTGTTTTGAGTGTTTGGGTACAGACGTTGAAAGCAAATTCGAACTAGAGAGGGCAATAAAGAATGAATCTGAATCAAAAACATTGTTTTCAATTTAGCGAGGCATAAGACCACAAACTGAATTATAAAGACTAAAAGCCAGCATCTAATGTTGTAAAAAGCATGGTGTGGACAACCCGAAATGGTTGATTGTATTGGCTTCACGGGAAAAGACAAATAAAAAAGAAATATATTAAACAAAACTGACAGCATTTTAGAGAAATGATCCTAAATCTACTCCTACCTCTGGGGAACCATCAGAATCTCCAAATGCCTCAGCAAAGTCAGATGGACTTTTCCTCAGAGTCTGGTCAGCTGGCAGCGTGTTGTCATTGTAAGAGCTGAGGAACTTGAAGTCACTGGTTCTAGAACCCGTTGTCAAGTAGGCGTCATAATTGTAAGTGCTGCGTAAAGTTCCTGTGCCGTCAACCTCTGCGTAATTGGGAGGGAGATAAGCGCTGGGGATCGCGACCGCTCCATCAAACAACAGTCTGGGCTTTCTGCTGCGACAAAACCTCACACCCAGGATGACAATAATGAAGGTCAGGAAAAAGGTGGAGACGGACACCAGCGCGATGATCAGATAAGAGGTCAGCTTGGAGTTGCTCTCATCATAAGACATATCCTTCAGTTCTGGCACTTCAGCCAAGTTATCAGAAATAAGTAAATACATGGAACAGGTGGCAGAGAGAGATGGCTGTCCGTTATCTTTCACTGACACAATAAGGTTCTGTTTCATGCTGTCCGATTCAGAAATGTCCCGCTGTGTCCTGATCTCTCCGCTATGGAGACCAATAGTGAAAAGTCCCAGATCAGTGGATTTTACTATATGATAGGACAGCCAGGCGTTCTGTCCAGAGTCTGCGTCCACCGCTATCACCTTGGACACCAGAGAACCTCCGTGCGCAGCTTTGGGGACCAGCTCGGTCATGAAGGAGTTGCCCTCCGGGGTAGGGTACAGTATCTGAGGTGAGTTGTCATTCACATCCGTAATGAAGACACTGACGGTGACGTTGCTGCTGAGCGGAGGAGAACCGTTGTCTCTGGCCATCACGTGGACTTTAAAGTTCCTGAACTGCTCATAATCAAATGCCCTCACAGCGTGGATCACCCCCGTGTCTCCATTAACGGACAGATAGGAGGACACCGGGGCACCGTTTACCTCTCCAGGTAAAAGAGAATAAATCACTGTGCCGTTTTGTCTCCAGTCTGGGTCTTGAGCAGTAACGGAGCATAAAGTGGAGCCAGGTTTGTTATTTTCAGTAACGTAGGTGCTGTAGGACTGTTCCTCAAACACAGGTGGGTTGTCGTTGACGTCAGCAACAGATAACTGAACAGTTTTAGAGGAGGACAGAGGAGGAGAGCCCTCGTCGGAGGCAGTGATTGTAATGTTGTAATCAGACACTAGTTCACGGTCCAGTTGGCCCGTGGTCACCAGAGAATAGTAGTTTTTGATGGAGGGAACCAACTTAAATGGGACGTTTTGCTGAATGGTGCAGTGGACATTTTGGTTATTTTCAGAGTCTGCATCCTGCACGTTAATGATGGCCACCTCTGTACCAGGTGACACATTCTCTGGGATGGGATTAGTCAAAGATTTCAAATAGATTACTGGTGTGTTGTCATTTACATCAGTGATCTCAATAGTTACCTTTGTGTATGATGATAACCCTAAACCATCCTTTGCTTTAATGCGCAATTCATATGTTGTAACACTTTCAAAATCAATGGTACCCTTAACTCTGATTTTTCCTGTTTTACGATCAATACTAAAAACATTCCTCACATCCTCTGAAACATGCCCGAAATCATAAGTTACATCTCCATGCACTCCTTCATCTGCATCAGTAGCAGTCACTGTTAACACTACTGTATCTAGAGGAGAGTTTTCAGGCAGACTTGCTTCATAGGAGGCCTGGCTAAACACTGGAGCATTATCATTAGCATCCAGTACAGTGATGTGTATGAGTACAGTACCTGATCTCTGTGGTGTGCCACTATCAGTAGCTGTGAGGAGTAAATTAATCTCATGTTGTTTCTCACGATCAAGCTCTTTTTCAAGAACAAGCTCAATATTATTGCCATTAACAGCCAGAATAAAATTATCATTCTTTTCCAGATTGTATCCCTGCACTGAGTTTTGTCCAACATCGGCGTCACGTGCCTCCTCTATCAAAAAACGGGCTCCTCTGTCTGCTGACTCTCTAATTTCAATATTGATGGATTCTTCATTAAATAGCGGGGAGTTGTCGTTTATATCTTGAACATGCAGACTGAAACGATGCAGCTCCAGAGGATTCTCCAAAACAAGCTCGTGTTTTATAACACAAGAGGCCTTTTCCCCACAAAGCCCCTCTCGGTCAATCCTGTCGGCCACAATTAAATCTCCGTTACTTAGGTTGATGTCGCAATACCGTTTGCGATTCCTTTCGGTATCAACACGAGCCTTTCTGGAGGACAGTTCCCTCGTCTCCAGACCGAGATCCTTTGCAATATTCCCAATAACAGATCCGCGTTTCATCTCCTCTGGGAAAGAATAGCTCACATCTCCGTTTACTGAATGCCACGGAAGCAATAAAACGAAACAGCATATTAAGGCGAATCCTTTGAGCCCCATCCCTGCAATGTTGTTCTATTAGAGCAGTGGTCCTCACCGTGATGAACAAGAAAACTACAGAGTATACAATGAAGTTAGATGAAAATCGACTGCTGTCCACACCTATTGTGACTGCATCCTCGCCAGTCAGCAGCAACTCAAGAATGACTCCGTGTATCAGAGGGTGCATTGAGGAATGGATATATTGCGCGTAGACTGGCGGATAGCGACACCGTGAGTGGAGTTAAGAGATGGCAGTTGATAATAAGTTTAAAAAACGGGATTTACGACGATATGTTACCTTTAAACACAAACGTAATACGTTGACCCAGATAAAATAAAAACAAGTGAAGATATCCTCGTATACAGAAACTGCACCCAATATAAGTTACAAACATGCAGGCAATTGCAGAGACAGGGAGAGAAAGAGAGAGAGAGAGAGAGAGAGAGAGAGAGAGAGAGAGAGAGAGAGAGAGAGAGAGAGAGAGACTTGATGATGGCAAGTGCCGTTTTATGCATGGAAAATACCGATAAAAGAAACACACAAGTCTGCAAACTTATGCTCAATCCGAATGAAAGTCATTACTGCAGCCAACTGCATTGGACATTATGTCAGGTGGACTACTAAGAACTTTAGGCACCTTTATCCTTGTCAGAATTTACTTTTGGACACACAGTGCACGACACACAGTGCACGTCATATAAGTATTGGGCCGCTGACGGATGAAGCCCCCACACTGCTTCCAGTGGAAAAAGTAAACTAATAAACAAACCAAAATTGTCTTGATGCAATTATCAAGATAAAAATAAATTGCATGTGAACCATCAAGCCCCAACGAAAGGAGCGATTCGTATATTGGCTCATACCGGAAAAACACTTAATAAAACAATCTAGAAAACCGAAAAGGCCGCAAAAGCTGCAATAAGACATGAGTGGATGTTCAGTACCACGGACAGAGACTTGAGAACAATAGGAGATAGATGTGATAAATTGCTTGGAAAAAATACTAGTAAAAGGGCCAAGGGGAGACGACATCAGCACAAAACAGAGGCCACTATTACTCAAATTGCATGAAGTTCAGCACCAAGGACAGAGAAACAAAATAACACATGAGTGGGGACAGACTGTGAAAGCAATTTTCCACACAAGGAAATGAAGAATGAATCGGAATCTGAAAAGTGTTTTGCATGAGGCCTGAGACCACACATTGAAATCTAAAGACTCAGTCAGCATTGGTATAAAAAGCATGGGATGGAAACCCAAAACGGTTGATTATATTGGCCTAGAGAGGGAGAAGGCCAATAAAAAAGAAATATATTAAACGAAACTGACTAAGCAGGTTTAACAGAAATTATCCAATTGAAATCTGAAACCATGCTCCTACCTCTGGGGAACCATCAGACTCTCCAAACGCCTCAGCAAAGTCAGATGGACTTTTCCTCAGAGTCTGGTCAGCTGGCAGTGTGTTGTCATTGTAAGAGCTGAGGAACTTGAAGTCACTGGTTCTAGAACCCGTTGTCAAGTAGGCGTCATAATTGTAAGTGCTGCGTAAAGTTCCTGTGCCGTCAACATCTGCGTAATTGGGTGGGAGATAAGCGCTGGGGATGGCGACCGTACCGTCAAACAACAGTCTGGGCTTTCTCCTGCGACAAAACCTCACACCCAGGATGACAATAATGAAAGTCAGGAAAAAGGTGGAGACGGACACCAGCGCAATGATCAGATAAGAGGTCAGCTTGGAGTTGCTCTCATCATAAGACATATCCTTCAGTTCTGGCACTTCAGCCAAGTTATCAGAAATAAGTAAATACATGGAACAGGTGGCAGAGAGAGAGGGCTGTCCGTTATCTTTCACTGACACAATAAGGTTCTGTTTCATGCTGTCAGATTCAGAAATGTCCCGCTGTGTCCTGATCTCTCCGCTGTGGAGACCAATAGTGAAAAGTCCCGGATCAGTGGATTTGACTATATGATAGGACAGCCAGGCGTTCTGTCCGGAGTCCGCGTCCACCGCTATCACCTTGGACACCAGAGAGCCTCCGTGCGCAGCTTTGGGGACCAGCTCGGTAATGAAGGAGTTGCCCTCCGGGGCGGGGTACAGTATCTGTGGACTGTTGTCATTCACATCCGTTATGAAGATACTGACAGTCACGTTGCTGCTGAGCGGAGGAGAACCGTTGTCTCTGGCCATCACGTGGACTTTAAAGCTTCTGAACTGTTCATAATCAAACGCCCTCACAGCGTGGATCACCCCCGTGTCTCCGTTAACGGACATATAGGAGGCCACCGGGGCACCGTTCACCTCTCCAGGTAAAAGAGAATAAATCACCGTACCGTTTTGTCTCCAGTCTGGGTCTCGAGCAGTAACGGAGCATAAAGTGAAGCCAGGCTTGTTATTTTCAGTCACGTGGGCGATGTAGGACTGTTCCTCAAAAACAGGCGGGTTGTCGTTGACGTCAGCAACAGATAACTGAACAGTTTTAGAGGAGGACAGAGGAGGAGAGCCCTCGTCGGTGGCAGTGATTGTAATGTTGTAATCAGACACTAGTTCACGGTCCAGTTGGCCCGTGGTCACCAGAGAATAGTAGTTTTTGATGGAGGGAACCAACTTAAATGGGACGTGTTGTTGAATAGAGCAGCGGACCTGTCGGTTATTCTCAGAGTCTCTATCCTGCACGTTAATGATCCCCACCTCTGTACCAGGTGACACATTCTCTGGTATGTTGTTATTCAGAGATTTCAGACTGATCACCGGGGCGTTGTCATTTATATCCGTAATCTCAATTATTAATGTTGCGTGTGACGCCAATCCAAGACCATCTTTAGCGCTAATCTGCATTTCATATGACGACTCTTTTTCAAAATCTATAGATCCAGCCACTCTAATGTCTCCTGTTTTAGGGTTTAGTGAAAATGCATTGCTATTTCCATCAGAAACATGATCAAACACATAGGTAACTTCGCCATTCACACCCTCGTCTGCATCAGTAGCACTGACTGTAAGCACTACAGTATCAAGGGGAGAGTTTTCAGGCAAGCTGGCTTTATAAACGGCCTGGCTAAACACCGGTACGTTATCATTAGCATCCAGTACAGTGACGCGTATGACTACAGTGCCTGATCTCTGAGGAGAACCACCATCGAATGCGGTAAGCAAGAGCATAATCTCCTGTCTTTCTTCCCTGTCCAATTCTTTGTCTAACACTAATTCACAATATTTTCTTCCTCCAGCTTTAGTGTTTACATTTAATTTGAAATGGTCATTCTGTTGAAGTGTATAGCCCTGAACACCATTTTCTGCAATGTCTCCATCGTGCGCCTCATCCAGAAGAAAACGTGCACCCTTGTCTGCTGATTCACGAATTTCAATTTTTACTAAATCATCTTTAAACTGCGGCGAGTTGTCATTAATATCTTGAACACGGATACTGATGCGGTGCAGTTCTAATGGATTTTCCAGAATTAGTTCCTGTTTCAAAACACACGATGCCTTTTTCGCACAAAGCCCTTCTCTGTCAATCCTTTCATGTACAGTCAAGTCTCCGGTATTTGGATTAAGACCACAGTGCTGAACGTTATTACCTTCAATATCAATACGGGCTTTGCGAGCAGACAGTCTGCCCACTTCAAGTCCTAGATCCTTGGCTATATTCCCAATCACAGATCCTCGTTTCATCTCCTCCGGAATAGAGTAGCTCACGTCTCCATAGGCAGAGTGCAAAATAAGAAAAATAAATGCAACGCCATGACGGTGTAGCGCAACTCTATTGTGTCTCATCATTACAATGAGAAGGCCCAAGACAAATTCAAGTCTGCTCCTCGATGTATTCCAAAATATATCACCGATATTTTTCTGGTTTTATCCAATACACAAAAGTCGTTATGTTGCTGTAGTGTAGTGAGAAGCTTCCCCACTCAAATGCAGCACACGCCTACCGAAATGTCGCTTTGTATTCGTCCACACCAATGTGGAGGGTGGTTGTGCCTCCTACCAGTTGGTACATAGCGACATCAAGAGCATTTTTCAGATATAACACTGCAATGTAAGGTTTTTCTCATGTAATAAATTAAACATAATCGAATGGTATGAGAGCCCCTTTGAAGTCAGTGAATCTAAGCCCGAATAGAAAATTGGCTTGCTTTACCATCCGCGGTAATACAAGATATAACATGTTTTCATCGCACTTGTAATACAATGATGAAAGTGAAGATGAATAAAACATGTATTAATATTAAATATGCGTATGTGGATACAAAGAACCTCATCATGTTCCAAACAAATTTAACCACAGTTAGCTGGGCAACATGTAACCTCATAAAACTACTCCATATGAGGCAAGAAGAATGGAGAGGAAACAATTGTCAATGTGAGCATAACAAATTATTAACTTTTTCCTTAGATTAATGGTGCCTTTTCTTACAAATCCATATAGTTCTATACAATTTTGACAAAACGCTGACACCATGTTCATAATCGTCATAACACTCCCATAATGATCCAATTTGATGGCCATAGCCTACACCTTGATCAAGTAATTGAAAACGTTGTCCTAACTTTATTCAAATATGCTTATTTTGGACCAACCATCTGAAGCTGATATCCTTCTTTTCTGATTTCACGTCTCCCTCGCTCGTCTCTAATGCAACTGTGCCCATCCGTTTCCATGGGCAACAATCAAAAAATACAATGAGGTGCTGCTAAAACAAAAATATCACACCTGCTCATTTTCAAATTGTGCATGACGTTACACTAATATCCAGAAAGATTAGAACAGTTCTAAATCAGTATTTATTGAAAGAGCCAAGTTCAGAATGTGAGCATATTCATTTAAAAAGTTTTAGCAATAGGAAAAACGACGTCATGAGAAGAAAATAGAGTCATCTTGTGTAAAGACAACCCGCAACAAATGCATCAAACGCATTTCAGCACCAATGCAGATAAACTAAACCCGGATGCATATTTGTTAGACGGCAGGCCCACGTCAAAGCAGACAGACAGACAGATCGACTGAAAATAAATATATAAGAAACTGACTATAGCCTCCTTGTTGTCTGACACATTAACAACATGAAATGAAATATTACCACACCGCGGGTGGGTAAGTTGTTCGTCAAAGGCGCAAGCGGTTATAGTGTTCAGTATAAGGACAGAGACACGGGAAATAATACTAGAATTATTCCAAGACAAAGTGTAGATAGATGGGGATAATTGATATGAAGAACACATCAGACATGTCAGAATGACAACCAGACAAATTCGTAGGAATTGATCACTGAAATAATAATAATAATAATAATAATAATAATTATTATTATTATTATTATTATTATTATTATTATTATTATTATTATTATATTAATAATAATGATATTGATGATATTATTAATAATAATAATAATAATAATAATAATAATAATAATAATAATAATAATAATAATAATAATAATAATAATAATAATAATTTAATAACTTTTGCTCAATTTAAATGTGAACCTTGCTCCTACCTCCGGGGAACCATCAGACTCAGCAAACGCCTCAGCAAAATCAGATGGACTTTTCCTCAGAGTCTGGTCAGCTGGCAGCGTGTTATCATTGTAAGAGCTGACGAACTTGAAGTCACTGGTTCTAGAACCCGTTGTCAAGTAGGCGTCATAATTGTAAGTGCTGCGTAAAGTTCCTGTGCCATCAACCTCTGCGTAATTGGGTGGGAGATAAGCGCTGGGGATGGCGACCGCTCCGTCAAACAACAGTCTGGGCTTTCTCCTGCGACAAAACCTCACACCCAGGATGACAATAATGAAGGTCAGGAAAAAGGTGGAGACGGACACCAGCGCGATGATCAGATAAGAGGTCAGCTTGGAGTTGCTCTCATCATAAGACAAATCCTTCAGTTCTGGCACTTCAGCCAAGTTATCAGAAATAAGTAAATACATGGAACAGGTGGCAGAGAGAGAGGGCTGTCCGTTATCTTTCACTGACACAATAAGGTTTTGTTTCATGCTGTCAGATTCAGAAATGTCCCGCTGTGTCCTGATCTCTCCGCTGTGGAGACCAATAGTGAAAAGTCCCGGATCAGTGGATTTGACTATATGATAGGACAGCCAGGCGTTCTGTCCAGAGTCCGCGTCCACCGCTATCACCTTGGACACCAGAGAGCCTCCGTGCGCAGCTTTGGGGACCAGCTCGGTCATGAAGGAGTTGCCCTCCGGGGCGGGGTACAGTATCTGAGGAGAGTTGTCATTCACATCCGTTATGAAGACACTGACGGTCACGTTGCTGCTGAGCGGAGGAGAACCGTTGTCTCTGGCCATCACGTGGACTTTAAAGCTTCTGAACTGTTCATAATCAAACGCCCTCACAGCATGGATCACCCCCGTGTCTCCGTTAACGGACAGATAGGAGGCTACCGGGGCACCGTTCACCTTTCCAGGTAAAAGAGAATAAATCACTGTACCGTTTTGTCTCCAGTCTGGGTCTCGAGCAGTAACGGAGCATAACGTGGAGCCAGGTTTGTTATTTTCAATCACGTGGGCGCTGTAGGACTGTTCCTCAAACACAGGTGGGTTGTCGTTGACATCAGCAACAGATAACTGAACAGTTTTAGAGGAGGACAGAGGAGGAGAGCCCTCGTCGGTGGCAGTGATTGTAATGTTGTAATCAGACACTAGTTCACGGTCCAGTTGACCCGTGGTCACCAGAGAATAGTAGTTTTTGATGGAGGGAACCAGCTTAAAGGGGGCGTTTTGCTGAATGGCGCAGCGGACCTGTCTGTTATTGTCAGAGTCTCTATCCTGCACGTTAATGATGCCCACCTCTGTATCAGGTGACACGTTCTCTGGAATGGGATTAGTCAGTGATTTTATATACATGACTGGGGCGTTGTCATTTACATCTGAAATGTCAATGATCACCGTCGCATATGATGCCAACCCAAGGCCGTCTGTTACCCTAATTCGAAGTTCATATGAGGACTCTTCCTCATAATCTATTGGCCCATTAACTTTCACTTCGCCTGTTTTTTCATCGAGGGAAAATACATTACTATCATCTGAGACATGCTCAAGTTCATATCTCACTTCACCGTTAAATCCTTCATCAGCATCAGTAGCACTGACTGTAACTACTACAGTATCTAGGGAGTTTTCAGGCAGACTCACTTTATATACAGCCTGGCTAAATACTGGGGCGTTATCATTAGCATCCAGTACAGTGACTTGAACGGTTACAGTACCTGATCTCTGTGGAGAGCCACCATCCAGAGCTGTAAGAATAACATTTACTTCCTGATCATTTTCACGATCTAATTCTTTTTCCAACACCAATTCACAGCGCCTTCGACCACCTGCCTTTGTGTCAACATTCAAAACAAAGTGATCATTCCTTTGTAGAGTATAGCCTTTGACACCATTATCACCAATATCCGCATCATGAGCTTCATCTAAGGAAAAACGAGCTCCTTTGTCTGTCGATTCACGGATTTCCAGCTTAATTATCTCCCTTTTAAATGCCGGAGCGTTGTCGTTAATATCTTGGATATGCAGACTAACGCGATGCAGCTCCAATGGGTTCTCCAATACAAGCTCCAGTTTTAAGACGCATGAAGGCTTTTGGCCACAAAGCGCTTCTCTGTCGATCCTCTCGCCTACAATCAAATCTCCCTTACTCAGGTTGATGTCACAGTATCGTTTTCTCTTCCCTTCAGTATCAATACGGGCCTTTCGAGCAGACAGTCTGCTCACATCCAGCCCAAGATCCTTGGCGATATTTCCAATAACAGATCCTTGTTTCATCTCTTCTGGAAAAGAATAGCTGATGTCCCCGTAAGCGGAATACAGTGTCGAAAGGATCACAGAAAAGCTGACGGCAAGGCCTGCTAACGGGAATCCTTTGTATCCCATCTTTGAAGCAAATAAGTGGAAGTCCTCTTTCAGGGATAAATTACATAAAAAATGTCTTCAAAATCAGAGGAATTGAAGCCTCTTAGCAAATACCGCAAGCACAACAATTGCATTCAAGTGGCGTTTTTCTCCTTCCCGATCAAGGTTTGTAAGATGCACTTAGCATGCAGAGAGAAGGAGAGGTGGAGGCTCTCTATCTCGGTCTATGGTGAACAGCGACACTATGAGGATCCCTGGGAAATCACACAGTATGCAATGTTACGGAACGGCAAATTAATAATATATAGTAACACCACTCTAACAAAGCTGAGGCGTATCTCCAGCACAATAATAACAATAACACATCTAAATAGCGTGGATCGTTTAAAAAATGAACAGTCACTTCAGCTGCTCCAACTTTTAAGATGGAGAATTATTTCAGCACCATGGAGAGAGACAATGAATTCGAAAAACATCTCACCATAAAAAGACAGCCGCAGATGCATCCAATGAAGTTTAGATTTGAGAACTTTAACTTATAGCCTCGTCGAAAATGTTTATTTATTTTGTTCAAGACAGTTTCCAGAAGCAAGAAAATATTTCATTTACACGGACAAACCAACCAACACAAAATATTGTTTGCATATACCATACAAACCACATTAATTAAATAACTGTGCAAATATAAAAATGAATTAAAATAATAAGGATATCATAGCCCTCCCTACCGTGGAGATCCCTCCACCTCAACGAAATGTACGGCTATTGATGTCTAAAACAGTGGAATATATGCCATTTGACCTATAACAATTAAGTCGAAATGGACACAAAAGAAAAACAGCACCTGTCACCTGTGACTATCTCCATCGGAAGATTGTTTCAGTACCACGGACAAAGATAATTTAAATGGGAAACAAATAATGAACAGCAGAAAATATGTTCCGTAACAAAACCACCTTTTGGCGACCTGCCACACCCAAAACCATGCCGCCTTTGGACAATCGATATGAAAAATATTTTTGCTCCTAACAGGGAGTAAATGGACGCAGTTCTAACAAGTAATGGATATTTTTCTACCATTTATACTACAAAGAATAAGCTAATAATACAGTAGAGGATGTTAACATTTAATTCATTCAGTTATAACTTGCAAGCATAGTTTAGGAGATATCAGGAGTCTCCAAAACCCTTCCCAAACTGGGTAATTTCTTTAACTAGCATTAGGCCTGCAGTGCACGTTCACTCACTCATGCACTCACTCACTCACTCACTCACTCACTCACTCACTCACTCCTTTTATGCCCTGGGCTGCTGTGACATTGTGATCTATACTGCTTTAAACTGCAAGAATCAGATCATCTTTTACCAACCCTGCTTTTACACACGAGCCATATGCAGCACCATGGATAGAGGCAGAAAAAAAACCCAGCTTCGTACTGCCAACACTCAACACTTTGGAAACAGCAGCAACTCTATTTTGACAGTGTTCACATTTAAACGATACTATCCATAATTTGTAAAGGAAGGCAGAGACTGTTGTGTTTCAAATGTCCAGGAAGCAAGTGTAAGGGTTTCCCATAACTGTGACATGGCGGATTTTAAATTACTAGAAATATTGCGCGCTACACACACTCAATTTCTAGGGAGACTGGAGAAACTACCTTTAACTCACCCATATAATCTTCTCCATATTGATTGATGTATTTATTAAGGTGTCATGCACATTGCTGTGCCCAGCCCACATGGGCTTACAGGACACACAGAGAATACAGCATTAAGAACAATGTATAAAACAATACAATAAAAACGTCACAGCAACAGTACATTCAAAACAACGACGTGAAGCAACACATTGCTCAGACCCACAGAAACAGATCGGTACATCACTCTCCAAACAAAATGTTTTGTCTTTGCTCCCATGCCTGGCAGATAAAGTTTGCAGTGAGAAAGATACTTTTTTTTAAACATAACTTGAGTTTCTCGTAGTCGTCCAACTCAAAAAAGTCAGCATAAATTGAAGACATTTTACTAAAAAGTACGACCCTTGCCTCATCATAAGCAGTACAGCAGAACAAGAAATGAGTCTCGTTTTCAATCTCCTGTAGTTCACATACTAGACAAAGTCTATCTTCTTCAGGGGTAGCTTTGAGTCTACCAGTTTCTAGTGATAAGGGAAGAGTTCCCGAGCGTAACTGTGCACACAGATATCTTTTTTGTCTGTTTAAGTCAAATTACACATAGGGTTCCACACAGTAAATGTCTTTTATGAGGCGATAGGTTCGTAGTTTTGGTTTATGCCATAGGTCGGCAGACCATTTGTTATTCATAGTCATACGTGTGTCACAGATTAACCTGTTATGAAAAAAAAATGACAGATCGTTTGAGTAAAACAAGGCTTTCAATTAATTTGCACATGGATGACCATGAACGATGTCCCAGTTAAAAATCTTTTTAGTTAATCTCTGGTCAGACATTCTCACCAGTCTATTCCAGAGTCGGAGCATTTGAACTTTGTGTCTGATGTTTGGGGGTTCCCAACCCATATCACCACTAATGGCCAAAACTGGAGTGAGTTTATGGACCATACAGTACTCCCACCATAGCCTCAGCCAGGAAGATGACATCGCTGATGACATCACAATTGCTCGAGTGACATCACTGATGACATCAATGATGACATCACAATTGTTCAAGTGACATGACTGATGACATCACTTCCGTCACAAATCGTGACAGACACCGCTCGGATAGACAGACAGACAGACAGACAGAGCCCACTTATAAGCAAATTTTAACCAAGAAGACAAGAAGATAAAATTAGTTCATAGTTTTAACATTGAGTAAGACAAATCCATCCATCCATCCATGGTCAACTGCTTATCTGGGATCGGGTCACAGAGGTAGCGGTTCCAGCAGGGGACCCCAAACTTCCCTTTCCCTGGCCACATTAGACAGCTCTGACTGGGGGATCCCGAGGCATTCCCAGGCATAATCTCTCTATCTAGCCCTCGGTCTGCACCATGGTCTCCTCCAAGCTGGATGTGCCTGGAACACATACCTAGGGGGGCAACCAGGTGGCATCCTCACCAGATGCCCAAACCCCATCAACTGGTTCCTTTCTACATGAAGGAGCAGCAGCTCTACTCCGAGTCCATCACGGATGACTGAACTTCTCATGGGAGATGTCAGCCACCCTCCTGAGAAAACGCATTTTCGTCCGCTTGTATCTGCAATCCTGTTCCTTCATGACCATATGTGGGTAGGAACGAAGATCGACTGGTAGATTGATTGCTTTGCCTTCTGGCTCAGCTCTCTTTTCGTCACAATGGTGTGGCAAAGTGAATGCAATACCGATCCCACTGCTCCAGCCCATCTCCCATCCATCTATTCTAATCCATCCAAATCCATCTAATCAAATATCTTTGAAATGTTATCTCTAAGATAAGAAATGTATGGGTGGGCTATAATAAGCATCAAATAATATAAAACCAGAGTAGAGTCACATGGTTTTGTAGCAGTTTTGAGACTGTTTTCTGTTAATCCAGCAGGTGATTTTCTTCCTCACACAGAAGTCCATATACAAACTAACTCACAAAAAACACAGAACAATATTGCAAAACCATATTGCAAATCAGTGATTACCCACACCTCTCATATAGCAAAACTTCCAAAGCTAATGGGGAAAACATGTCACACATAGGGACAACTGAAGGGGAAAGTAATGCATTCAACGCAAATGAAATTGAGGAATACAGGCATGGGTGGCATTGTTTCGATGTGATAAATATCATGGTATGCCACAAGAACAAATGTGTGGTCTAAAAGAGATAATATAACTACTCATGTCTCAAAAATTGTCTGAAGTTTGGATGCATCTCTACATGTTGGTGGGGCCACGCCACTGGAAAACTTGAAAGGAGGATATACCAAAACATAAGCTTACATTGAAGCCTACCTTCAGAGACTCGCCTGACCAACCAAACATCTGTTTTACTTTTGTAGCCTATACTGTGGTAACTGAAACCATAAAATGGAATGGAAACGACTCCAACCAAGGTCAAAAGCCATTAAAATAAACAAATGCTTATAAAACAGCAAGGTTTGGACAAACCAAAACTGTTGCTTGTGGACACTACAGAGCTTTCCCCAATAAGCAACCTGCAAATTGTCTGACACAGCAAGTTTTACAAATCTGAAACGTCATGCTCCTACCTCTGGGGAACCATCAGAATCATCTCCAAACACCTCAGCAAAGTCAGATGGACTTTTCCTCAGAGTCTGGTCAGCAGGCAGTGTGTTGTCATTGTAAGATGTCACAAACTTGAAGTCACTGGTTCTAGAACCCGTTGTCAAGTAGGCGTCATAATTGTAAGTGCTGCGTAAAGTTCCTGTGCCGTCAACCTCTGCGTAATTGGGTGGGAGATAAGCGCTGGGGATGGCGACCGCTCCATCAAACAACAGTCTGGGCTTTCTCCTGCGACAAAACCTCACACCCAGGATGACAATAATGAAGGTCAGGAAAAAGGTGGAGACGGACACCAGCGCGATGATCAGATAAGAGGTCAGCTTGGAGTTGCTCTCATCATAAGACATATCCTTCAGTTCTGGCACTTCAGCCAAGTTATCAGAAATAAGTAAATACATGGAACAGGTGGCAGAGAGAGAGGGCTGCCCGTTATCTTTCACTGACACAATAAGGTTCTGTTTCATGCTGTCAGATTCAGAAATGTCCCGCTGTGTCCTGATCTCTCCGCTGTGGAGACCAATAGTGAAAAGTCCCGGATCAGTGGATTTGACTATATGATAGGACAGCCAGGCGTTCTGTCCGGAGTCCGCGTCCACCGCTATCACCTTGGACACCAGAGAGCCTCCGTGCGCAGCTTTGGGGACCAGCTCAGTCATGAAGGAGTTGCCCTCCGGGGCGGGGTACAGTATCTGTGGACTGTTGTCATTCAAATCCGTTATGAAGACACTGACGGTCACGTTGCTGCTGAGCGGAGGAGAACCGTTGTCTCTGGCCATCACGTGGACTTTAAAGCTCCTGAATTGTTCATAATCAAATGCCCTCACAGCGTGAATCACCCCCGTGTCTCCGTTAACGGACAGATAGGAGGACACCGGGGCACCGTTCACCTTTGCAGGTAAAAGAGAATAAATCACTGTACCGTTTTGTCTCCAGTCTGGGTCTCGAGCAGTAACGGAGCATAAAGTGGAGCCAGGTTTGTTATTTTCAGTCACGTAGGCGCTGTAGGACTGTTCCTCAAACACAGGTGGGTTGTCGTTGACATCAGCAACAGATACCTGAACAGTTTTAGAGGAGGACAGAGGAGGAGAGCCCTCATCGGTGGCAGTGATTGTAATGTTGTAATCAGACACTAGTTCACGGTCCAGTTGGCCCGTGGTCACCAGAGAATAGTAGTTTTTGATGGAAGGAACCAGCTTAAAAGGGACGTTTTGCTGAATGGAGCAGCGGACCTGTCTGTTATTCTCAGAGTCTCTATCCTGCACGTTAATGATGCCCACCTCTGTACCAGGTGACACATTCTCTGGGATGGGATTAGTCAAAGATTTCAAATAGATTACAGGTGTGTTGTCATTTACATCAGTGATCTCAATATTTACCGTTGTGTATGATGATAACCCTAAACCATCCTTTGCTTTAATGCGCAATTCATATGTTGTAACAGTTTCAAAATCAATGGTACCCTTTACTCTGATTTTTCCTGTTTTACGGTCAATCCTAAAAACATTCCTTACATCCTCTGAAACATGCCCGAAATCATAAGTTACATCTCCATGTACTCCTTCATCTGCATCAGTAGCAGTTACTGTTAACACTACTGTATCTAGAGGAGAGTTTTCAGGCAGACTTGCTTCATAGGAGGCCTGGCTAAACACTGGAGCATTATCATTAGCATCCAGTACAGTGATGTGTATGAGTACAGTACCTGATCTCTGTGGTGTGCCACTATCAGTAGCTGTGAGGAGTAAATTAATCTCATGTTGTTTCTCCCGATCAAGCTCTTTTTCAAGAACAAGCTCGATACTATTTCCATTAACAGCCAGAAGAAAATTATCATTATTTTCCAGATTGTATCCCTGAACTGAGTTTTGTCCTACATCAGCGTCACGTGCCTCCTCTATCAAGAAACGAGCTCCTTTTACTGCTGACTCACTAATTTCAATATGGATGGATTCTTCATTAAATAGCGGGGAGTTGTCGTTTATATCTTGAACATGCAGACTGAAACGATGCAGCTCCAGAGGATTCTCCAACACAAGTTCATGTTTTATAACACACGAGGCCTTTTTCGCACAAAGCCCCTCTCGGTCAATCCTGTCGGCAACAATCAAATCTCCGTTACTTAGGTTGATGTCGCAATACCGTTTGTGATTCCCTTCGGTATCAATACGGGCGTTTCTAGTGGATAGATTGCCCGTCTGCAGGCCGAGATCCTTCGCTATATTCCCAATAACAGATCCGCGTTTCATCTCCTCTGGAAAAGAATAGCTCACATCTCCATATACGCAATGCCACGGGAGCAAGAAAACGAAGCAGCACATGATGGTGAATCCTTTGCGCCCCATTGTAGATTTAAATTTTATAGAGTGGTTTCCACTGAGGTGACCCAATATAAGGGCTCGCTATGCAATCAACGAAAACCGACAGCTATCCGCACAGCTATTGTGTCTGCAGCCTCGCCAGTCAACAGCAACTCAAGAATGACTGTATTCATCTACACATCAGAGACTGGAGGAATGGAAATTTGTCGTGTAGACAGGGCAGATAGCGACACCGTGAGTGGAGTTAAGAAATAACAGGCAATATAGGCTAAATTTGTTCCCTGAATCATGATATTAAAAAACAATGAAATTAGTTCTACTTAGATAGATTTATAAACTAGATAGCCTACTCAAACGAATTATTGTAGATATTCATCAAGTAAAACAGCATAATTCCAGGGAATGCATGACTGCAAGTTATTTGGTTGTTGTTGGTTGTTGTTATTGTTGTTGTTAATCATCATCATTATTATTATTATTATTATTATTGTCATTATTGCAATTATTAGTAGTAATATAGTAGTAGTAGTAGTAGTAGTAGTAGTCATTTATTTATTTATTTATTTATTTATTTATTTATTTATTTATTTATTTATTTATTTATTTATTTATGTATTTATTTTACTTGTAACTGTTATCAAAACGCAATCAATTACTTGTCCTGTTATAATCAGGTCTTGTTTAGACTGCAGGAGATTCGGATGCATTGCAAGGAAAGAGAACCATTATCGTGGATGAAAAAAATATTCTCCGAAGGCCAACGCGCTGCAAACAAACAACGGTCAAAGGTCGCTTCCAACTCAAAATGGGATCACGTGGCGTGAGATCTAACTACTCACTGGTCGTGATGCTGCCATTAAATCATTCCATTGGAAGGAAACAGAACAACACGCACATGGGGGAGAAGCGCACGTTCCAAAAAAGTGCAATAGCATTGATCATTCTAGGCATAAAACGCCCTCCGTAATCCCATCACTTCACTCCAATCTGAAAGAACATGCATTCATGGCAAACCGTTTTAAAAGTGCATTGATACTGTAGGTATGAATCAATGCATGAAGTCAAGTCAAGTCAAGTCAAGTTTATTTATATAGCCCTAATTCACAAGCATGTCTCAGAGGGCTTCACAGAAAGTATGTCTAGCTAATTCTAGCTAACACACAGTAACAAGAATATACAGAATAAAGATAACATTTGAACAATTGATAATATAGAAAATATAGGAATGAGGGGAGAGCAGAGGAGAGCGCAGGAGAAGGGAGAATAGCAGGGGGAATGTGAGAGAGTGATGGGGTGGGGAGGGTATAGGAGGTGGGGAGGAGCAAGAGGAGAGAGCAGGAGAGGGGAAGGGAGGGGAGGTGTGGGGGAGAAGAGAGCAGGGGGAGGGAGGAGGTGGGGAGAGAATGAGCAATATAGACGGAGGAGAGGGGGGAGGTGGGGAGAAGATAGGAATGTGGAGAAGGAGAGATGGGGGTGCAGGGGAGGGAGAGCCAGGGTAGAGAAGCAGGGGGAGCGTCCCACATCCCCCCCCCCCCCCCAGAGAGGGCAGAGAGGAGGAGAGAACAGAGAAGGAGAGGTGGGAGGGTGCAGGGGAAGGAGTGCAGGGGGAGAGGAGGAGAGAACAGAGAAGGAGAGGTGGGAGGGTGCAGGGGGAACGCGGGAGGAGGAGGCGGGGGAGGGAACAGACCTATCCGCCCCCTCCTCCCCCCCCCCCCCGAGAGGACAGAGGGGAGGAGAGAGCAGAGAAGGAGAGGTGGGGGGTGCAGGGGAAGGAGTGCAGGGGGAATGTGAGAGAGGGGAGAGGACAGGGAGGAGGAGAGAACAGAGAAGGAGAGGTGGGAGGGTGCAGGGGAGGGAGAGCAGGGGGAACGTGGGAAGGGGCGGCGGGGGAGGGAAGAGCATGGAAAGAGAGGGTGCGGGGGGGGGGAGTGGGAAATGTGGGAGAGTGGGGAACAGGAGGGGGAAGAAGGGAAAGGAGCGGGGGAAAGAGAAAGAGATGGGGGGGGGGGAGATCAGACAACTGACTACTCTAAGCATTAACCAGAGCTAACTGGGACATAGTATCTAGCTAGTCTACAGCCTAATCTGGCCTATCCTACTCTGCTCTAGTCTGATCTTTGCCTGAACACTAACAGGTCAGCCTTAGGCTGTAGCTAATCTATCGCCTACCTAAACTGTTCTAAACCAACCGGCAGCTCAAGCATGATATGCGTGATATGCGACGCAACATCAGACAAGTAGCAAACTGACGAGACAGAGATAGATAGATAGACAGATAGACAGATAGACAGATAGATAGATAGATAGATAGATAGATAGATAGATAGATAGATAGATAGATAGATAGATAGATAGATAGATAGATAGAGCGAGCTCGGAATCCCTTTAACCCGTTGAAAAAAGTCAATCAGAATCAACAATATGCACAACTGGCATATGCCTAAATCTAAGGTGTTCAGACAACGTCATTGCCAGTTGGATAAGGAATATCAATAACACGGTTTCAAGGACAAAAAAAGGTGTAGTCAAAAATTGCGTTTGAAATAATTAGGTGACTTATTTGAGAAAAGTCGATGCACTGTTTATAATTGGGTTATTCATGGGGTGTCCCAATGAAGTCAATATAGCAATTAAAACATTTGTTTATGAACAGCATTTGGAGTTTGGACAAACAAAAACAGTTGTTTCTATTCACCATACAGTAACAGACCAATAAAAACGCTGTCAACATGATAAGACAAGAAATTCGGATTAAAGAGATGAAACACATTTCAGCACCAAGGACAGAGCAACTCAAAACCGCATGCAGTAGGAGTAGTACTCTAAAAAAGCCCGCCTACACATGATCCGCGGTAAGACAGAATACAAATAGCTGGAGATAACTATGGATGGGGGGGTCAGAATGACAAGCAGACTAATCCTTGATTGATACACATTGAGCACTGAATTAGCTCTCAAGGCAAAGTGCAGACCACAAAATTACATAACAGGGGCAGCGTCTGAGGGAAATATTCACCTACACCTACTGGTAAGTTTCAAAAGAGCCTCGAAAAGTTTGATAAATCTTGCTAAATAGAAATCTGAAACCTGCTCCTACCTCTGGGGAACCATCAGAATCTCCAAACGCCTCAGCAAAGTCAGATGGACTTTTCCTCAGAGTCTGGTCAGCAGGCAGTGTGTTGTCATTATAAGAGCTGACAAACTTGAAGTCACTGGTTCTAGAACCCGTTGTCAAGTAGGCGTCATAATTGTAAGTGCTGCGTAAAGTTCCTGTGCCATCAACCTCTGCGTAATTGGGAGGGAGATAAGCGCTGGGGATGGCGACCGCTCCATCAAACAACAGTCTGGGCTTTCTCCTGCGACAAAACCTCACACCCAGGATGACAATAATGAAGGTCAGGAAAAAGGTGGAGATGGACACCAGCGCGATGATCAGATAAGAGGTCAGCTTGGAGTTGCTCTCATCATAAGACATATCCTTCAGTTCTGGCACTTCAGCCAAGTTATCAGAAATAAGTAAATACATGGAACAGGTGGCAGAGAGAGAGGGCTGTCCGTTATCTTTCACTGACACAATAAGGTTCTGTTTCATGCTGTCAGATTCAGAAATGTCCCGCTGTGTCCTGATCTCTCCGCTGTGGAGACCAATAGTGAAAAGTCCCGGATCAGTGGATTTGACTATATGATAGGACAGCCAGGCGTTCTGTCCAGAGTCCGCGTCCACTGCTATCACCTTGGAAACCAGAGAACCTCCGTGCGCAGCTTTGGGGACCAGCTCGGTCAAGAAGGAGTTGCCCACCGGGGCGGGGTACAGTATCTGCGGAGAGTTGTCATTCACATCCGTTATGAAGACACTGACGGTCACGTTGGTGCTGAGCGGAGGAGAACCGTTGTCTCTTGCCATCACGTGGACTTTAAAGCTCCTAAACTGTTCATAATCAAACGCCCTCACAGCATGGATCACCCCCGTGTCTCCGTTAACGGACAGATAGGAGGACACCGGGGCACCGTTCACCTCTCCAGGTAAAAGAGAATAAATCACTGTACCGTTTTGTCTCCAGTCTGGGTCTCGAGCAGTAACGGAGCATAATGTGGAGCCAGGTTTGTTATTTTCAGTCACGTAGGCGCTGTAGGACTGTTCCTCAAACACAGGTGGGTTGTCGTTGACGTCAGCTACAGATAACTGAACAGTTTTAGAGGAGGACAGAGGAGGAGAGCCCTCGTCGGTGGCAGTGATTGTAATGTTGTAATCAGACACTAGTTCACGGTCCAGTTGGCCCGTGGTCACCAGAGAATAATAGTTTTTGATGGAAGGAACTAACTTAAAAGGGACATTTTGCGTAATGGTGCAGTGTACATTTTGGTTATTTTCAGAGTCTGCATCCTGCACGTTAATGATGCCCACCTCTGTACCAGGTGACACATTCTCTGGTATGGGATTAGTCAACGATTTCAAATAGATTACAGGTGTGTTGTCATTTACATCAGTGATCTCAATATTTACCGTTGTGTATGATGATAACCCTAAACCATCCTTTGCTTTAATGCGCAATTCATATGTTGTAACAGTTTCAAAGTCAATGGTACCCTTTACTCTGATTTTCCCTGTTTTACGGTCAATACTAAAAACATTCCTCACATCCTCTGAAACATGCCCAAAATCATAAGTTACATCTCCATGTACTCCTTCATCTGCATCAGTAGCAGTCACTGTTAACACTACTGTATCTAGAGGAGAGTTTTCAGGTAGACTGGCTTCATATACAGCCTGGCTAAACACTGGAGCATTATCATTAGCATCCAGTACAGTGATGTGTATGAGTACAGTACCTGATCTCTGTGGTGTGCCACTATCAGTAGCTGTGAGGAGTAAATTAATCTCATGTTGTTTCTCACGATCAAGCTCTTTTTCAAGAACAAGCTCGATACTATTTCCATTAACAGCCAGAAGAAAATGATCATTATTTTCCAGATTGTATCCCTGAACTGAGTGTTGTCCAACATCAGCATCACGTGCCTCCTCTATCAAGAAACGAGCTCCTCTGTCTGCTGACTCGCTAATTTCAATATTGATGGATTCTTCATTAAATTGCGGGGAGTTGTCGTTTATATCTTGAACATGCAGACTGAAACGATGCAGCTCCAGAGGATTCTCCAACACAAGTTCATGTTTTATAACACACGAGGCCTTTTTCGCACAAAGCCCCTCTCGGTCAATCCTGTCTGCTACAATTAAATCTCCGTTACTGAGGTTGATGTCGCAATACCGTTTGCGATTCCTTTCGGTATCAATACGGGCCTTTCTCGTGGATAGATTCCCGGTCTCCAGGCCGAGATCCTTCGCTATATTCCCAATAACAGATCCGCGTTTCATCTCCTCTGGAAAAGAATAGCTCACATCTCCATATACGCAATGCCACGGGAGCAAGAAAACGAAGCAGCACATTATGGTGAATCCTTTGCGCCCCATTGTAGATTTAAATCTTATAGGGTTTCCACTGAGATGAGCCAATATAAGGGCTTGCTATATTCAATCAACGAAAACCGACAGCTATCCGCACAGCTATTGTGTCTGCAGCCTCGCCAGTCAACAGCAACTCAAGAATGACTGCTTGTATTCGTCTACACATCAGAGACTGGAGGAATGGGAATTTGTCGTGTAGACAGGGCAGATAGCGACACCGTGAGTGGAGTTAAGAAATAACAGGCAATATAGGCTATTTGTTCCCCGAATCATGATTTAAAAAAACTATGAAATCAGTTCTACTTAGATAGATTTATAAACTAGATAGCCTACTCAAACAAATGATTGTAGATATTCATCAAGTAAAACAGCATCATTCCTGGGAATGCATTACTGCAAGTTATTTGGTTGTTGTTGGTTGTTGTCGTTATTGTTGTTGTTGTTGTTGTTGTTGTTGTTAATCATCATCATAATCATTATTATTATTATTATTATTATTATTATTGTTGTTATTGTTATTGTTATTATTATTATTATTACTATTACTATTATTATTATTATTATTATTATTATTATTATTATTATTGTCATTATTGCAATTATTAGTAGTAATATAGTTGTTGTTGTTGTTGTTGTTGTTGTTGTTGTTGTTGTTGTTGTTGTAGTAGTAGTAGTAGTAGTAGTAGTAGTAGTAGTAGTAGTAGTTGCTATTTATTTATTTATTTATTTATTTATTTATTTATTTATTTATTTTACTTTTAACTGTTATCAAAACGCAATCAATTACTTGTCCTGTTATAATCAGGTCTTGTTTAGACTGCAGGAGATTCGGATGCATGGCAAGGAAAGAGAACCACGGTGGATGAATTTTTTTTTTATCCGAAGCCCAAAGCGATGCAAACAAACAACGGTCAAAGGTCGCTTCCAACTCAAAATGGGATCACGTGGCGTGAGATCTAACTACTCACTGGTCGTGATGCTGCCATTAAATCATTCCATTGGAAGGAAACCGAACAACACGCACTGCAGCGCACGTTCCAAAAAGTAGCTAGTGCAATGATCATTCTAGGCATAAAACGCCCTCCGTAATCCCATCACTTCACTCCAATCTGAAAGAACATGCAGTCATGGCAAACAGTTTTAAAAGTGCATTGATACTGTAGGTATGAATCAATATGCATGAAAATAGCTCAAGCATGATAAGCGTGATATGCGACGCAACATCAGACAAGTAGCAAATTGACGAGACAGAGAGATAGATAGATAGATGATAGATGATAGAGTGGAATCGTGTAATCTCTTTAACCCGTTGAAAAAAGTCAATCAACAATATATTATGCGCAACTGGCATATGCCTAAATCTAAGGTGTTCAGACAACGTCATTGCCTATGAGTTGGATAAGGAATCTCAATAACACGGTTTCAAGGACAAAAAAGGTGTAGTCAAAAATTACGTTTGAAATAATTAGGTGACTTATTTGAGAAAAGTCGATGCACTATTTATAATTGGGTTATTCATATGGGGTGTCCCAATTAAGTCAATATAGCAATTAAAACATTTGTTTATGAACAGCATGGGTTGCAGTTTGGACAAACAAAAACAGTTGTTTCTATTCTCCATAACAGACCAATAAAAACGCCGTCAACATGAGAAGACAAGAAATTCGGATTAAAGAGATGAAACACATTTCAGCACCAAGGACAGAGCAACTCAAACCCGCATGCAGTAGGAGTAGTAGTCTAAAAAAGCCCGCCTACACATGATCCGCGGTAAGACAGAATACAAATAGCTGGAGATAACTATTATATGGATGGGGGGGTCAGAATAACAAGCAGACTAATCCTTGATTGATACACATTGAGCACTGAATTAGCTCTCAAGGCAAAGTGCAGACCAGAAAATTACATAACAGGGGCAGCGTCTGAGGGAAATATTCACCTACACCTACTGGTAAGTTTCAAAAGAGCCTCGAAAAGTTTGATAAATCTTGCTCAATAGAAATCTGAAACCTGCTCCTACCTCTGGGGAACCATCAGAATCTCCAAACGCCTCAGCAAAGTCAGATGGACTTTTCCTCAGAGTCTGGTCAGCTGGCAGCGTGTTGTCATTGTAAGATGTCACGAACTTGAAGTCACTGGTTCTGGAACCTGTTGTCAAGTAGGCGTCATAATTGTAAGTGCTGCGTAAAGTTCCTGTGCCGTCAACATCTGCGTAATTGGGAGGGAGATACGCGCTGGGGATGGCGACCGCTCCGTCAAACAACAGTCTGGGCTTTCTGCTGCGACAGAACCTCACACCCAGGATGACAATAATGAAGGTCAGGAAAAAGGTGGAGACGGACACCAGCGCGATGATCAGATAAGAGGTCAGCTTGGAGTTGCTCTCATCATGCGACATATCCTTCAGTTCTGGCACTTCAGCCAAGTTATCAGAAATAAGTAAATACATGGAACAGGTGGCAGAGAGAGAGGGCTGTCCGTTATCTTTCACTGACACAATAAGGTTCTGTTTCATGCTGTCAGATTCAGAAATGTCCCGCTGTGTCCTGATCTCTCCGCTGTGGAGACCAATAGTGAAAAGTCCCGGATCAGTGGATTTGACTATATGATAGGACAGCCAGGCGTTCTGTCCGGAGTCCCCGTCCACAGCTATCACCTTGGACACCAGAGAGCCTCCGTGCGCAGCTTTGGGGACCAGCTCGGTCATGAAGGAGTTGCCCTCCGGGGCGGGGTACAGTATCTGAGGAGAGTTGTCATTCACATCCGTAATGAAGACACTGACGGTCACGTTGCTGCTGAGCGGAGGAGAACCGTTGTCTCTGGCCATCACGTGGACTTTAAAGCTCCTGAACTGTTCATAATCAAACGGCCTCACAGCGTGGATCACCCCCGTGTCTCCGTTAACGGACAGATAGGAGGCCACCGGGGCACCGTTCACCTCTCCAGGTAAAATAGAATAAATCACTGTACCGTTTTGTCTCCAGTCTGGGTCTCGAGCAGTAACAGAGCATAACGTGGAGCCAGGTTTGTTATTTTCAGTCACGTGGGCGCTGTAGGACTGTTCCTCAAACACAGGTGGGTTGTCGTTGACGTCAGCAACAGATAACTGAACAGTTTTAGAGGAGGACAGAGGAGGAGAGCCCTCGTCGGTGGCAGTGATTGTAATGTTGTAATCAGACACTAGTTCACGGTCCAGTTGGCCCGTGGTCACCAGAGAATAATAGTTTTTGATGGAGGGAACCAACTTAAAGGGGGCGTTTTGTTGAATGGAGCAGCGGACCTGTTTGTTATTCTCAGAGTCTCTATCCTGCACGTTAATGATGCCCACCTCTGTACCAGGTGACACGTTCTCTGGTATAGGATTAGTCAGAGATTTTAGATTTATCACCGGGGCGTTGTCATTTATATCCGTAATCTCAATTATTAATGTTGCGTATGACGTCAATCCAAGACCATCTTTAGCGCTAATCTGCATTTCATATGACGACTCTTTTTCAAAATCAATAGATCCAGTCACCCTAACTTCTCCTGTTTTAGGGTTTAGTGAAAATACATTGCTATTTCCATCAGAAACATGATCAAACCCATAGGTAACTTCGCCATTCACACCCTCGTCTGCATCAGTAGCACTGACTGTAAGCACTACAGTATCAAGGGGAGAGTTTTCAGGCAAGCTGGCTTTATAAACGGCCTGGCTAAACACCGGTACATTATCATTAGCATCCAGTACAGCGACGCGTATGACTACAGTGCCTGATCTCTGAGGAGAACCACCATCTAATGCGGTAAGCAAGAGCATAATCTCTTGTTTTTCCTCCCTGTCTAATTCTTTGTCTAACACTAATTCACTATATTTTCGTCCACCAGCTTTAGTGTTTACATTTAATTTGAAATGGTCATTCTGTTGCAGTGTATAGCCCTGAACACCATTTTCTGCCATGTCTCCATCGTGCGCCTCCGCCAGAAGAAAACGTGCACCCTTGTCTGCTGATTCACGAATTTCAAATTTTTGTAAATCTTCTTTAAACTGCGGCGCGTTGTCATTAATATCTTGAACGCGGATATTAATGCGGTGCAGTTCTAATGGATTTTCCAGAATGAGTTCCTGTTTCAAAACACACGATGCCTTTTTCGCACAAAGCCCTTCTCTGTCAATCCTTTCATGGACAGTCAGGTCTCCGGTATTTAGATTAAGAGCACAATACTGAACGTTATTACCTTCAATATCAATACGGGCTTTGCGAGCAGACAGTCTGCCCACTTCAAGTCCTAGATCCTTGGCTATATTCCCAATCACAGATCCTCGTTTCATCTCCTCTGGAATAGAGTAGCTCACGTCTCCATAGGCAGAGTGCAAAATAAGAAAAATAAACGCAATGCCATGACGGTGTAGCGCAGATCTAATGTGCCTCATCATTCCAATGAAGTCACACAATAGATTCAAGTCTGCTTCTCGATGTATTCCAAAAGATATCACTGATATTTTCTTGTTTTGTTATCCAATAAACAAAAGTATGTTGCGTTTATGTGAAGCGTCCTCGCTCAAATGCAGCACAGTACCAGAATTTCGCTTTGTATTCGCCCACGCCAATCGGTGGAGGGTGGCTGCTTCCTACCTTAGTTGGTACATAGCGACACCACGAGTATTTTTCAGATATAACACTGCAATGTCTGATTTTTATAGAATAAATGAAACACCTCCGGCGGTATGAGAACCCTTTGAAGCCATTGAATCTAAGCCGAATGGAAAATTAGCTTTGCTTTATATATACCACTCCCGGTAATATAATACACGCATATACAAATATTTAATCAAAATTGTAATAAAATTATAGAGATGAGACATAAAATCTGTATTAATATTACATTTGAATCCGTAGATAAGAATGGTATTGCTTCAAATTAAATCCAAGAACAGTTAGCTGCAGAGAATTTAAATAAAACTACCCAGATAATGAAAGTCTGAGGGTGAAAACAATTCTAAATGTGAGGATGAAAAAATAATTCACCTTCCTATAGATTCAAATTGCCCTTTATCTTACAAATCCATGTTACACTATATTATACTTCGATCCTGCAATTTGATAAACATCGCTGATAACATGATAACACTCGCTTAATGATCCAATTTCATGACAATAGCCTTTGACAAAACATGGCAAATGAAAACATTGTCATAAAACGTATTCAAATGCTTCTTTTTCAATAACCCTCTGAAGGTGGATTCCTTCTTTTCTGATTACACGTCTCCCTTCTTCTCCTCTGCATTGAAAACCCATCCCTTTCCAGAGAGAACCAAAAATGAGGTGCTACTACCAAAACAAAACAAAAAAGATGTCATGGTTGCTCTTTTTCCAGCCTGTGCATGACGTTACAATAAAATCCAGAAACAGTAATGAGCTCAAAATCAATATTTATCTAACGAGCCAAGTTCATCATGTCGGTTTAAAAAAACAAAGAAAGAAAAAACTTGGAGCATAGCTTGAAAAAATATATGCAATATAAAAGGAAAATGACGTCAACATCAGAAGTCAATGTCGGCCTATTGCGAAAATGGATGAAGAAACCAAGCACATTTCAGCACCAAGGACAGAGACATACAGGCAGACAGGCAGGCGCGCGTCGAGGGAGAGATTGATCGACTGAAAGAACAAATTATGAAACGGACTAGACTCCTATTAGCACACCGGCGGGTAAATTGTTACGGAAAGAGAGGTTTTAGACGTTTCAGCACCAAGGACAGGGCCACAATAAAACAGATTAGTGAATTATTCCAAGACAAAGTGCATATAGCTGGATATTATAAAACGTCAAACATGTCACAATGACAAGCAGACAATTGATAAAAATGTCCCACTTGGATTAGCTTGGATTAAAATATTAATAATATTAATACAAAAAATCAACAACAAAACAACAAAACAAAACAAAAGGAGGGGAACTGAGACTAGCTGATGCAACACGTTCCGCAATTAGGTCATTAGCCATTCCAAGCATACGGGCTACATTTTTATGAACATCGTATAGGACAAACAAATAAATTGTTTCTAATCGGGGTGAGTTAATGCAAAATTGAATTGGCTGAGCAGGTTTGACAAAAAAAAATTCAATTTTGAAACATGTTCCTACCTCTGGGGAACCATCAGAATCTCCAAACGCCTCAGCAAAATCAGATGGACTTTTTCTCAGAGTCTGGTCAGCTGGCAGCGTGTTATCATTGTAAGAGCTGACGAACTTGAAGTCACTGGTTCTAGAACCTGTTGTCAAGTAGGCGTCATAATTGTAAGTGCTGCATAAAGTTCCTGTGCCATCAACATCTGCGTAATTGGGAGGGAGATAAGCGCTGGGGATGGCGACTGCTCCGTCAAACAACAGTCTGGGCTTTCTCCTGCGACAAAACCTCACACCCAGGATGACAATAATGAAGGTCAGGAAAAAGGTGGAGACGGACACCAGCGCGATGATCAGATAAGAGGTCAGCTTGGAGTTGCTCTCATCATAAGACATATCCTTCAGTTCTGGCACTTCAGCCAAGTTATCAGAAATAAGTAAATACATGGAACAGGTGGCAGAGAGAGAGGGCTGTCCGTTATCTTTCACTGACACAATAAGGTTCTGTTTCATGCTGTCAGATTCAGAAATGTCCCGCTGTGTCCTAATCTCTCCGCTGTGGAGACCAATAGTGAAAAGTCCCGGATCAGTGGATTTGACTATATGATAGGACAGCCAGGCGTTCTGTCCGGAGTCCCCGTCCACCGCTATCACCTTGGACACCAGAGAGCCTCCGTGCGCAGCTTTGGGGACCAGCTCGGTCATGAAGGAGTTGCCTTCCGGGGCGGGGTACAGTATCTGAGGGGAGTTGTCATTCACATCCGTTATGAAGACACTGACGGTCACGTTGCTGCTGAGCGGGGGAGAACCGTTGTCTCTGGCCATCACGTGGACTTTAAAGCTCCTGAACTGTTCATAATCAAACGCCCTCACAGCGTGGATCACCCCCGTGTCTCCGTTAACGGACAGATAGGAGGACACCGGGGCACCGTTTACCTCTCCAGGTAAAAGAGAATAAATCACTGTACCGTTTTGTCTCCAGTCTGGGTCTCGAGCAGTAACGGAGCATAAAGTGGAGCCAGGTTTGTTATTTTCAGTCACGTGGGCGCTGTAGGACTGTTCCTCAAACACAGGTGGGTTGTCGTTGACGTCAGCAACAGATAATTGAACAGTTTTAGAGGAGGACAGAGGAGGAGAGCCCTCGTCGGTGACAGTGATTGTAATGTTGTAATCAGACACTAGTTCACGGTCCAGTTGGGCCGTGGTCACCAGAGAATAGTAGTTTTTGATGGAAGGAACCAACTTAAAAGGGACGTTTTGCTGAATGGAGCAGCGGACCTGTCGGTTATTGTCAGAGTCTCTATCCTGTACGTTAATGATGCCCACCTCTGTACCAGGTGACACATTCTCTGGTATGGGGTTAGTGACTGATTTCAGATATATCACGGGGGCGTTGTCATTTACATCAGTGATATCAATCATTACCCTCGAATCAGATGAAAGCCCATAGCCATCTTTGGCGTCTATGCGCATCTCATATTTAGAATCACTCTCAAAATCGATCGGTCCTATTACTTTTATCTCTCCACTTTTACTGTTCAGTGAGAATACTTTTTTCGCCCTCTCTGAAATGCGACTAAATTCATATGTCACCTCTCCGTTGACTCCCTCATCTGCATCAGTTGCGCTCACAGTAACGACTACAGTGTCTAGAGGATAGTTTTCAGCCAGACTCGCTTTATAAACGGCCTGGCTAAACACTGGGGCGTTATCATTAGCATCCAGTACAGTGACGTGTATAATAGCAGTTCCTGATCTTTGTGGCTTGCCTCCATCAACTGCAACGAGCACTAGATTCAAATCATGTTGTTTTTCTCTGTCTAGCTCTTTGTCTAACACCAACTCAACGTTCTTAGACCCACCAGTATCGCCACGAACAGACAAAATAAAATTGTCATTATTTTGTAAACTGTACAGCTGAACCGCATTTTGCCCGATGTCAGCGTCATGTGCCTCGTTAACTCGATATCGAGCTCCTTTGACAGCTGATTCTCTTATTTCCAGTTTGATTGTATCCTTTGGGAAAATGGGTGAATTATCATTTACATCCTGGATAAGCAGTGAAATGCGATGCAGCTCCAAAGGGTTCTCTAGGACCAATTCGAATTTAAGCATACAAGAAACCTTCTCTCCACACAGCTCCTCTCTGTCAATCCTTTCTCCGACGACAAAACTCCCCGTTCTTAAATCAATTTGACAAAAACGCTTGTAGTCTTCCTCAGTATCAATACGGGCCTTACGAGCAGACATTCTCCCATTGTCCAGCCCAAGATCCTTCGCTATATTTCCAATAATGGATCCACGTTTCATCTCCTCCGGAATAGAATAGCTCAGGTCTCCAGTGGTAAATTGGACGAGGAGAGCAAAGCCGCAGACAAGGCCCAGCAACAATTTTCTTTTGTGTCCCATTGTTTCTCAGGAACCGAGAGCTATCCTAAACGCTATATTATTCCAGAATTGCTCTTGCAAAGAAGGGTATTATATCTCCATAATCAAATGAAAGGGTATTGGTAAAAGCCATGCACCTTTCAACGTTTCTACAGCAATGGCACATTTGCTTTTTCGACCATACTCTATAATATTGCAGTGGGTGGAGACGTGAACTGTCTCATATCAGCAAGTGAACAGCGACCCCATGGGTTTAGTACACATATTACACATCAATTTTGATTAATCAACACAAGTTGCAATATAGTTTATATCACGATCCAATCCAAACCCAACTGGCTATTTATTGCAATAGTCATGTAGAAACATGTACAATAAGCAAAAACAGATTAAAAACAACATCATAATAAGTAATCAGTGTGAAACGTTTGACCTTGAAACACTCCCAGAGTTAACACAGCTTTCAGCACCATGGACAGAGACTCAACTGAAAGTAGTCATTGGTCATTGCCACACTTGTTTCAACCAACTGTTATTTTGACTGAACACCTGACTGAATAGCCAACTTTGAAAACCATCAAATGTTTTCACTAAACTATAAAAATGAGAAATACAAGGTATTAAAATATTCACAACTGATAACAGGAAAAATGTATTCCTCCATTTAGCATCTCGAGGTATATTAGCCCACTGACAAGTTCACTGTTCAAATCGAAACTCTATCACAGTTATCAATAGTGTGTGTGTGTGTGTGTGTGTGTGTGTGTGTGTGTGTGTGTGTGTGTGTGTGTGTGTGTGTGTGTGTGTGTGTGTGTGTGTGTGTGTGTGTGTGTGTGTGTGTGTGTGTGTGTGTGTGTGTGTGTGTGAGAGAGAGAGAGAGAGAGAGAGAGAGAGAGAGAGAGAGAGAAATCATTCTGAAATAAGACAAATAGAAATGGAAACAGCGACTGTCAGAATGAATGACATGAGATAACTCAGTGAACTCCTCAGAGTCTTTGAATCTTCCAGTAGTGGCATGTCTGAGAGGAAAGATGGGCCATGTGATCTTGTTGTCCCCATCTGATCAGATTTTAGCATTTGTGATGACCCTCCCACTCTCCTGTCTTGCAGGAGCCTGGTGTTGGGGTCGTTAGGCTGATTGAGTGCACCTCTGCCCGGGGTACTCTTTGGGCTTTAAACCTGACAAAGCCTGCAGACTTAATGGTCTGCAAGCTTTGTCAGGTTGAAAAATACTGAAAATCTGCTTTAAATTGAGGCCTACCTCCGGAAACTCCCCTGACTGACAAAACATTTCAGAAAAGTACACAAAGTCAAATGTAAACAACTCCCACTGAAGTCAAAAGCCCTTAAAACAAGCATAAATGCTTACAAACAGCATGGTTCAGAGACAAACCAAACTGGTTACTTGTATACACACAGGGGAAAGAGCAATAATAACGTGAATATTTTAAACAAAACTGTAAATTGACTCCTTGTCAAATTGAAATCTAAAACCGACTCCTACCTCTGGGGAACCATCAGAATCTCCGAATGCCTCAGCAAAGTCAGATGGACTTTTCCTCAGAGTCTGGTCAGCAGGCAGTGTGTTGTCATTGTAAGAGCTGACGAACTTGAAGTCACTGGTTCTAGAACCCGTTGTCAAGTAGGCGTCATAATTGTAAGTACTGCGTAAAGTTCCTGTGCCATCAACCTCTGCGTAATTGGGAGGGAGATAAGCGCTGGGGATGGCGACCGCTCCGTCAAACAACAGTCTGGGCTTTCTCCTGCGACAAAACCTCACACCCAGGATGACAATAATGAAGGTCAGGAAAAAGGTGGAGATGGACACCAGCGCGATGATCAGATAAGAGGTCAGCTTGGAGTTGCTCTCATCATAAGACATATCCTTCAGTTCTGGCACTTCAGCCAAGTTATCAGAAATAAGTAAATACATGGAACAGGTGGCAGAGAGAGAGGGCTGTCCGTTATCTTTCACAGACACAATAAGGTTCTGTTTCATGCTGTCAGATTCAGAAATGTCCCGCTGTGTCCTGATCTCTCCGCTGTGGAGACCAATAGTGAAAAGTCCCGGATCAGTGGATTTGACTATATGATAGGACAGCCAGGCTTTCTGTCCGGAGTCCGCGTCCACCGCTATCACCTTGGACACCAGAGAGCCTCCGTGCGCAGCTTTGGGGACCAGCTCGGTCATGAAGGAGTTGCCTTCCGGGGCGGGGTACAGTATCTGAGGAGAGTTGTCATTCAAATCCGTTATGAAGACACTGACGGTCACGTTGCTGCTGAGCGGAGGAGAACCGTTGTCTCTGGCCATCACGTGGACTTTAAAGTTCCTAAACTGTTCATAATCAAACGACCTCACAGCGTGGATCACCCCTGTGTCTCCGTTAACGGACAGATAGGAGGCCACCGGGGCACCGTTCACCTCTCCAGGTAAAAGAGAATAAATCACTGTACCATTTTGTCTCCAATCTGGGTCTCGAGCAGTAACGGAGCATAAAGTGGAGCCAGGTTTGTTATTTTCAGTCACGTAGGCGCTGTAGGACTGTTCCTCAAACACAGGTGGGTTGTCGTTGACGTCAGCAACAGATAACTGAACAGTTTTAGAGGAGGACAGAGGAGGAGAGCCCTCGTCGGTGGCAGTGATTGTAATGTTGTAATCAAACACTAGTTCACGGTCCAGTTGGCCCGTGGTCACCAGAGAATAATAATTTTTGATGGAGGGAACCAGTTTAAAAGGGACATTTTGCATAATAGTGCAGTGTACATTTTGGTTATTTTCAGAGTCTGCATCCTGCACGTTAATGATGGCCACCTCTGTACCAGGTGACACATTCTCTGGGATGGGATTAGTCAAAGATTTCAAATAGATTACAGGTGTGTTGTCATTTACATCAGTGATCTCAATATTTACCGTTGTGTATGATGATAACCCTAAACCATCCTTTGCTTTAATGCGCAATTCATATGTTGTAACAGTTTCAAAATCAATGGTACCCTTAACTCTGATTTTTCCTGTTTTACGGTCAATACTAAAAACATTCCTTACATCCTCTGAAACATGCCCGAAACAATATGGATGGATTCTTCATTAAATTGCGGGGAGTTGTCGTTTATATCTTGAACATGCAGACTGAAACGATGCAGCTCCAGAGGATTCTCCAACACAAGTTCATGTTTTATAACACACGAGGCCTTTTTCGCACAAAGCCCCTCTCGGTCAATCCTGTCGGCAACTATTAAATCTCCGTTACTGAGGTTGATGTCGCAATACCGTTTGCGATTCCTTTCGGTATCAATACGGGCCTTTCTCGTGGATAGATTGCCCGTCTCCAGGCCGAGATCCTTCGCTATATTCCCAATAACAGATCCGCGTTTCATCTCCTCTGGAAAAGAATAACTCACATCTCCATATACGCAATGCCACGGGAGCAAGTAAACGAAGCAGCACATGATGGTGAATCCTTTGCGCCCCATTGTAGATTTAAATTTTATAGAGTGGTTTCCACTGAGGTGACCCAATATAAGGGCTCGCTATATGCAATCAACGAAAACCGACAGCTATCCGCACAGCTATTGTGTCTGCAGCCTCGCCAGTCAACAGCAACTCAAGAATGACTGCTTGTATTCGTCTACACATCAGAGAGTGGAGGAATGGGAATTTGTCGTGTAGACAGGGCAGATAGCGACACCGTGAGTGGAGTTAAGAAATAACAGGCAATATAGGCTATTTGTTCCCTGAATCATGATATTAAAAAACAATGAAATCAGTTCTACTTAGATAGATGTATAAACTAGATAGCCTACTCAAACGAATTATTGTAGATATTTATCAAGTAAAACAGCATAATTCCAGGGAATGCATGACGGCAAGTTATTTGGTTGTTGTTGTTGGTTGTTGTTGTTGTTATTGTTGTTGTTGTTGTTGTTAATCATCATCATAATCATTATTATTATTATTATTATTATTATTGTTATTATTGTTATTATTATTATTATTATTATTATTATTATTATTATTATTATTGTCATTATTGCAATTATTAGTAGTAATATAGTTGTTGTTGTTGTAGTAGTAGTAGTAGTAGTAGTAGTACTAGTAGTAGTTGCTATTTATTTATTTATTTATTTATCTATTTATCTATTTATTTATTTATTTATTTATTCATTTATTTTACTTTTAACTGTTATCAAAACGCAATCAATTACTTGTCCTGTTATAATCAGGTCTTGTTTAGACTGCAGGAGATTCGTATGCGCAAGGAAAGAGAACCATTATCGTGGATGACATTTTATTTATCCGAAGCCCAAAGCGCTCCAAACACACAACGGTCAGAGGTCGCTTCCAACTCAAAATGGGATCACGTGGCGTGAGATCTAACTACTCACTGGTCGTGATGCTGCCATTAAATCCTTCCATTGGAAGGAAACCGAACAACACGCACTGCAGCGCACGTTCCAAAAAGTAGCTATAGTGCAATGATCATTCTAGGCATAAAACGCCCTCCGTAATCCCATCACTTCACTCCAATCTGAAAGAACATGCAGTCATGGCAAACAGTTTTAAAAGTGCATTGATACTGTAGGTATGAATCAATATGCATGAAAATAGCTCAAGCATGATAAGCGTGATATGCGACGCAACATCAGACAAGTAGCAAATTGACGAGACAGAGAGATAGATAGATAGATGATAGATAGATAGATAGATAGATAGATAGATAGATAGATAGATAGATAGATAGATAGATAGATAGATAGATAGATAGATAGATAGATAGATAGAGTGGAATCGTGGAATCCCTTTAAGCCGTTGAAAAAAGTAAATCAACAATATGCACAACTGGCATATGCCTAAATCTAAGGTGTTCAGACAACGTCATTGCCTATGAGTTGGATAAGGAATCTCAATAACACGGTTTCAAGGACAAAAAAGGTGTAGTCAAAAATTACGTTTGAAATAATTAGGTGACTTATTTGAGAAAAGTCGATGCACTGTTTATAATTGGGTTATTCATAAGGGGTGTCCCAATTAAGTCAATATAGCAATTAAAACATTTGTTTATGAACAGCATGGTTTGGAGTTTGGACAAACAAAAACAGTTGTTTCTATTCACCATACAGTAACAGACCAATAAAAACGTCGTCAACATGAGAAGACAAGAAATTCGGATTAAAGAGATGAAACACATTTCAGCACCAAGGATAGAGCAACTCAAAACCGCATGCAGTAGGAGTAGTAGTCTAAAAAAGCCCGCCTACACATGATCCGCGGTAAGACAGAATACAAATAGCTGGAGATAACTATTATATGGATGGGGGGGTCAGAATGACAAGCAGACTAATCCTTGATTGATACACATTGAGCACTGAATTAGCTCTCAAGGCAAAGTGCAGACCACAAAATTACATAACAGGGGCAGCGTCTGAGGGAAATATTCACCTACACCTACTGGTAAGTTTCAAAAGAGCCTCGAAAAGTTTGATAAATCTTGCTCAATAGAAATCTGAAACCTGCTCCTACCTCTGGGGAACCATCAGAATCTCCAAACGCCTCAGCAAAGTCAGATGGACTCTTCCTCAGAGTCTGGTCAGCTGGCAGCGTGTTGTCATTGTAAGATGTCACGAACTTGAAGTCACTGGTTCTGGAACCTGTTGTCAAGTAGGCGTCATAATTGTAAGTGCTGCGTAAAGTTCCTGTGCCGTCAACATCTGCGTAATTGGGAGGGAGATACGCGCTGGGGATGGCGACCGCTCCGTCAAACAACAGTCTGGGCTTTCTGCTGCGACAGAACCTCACACCCAGGATGACAATAATGAAGGTCAGGAAAAAGGTGGAGACGGACACCAGCGCGATGATCAGATAAGAGGTCAGCTTGGAGTTGCTCTCATCATGCGACATATCCTTCAGTTCTGGCACTTCAGCCAAGTTATCAGAAATAAGTAAATACATGGAACAGGTGGCAGAGAGAGAGGGCTGTCCGTTATCTTTCACTGACACAATAAGGTTCTGTTTCATGCTGTCAGATTCAGAAATGTCCCGCTGTGTCCTGATCTCTCCGCTGTGGAGACCAATAGTGAAAAGTCCCGGATCAGTGGATTTGACTATATGATAGGACAGCCAGGCGTTCTGTCCGGAGTCCCCGTCCACAGCTATCACCTTGGACACCAGAGAGCCTCCGTGCGCAGCTTTGGGGACCAGCTCGGTCATGAAGGAGTTGCCCTCCGGGGCGGGGTACAGTATCTGAGGAGAGTTGTCATTCACATCCGTAATGAAGACACTGACGGTCACGTTGCTGCTGAGCGGAGGAGAACCGTTGTCTCTGGCCATCACGTGGACTTTAAAGCTCCTGAACTGTTCATAATCAAACGGCCTCACAGCGTGGATCACCCCCGTGTCTCCGTTAACGGACAGATAGGAGGCCACCGGGGCACCGTTCACCTCTCCAGGTAAAATAGAATAAATCACTGTACCGTTTTGTCTCCAGTCTGGGTCTCGAGCAGTAACAGAGCATAACGTGGAGCCAGGTTTGTTATTTTCAGTCACGTGGGCGCTGTAGGACTGTTCCTCAAACACAGGTGGGTTGTCGTTGACGTCAGCAACAGATAACTGAACAGTTTTAGAGGAGGACAGAGGAGGAGAGCCCTCGTCGGTGGCAGTGATTGTAATGTTGTAATCAGACACTAGTTCACGGTCCAGTTGGCCCGTGGTCACCAGAGAATAATAGTTTTTGATGGAGGGAACCAACTTAAAGGGGGCGTTTTGTTGAATGGAGCAGCGGACCTGTTTGTTATTCTCAGAGTCTCTATCCTGCACGTTAATGATGCCCACCTCTGTACCAGGTGACACGTTCTCTGGTATAGGATTAGTCAGAGATTTTAGATTTATCACCGGGGCGTTGTCATTTATATCCGTAATCTCAATTATTAATGTTGCGTATGACGTCAATCCAAGACCATCTTTAGCGCTAATCTGCATTTCATATGACGACTCTTTTTCAAAATCAATAGATCCAGTCACCCTAACTTCTCCTGTTTTAGGGTTTAGTGAAAATACATTGCTATTTCCATCAGAAACATGATCAAACCCATAGGTAACTTCGCCATTCACACCCTCGTCTGCATCAGTAGCACTGACTGTAAGCACTACAGTATCAAGGGGAGAGTTTTCAGGCAAGCTGGCTTTATAAACGGCCTGGCTAAACACCGGTACATTATCATTAGCATCCAGTACAGCGACGCGTATGACTACAGTGCCTGATCTCTGAGGAGAACCACCATCTAATGCGGTAAGCAAGAGCATAATCTCTTGTTTTTCCTCCCTGTCTAATTCTTTGTCTAACACTAATTCACTATATTTTCGTCCACCAGCTTTAGTGTTTACATTTAATTTGAAATGGTCATTCTGTTGCAGTGTATAGCCCTGAACGCCATTTTCTGCCATGTCTCCATCGTGCGCCTCCGCCAGAAGAAAACGTGCACCCTTGTCTGCTGATTCACGAATTTCAAATTTTTGTAAATCTTCTTTAAACTGCGGCGCGTTGTCATTAATATCTTGAACGCGGATATTAATGCGGTGCAGTTCTAATGGATTTTCCAGAATGAGTTCCTGTTTCAAAACACACGATGCCTTTTTCGCACAAAGCCCTTCTCTGTCAATCCTTTCATGGACAGTCAGGTCTCCGGTATTTAGATTAAGAGCACAATACTGAACGTTATTACCTTCAATATCAATACGGGCTTTGCGAGCAGACAGTCTGCCCACTTCAAGTCCTAGATCCTTGGCTATATTCCCAATCACAGATCCTCGTTTCATCTCCTCTGGAATAGAGTAGCTCACGTCTCCATAGGCAGAGTGCAAAATAAGAAAAATAAACGCAATGCCATGACGGTGTAGCGCAGATCTAATGTGCCTCATCATTCCAATGAAGTCACACAATAGATTCAAGTCTGCTTCTCGATGTATTCCAAAAGATATCACTGATATTTTCTTGTTTTGTTATCCAATAAACAAAAGTATGTTGCGTTTATGTGAAGCGTCCTCGCTCAAATGCAGCACAGTAGCCTACCAGGATTTCGCTTTGTATTCGCCCACGCCAATCGGTGGAGGGTGGCTGCTTCCTACCTTAGTTGGTACATAGCGACACCACGAGTATTTTTCAGATATAACACTGCAATGTCTGATTTTTATAGAATAAATGAAACACCTCCGGCGGTATGAGAACCCTTTGAAGCCATTGAATCTAAGCCGAATGGAAAATTAGCTTTGCTTTATATATACCACTCACGGTAATATAATACACGCATATACAAATATTTAATCAAAATTGTAATAAAATTATAGAGATGAGACATAAAATCTGTATTAATATTACATTTGAATCCGTAGATAAGAATGGTATTGCTTCAAATTAAATCCAAGAACAGTTAGCTGCAGAGAATTTAAATAAAACTACCCAGATAATGAAAGTCTGAGGGTGAAAACAATTCTAAATGTGAGGATGAAAAAATAATTCACCTTCCTATAGATTCAAATTGCCCTTTATCTTACAAATCCATGTTACACTATATTATACTTCGATCCTGCAATTTGATAAACATCGCTGATAACATGATAACACTCGCTTAATGATCCAATTTCATGACAATAGCCTTTGACAAAACATGGCAAATGAAAACATTGTCATAAAACGTATTCAAATGCTTCTTTTTCAATAACCCTCTGAAGGTGGATTCCTTCTTTTCTGATTACACGTCTCCCTTCTTCTCCTCTGCATTGAAAACCCATCCCTTTCCAGAGAGAACCAAAAATGAGGTGCTACTACCAAAACAAAACAAAAAAGATGTCATGGTTGCTCTTTTTCCAGCCTGTGCATGACGTTACAATAAAATCCAGAAACAGTAATGAGCTCAAAATCAATATTTATCTAACGAGCCAAGTTCATCATGTCGGTTTAAAAAAACAAAGAAAGAAAAAACTTGGAGCATAGCTTGAAAAAATATATGCAATATAAAAGGAAAATGACGTCAACATCAGAAGTCAATGTCGGCCTATTGCGAAAATGGATGAAGAAACCAAGCACATTTCAGCACCAAGGACAGAGACATACAGGCAGACAGGCAGGCGCGCGTCGAGGGAGAGATTGATCGACTGAAAGAACAAATTATGAAACGGACTAGACTCCTATTAGCACACCGGCGGGTAAATTGTTACGGAAAGAGAGGTTTTAGACGTTTCAGCACCAAGGACAGGGCCACAATAAAACAGATTAGTGAATTATTCCAAGACAAAGTGCATATAGCTGGATATTATAAAACGTCAAACATGTCACAATGACAAGCAGACAATTGATAAAAATGTCCCACTTGGATTAGCTTGGATTAAAATATTAATAATATTAATACAAAAAATCAACAACAAAACAACAAAACAAAACAAAAGGAGGGGAACTGAGACTAGCTGATGCAACACGTTCCGCAATTAGGTCATTAGCCATTCCAAGCATACGGGCTACATTTTTATGAACATCGTATAGGACAAACAAATAAATTGTTTCTAATCGGGGTGAGTTAATGCAAAATTGAATTGGCTGAGCAGGTTTGACAAAAAAAAATTCAATTTTGAAACATGTTCCTACCTCTGGGGAACCATCAGAATCTCCAAACGCCTCAGCAAAATCAGATGGACTTTTTCTCAGAGTCTGGTCAGCTGGCAGCGTGTTATCATTGTAAGAGCTGACGAACTTGAAGTCACTGGTTCTAGAACCTGTTGTCAAGTAGGCGTCATAATTGTAAGTGCTGCATAAAGTTCCTGTGCCATCAACATCTGCGTAATTGGGAGGGAGATAAGCGCTGGGGATGGCGACTGCTCCGTCAAACAACAGTCTGGGCTTTCTCCTGCGACAAAACCTCACACCCAGGATGACAATAATGAAGGTCAGGAAAAAGGTGGAGACGGACACCAGCGCGATGATCAGATAAGAGGTCAGCTTGGAGTTGCTCTCATCATAAGACATATCCTTCAGTTCTGGCACTTCAGCCAAGTTATCAGAAATAAGTAAATACATGGAACAGGTGGCAGAGAGAGAGGGCTGTCCGTTATCTTTCACTGACACAATAAGGTTCTGTTTCATGCTGTCAGATTCAGAAATGTCCCGCTGTGTCCTAATCTCTCCGCTGTGGAGACCAATAGTGAAAAGTCCCGGATCAGTGGATTTGACTATATGATAGGACAGCCAGGCGTTCTGTCCGGAGTCCCCGTCCACCGCTATCACCTTGGACACCAGAGAGCCTCCGTGCGCAGCTTTGGGGACCAGCTCGGTCATGAAGGAGTTGCCTTCCGGGGCGGGGTACAGTATCTGAGGGGAGTTGTCATTCACATCCGTTATGAAGACACTGACGGTCACGTTGCTGCTGAGCGGGGGAGAACCGTTGTCTCTGGCCATCACGTGGACTTTAAAGCTCCTGAACTGTTCATAATCAAACGCCCTCACAGCGTGGATCACCCCCGTGTCTCCGTTAACGGACAGATAGGAGGACACCGGGGCACCGTTTACCTCTCCAGGTAAAAGAGAATAAATCACTGTACCGTTTTGTCTCCAGTCTGGGTCTCGAGCAGTAACGGAGCATAAAGTGGAGCCAGGTTTGTTATTTTCAGTCACGTGGGCGCTGTAGGACTGTTCCTCAAACACAGGTGGGTTGTCGTTGACGTCAGCAACAGATAATTGAACAGTTTTAGAGGAGGACAGAGGAGGAGAGCCCTCGTCGGTGACAGTGATTGTAATGTTGTAATCAGACACTAGTTCACGGTCCAGTTGGGCCGTGGTCACCAGAGAATAGTAGTTTTTGATGGAAGGAACCAACTTAAAAGGGACGTTTTGCTGAATGGAGCAGCGGACCTGTCGGTTATTGTCAGAGTCTCTATCCTGTACGTTAATGATGCCCACCTCTGTACCAGGTGACACATTCTCTGGTATGGGGTTAGTGACTGATTTCAGATATATCACGGGGGCGTTGTCATTTACATCAGTGATATCAATCATTACCCTCGAATCAGATGAAAGCCCATAGCCATCTTTGGCGTCTATGCGCATCTCATATTTAGAATCACTCTCAAAATCGATCGGTCCTATTACTTTTATCTCTCCACTTTTACTGTTCAGTGAGAATACTTTTTTCGCCCTCTCTGAAATGCGACTAAATTCATATGTCACCTCTCCGTTGACTCCCTCATCTGCATCAGTTGCGCTCACAGTAACGACTACAGTGTCTAGAGGATAGTTTTCAGCCAGACTCGCTTTATAAACGGCCTGGCTAAACACTGGGGCGTTATCATTAGCATCCAGTACAGTGACGTGTATAATAGCAGTTCCTGATCTTTGTGGCTTGCCTCCATCAACTGCAACGAGCACTAGATTCAAATCATGTTGTTTTTCTCTGTCTAGCTCTTTGTCTAACACCAACTCAACGTTCTTAGACCCACCAGTATCGCCACGAACAGACAAAATAAAATTGTCATTATTTTGTAAACTGTACAGCTGAACCGCATTTTGCCCGATGTCAGCGTCATGTGCCTCGTTAACTCGATATCGAGCTCCTTTGACAGCTGATTCTCTTATTTCCAGTTTGATTGTATCCTTTGGGAAAATGGGTGAATTATCATTTACATCCTGGATAAGCAGTGAAATGCGATGCAGCTCCAAAGGGTTCTCTAGGACCAATTCGAATTTAAGCATACAAGAAACCTTCTCTCCACACAGCTCCTCTCTGTCAATCCTTTCTCCGACGACAAAACTCCCCGTTCTTAAATCAATTTGACAAAAACGCTTGTAGTCTTCCTCAGTATCAATACGGGCCTTACGAGCAGACATTCTCCCATTGTCCAGCCCAAGATCCTTCGCTATATTTCCAATAATGGATCCACGTTTCATCTCCTCCGGAATAGAATAGCTCAGGTCTCCAGTGGTAAATTGGACGAGGAGAGCAAAGCCGCAGACAAGGCCCAGCAACAATTTTCTTTTGTGTCCCATTGTTTCTCAGGAACCGAGAGCTATCCTAAACGCTATATTATTCCAGAATTGCTCTTGCAAAGAAGGGTATTATATCTCCATAATCAAATGAAAGGGTATTGGTAAAAGCCATGCACCTTTCAACGTTTCTACAGCAATGGCACATTTGCTTTTTCGACCATACTCTATAATATTGCAGTGGGTGGAGACGTGAACTGTCTCATATCAGCAAGTGAACAGCGACCCCATGGGTTTAGTACACATATTACACATCAATTTTGATTAATCAACACAAGTTGCAATATAGTTTATATCACGATCCAATCCAAACCCAACTGGCTATTTATTGCAATAGTCATGTAGAAACATGTACAATAAGCAAAAACAGATTAAAAACAACATCATAATAAGTAATCAGTGTGAAACGTTTGACCTTGAAACACTCCCAGAGTTAACACAGCTTTCAGCACCATGGACAGAGACTCAACTGAAAGTAGTCATTGGTCATTGCCACACTTGTTTCAACCAACTGTTATTTTGACTGAACACCTGACTGAATAGCCAACTTTGAAAACCATCAAATGTTTTCACTAAACTATAAAAATGAGAAATACAAGGTATTAAAATATTCACAACTGATAACAGGAAAAATGTATTCCTCCATTTAGCATCTCGAGGTATATTAGCCCACTGACAAGTTCACTGTTCAAATCGAAACTCTATCACAGTTATCAATAGTGTGTGTGTGTGTGTGTGTGTGTGTGTGTGTGTGTGTGTGTGTGTGTGTGTGTGTGTGTGTGTGTGTGTGTGTGTGTGTGTGTGTGTGTGTGTGTGTGTGTGTGTGTGTGTGTGTGTGTGTGTGTGAGAGAGAGAGAGAGAGAGAGAGAGAGAGAGAGAGAGAGAGAAATCATTCTGAAATAAGACAAATAGAAATGGAAACAGCGACTGTCAGAATGAATGACATGAGATAACTCAGTGAACTCCTCAGAGTCTTTGAATCTTCCAGTAGTGGCATGTCTGAGAGGAAAGATGGGCCATGTGATCTTGTTGTCCCCATCTGATCAGATTTTAGCATTTGTGATGACCCTCCCACTCTCCTGTCTTGCAGGAGCCTGGTGTTGGGGTCGTTAGGCTGATTGAGTGCACCTCTGCCCGGGGTACTCTTTGGGCTTTAAACCTGACAAAGCCTGCAGACTTAATGGTCTGCAAGCTTTGTCAGGTTGAAAAATACTGAAAATCTGCTTTAAATTGAGGCCTACCTCCGGAAACTCCCCTGACTGACAAAACATTTCAGAAAAGTACACAAAGTCAAATGTAAACAACTCCCACTGAAGTCAAAAGCCCTTAAAACAAGCATAAATGCTTACAAACAGCATGGTTCAGAGACAAACCAAACTGGTTACTTGTATACACACAGGGGAAAGAGCAATAATAACGTGAATATTTTAAACAAAACTGTAAATTGACTCCTTGTCAAATTGAAATCTAAAACCGACTCCTACCTCTGGGGAACCATCAGAATCTCCGAATGCCTCAGCAAAGTCAGATGGACTTTTCCTCAGAGTCTGGTCAGCAGGCAGTGTGTTGTCATTGTAAGAGCTGACGAACTTGAAGTCACTGGTTCTAGAACCCGTTGTCAAGTAGGCGTCATAATTGTAAGTACTGCGTAAAGTTCCTGTGCCATCAACCTCTGCGTAATTGGGAGGGAGATAAGCGCTGGGGATGGCGACCGCTCCGTCAAACAACAGTCTGGGCTTTCTCCTGCGACAAAACCTCACACCCAGGATGACAATAATGAAGGTCAGGAAAAAGGTGGAGATGGACACCAGCGCGATGATCAGATAAGAGGTCAGCTTGGAGTTGCTCTCATCATAAGACATATCCTTCAGTTCTGGCACTTCAGCCAAGTTATCAGAAATAAGTAAATACATGGAACAGGTGGCAGAGAGAGAGGGCTGTCCGTTATCTTTCACAGACACAATAAGGTTCTGTTTCATGCTGTCAGATTCAGAAATGTCCCGCTGTGTCCTGATCTCTCCGCTGTGGAGACCAATAGTGAAAAGTCCCGGATCAGTGGATTTGACTATATGATAGGACAGCCAGGCTTTCTGTCCGGAGTCCGCGTCCACCGCTATCACCTTGGACACCAGAGAGCCTCCGTGCGCAGCTTTGGGGACCAGCTCGGTCATGAAGGAGTTGCCTTCCGGGGCGGGGTACAGTATCTGAGGAGAGTTGTCATTCAAATCCGTTATGAAGACACTGACGGTCACGTTGCTGCTGAGCGGAGGAGAACCGTTGTCTCTGGCCATCACGTGGACTTTAAAGTTCCTAAACTGTTCATAATCAAACGACCTCACAGCGTGGATCACCCCTGTGTCTCCGTTAACGGACAGATAGGAGGCCACCGGGGCACCGTTCACCTCTCCAGGTAAAAGAGAATAAATCACTGTACCATTTTGTCTCCAATCTGGGTCTCGAGCAGTAACGGAGCATAAAGTGGAGCCAGGTTTGTTATTTTCAGTCACGTAGGCGCTGTAGGACTGTTCCTCAAACACAGGTGGGTTGTCGTTGACGTCAGCAACAGATAACTGAACAGTTTTAGAGGAGGACAGAGGAGGAGAGCCCTCGTCGGTGGCAGTGATTGTAATGTTGTAATCAAACACTAGTTCACGGTCCAGTTGGCCCGTGGTCACCAGAGAATAATAATTTTTGATGGAGGGAACCAGTTTAAAAGGGACATTTTGCATAATAGTGCAGTGTACATTTTGGTTATTTTCAGAGTCTGCATCCTGCACGTTAATGATGGCCACCTCTGTACCAGGTGACACATTCTCTGGGATGGGATTAGTCAAAGATTTCAAATAGATTACAGGTGTGTTGTCATTTACATCAGTGATCTCAATATTTACCGTTGTGTATGATGATAACCCTAAACCATCCTTTGCTTTAATGCGCAATTCATATGTTGTAACAGTTTCAAAATCAATGGTACCCTTAACTCTGATTTTTCCTGTTTTACGGTCAATACTAAAAACATTCCTTACATCCTCTGAAACATGCCCGAAACAATATGGATGGATTCTTCATTAAATTGCGGGGAGTTGTCGTTTATATCTTGAACATGCAGACTGAAACGATGCAGCTCCAGAGGATTCTCCAACACAAGTTCATGTTTTATAACACACGAGGCCTTTTTCGCACAAAGCCCCTCTCGGTCAATCCTGTCGGCAACTATTAAATCTCCGTTACTGAGGTTGATGTCGCAATACCGTTTGCGATTCCTTTCGGTATCAATACGGGCCTTTCTCGTGGATAGATTGCCCGTCTCCAGGCCGAGATCCTTCGCTATATTCCCAATAACAGATCCGCGTTTCATCTCCTCTGGAAAAGAATAACTCACATCTCCATATACGCAATGCCACGGGAGCAAGTAAACGAAGCAGCACATGATGGTGAATCCTTTGCGCCCCATTGTAGATTTAAATTTTATAGAGTGGTTTCCACTGAGGTGACCCAATATAAGGGCTCGCTATATGCAATCAACGAAAACCGACAGCTATCCGCACAGCTATTGTGTCTGCAGCCTCGCCAGTCAACAGCAACTCAAGAATGACTGCTTGTATTCGTCTACACATCAGAGAGTGGAGGAATGGGAATTTGTCGTGTAGACAGGGCAGATAGCGACACCGTGAGTGGAGTTAAGAAATAACAGGCAATATAGGCTATTTGTTCCCTGAATCATGATATTAAAAAACAATGAAATCAGTTCTACTTAGATAGATGTATAAACTAGATAGCCTACTCAAACGAATTATTGTAGATATTTATCAAGTAAAACAGCATAATTCCAGGGAATGCATGACGGCAAGTTATTTGGTTGTTGTTGTTGGTTGTTGTTGTTGTTATTGTTGTTGTTGTTGTTGTTAATCATCATCATAATCATTATTATTATTATTATTATTATTATTGTTATTATTGTTGTTATTATTATTATTATTATTATTATTATTATTATTATTATTATTGTCATTATTGCAATTATTAGTAGTAATATAGTTGTTGTTGTTGTAGTAGTAGTAGTAGTAGTAGTAGTACTAGTAGTAGTTGCTATTTATTTATTTATTTATTTATCTATTTATCTATTTATTTATTTATTTATTTATTCATTTATTTTACTTTTAACTGTTATCAAAACGCAATCAATTACTTGTCCTGTTATAATCAGGTCTTGTTTAGACTGCAGGAGATTCGTATGCGCAAGGAAAGAGAACCATTATCGTGGATGACATTTTATTTATCCGAAGCCCAAAGCGCTCCAAACACACAACGGTCAGAGGTCGCTTCCAACTCAAAATGGGATCACGTGGCGTGAGATCTAACTACTCACTGGTCGTGATGCTGCCATTAAATCCTTCCATTGGAAGGAAACCGAACAACACGCACTGCAGCGCACGTTCCAAAAAGTAGCTATAGTGCAATGATCATTCTAGGCATAAAACGCCCTCCGTAATCCCATCACTTCACTCCAATCTGAAAGAACATGCAGTCATGGCAAACAGTTTTAAAAGTGCATTGATACTGTAGGTATGAATCAATATGCATGAAAATAGCTCAAGCATGATAAGCGTGATATGCGACGCAACATCAGACAAGTAGCAAATTGACGAGACAGAGAGATAGATAGATAGATGATAGATAGATAGATAGATAGATAGATAGATAGATAGATAGATAGATAGATAGATAGATAGATAGATAGATAGATAGATAGATAGATAGATAGATAGAGTGGAATCGTGGAATCCCTTTAAGCCGTTGAAAAAAGTAAATCAACAATATGCACAACTGGCATATGCCTAAATCTAAGGTGTTCAGACAACGTCATTGCCTATGAGTTGGATAAGGAATCTCAATAACACGGTTTCAAGGACAAAAAAGGTGTAGTCAAAAATTACGTTTGAAATAATTAGGTGACTTATTTGAGAAAAGTCGATGCACTGTTTATAATTGGGTTATTCATAAGGGGTGTCCCAATTAAGTCAATATAGCAATTAAAACATTTGTTTATGAACAGCATGGTTTGGAGTTTGGACAAACAAAAACAGTTGTTTCTATTCACCATACAGTAACAGACCAATAAAAACGTCGTCAACATGAGAAGACAAGAAATTCGGATTAAAGAGATGAAACACATTTCAGCACCAAGGATAGAGCAACTCAAAACCGCATGCAGTAGGAGTAGTAGTCTAAAAAAGCCCGCCTACACATGATCCGCGGTAAGACAGAATACAAATAGCTGGAGATAACTATTATATGGATGGGAGGGTCAGAATGACAAGCAGACTAATCCTTGATTGATACACATTGAGCACTGAATTAGCTCTCAAGGCAAAGTGCAGACCACAAAATTACATAACAGGGGCAGCGTCTGAGGGAAATATTCACCTACACCTACTGGTAAGTTTCAAAAGAGCCTCGAAAAGTTTGATAAATCTTGCTCAATAGAAATCTGAAACCTGCTCCTACCTCTGGGGAACCATCAGAATCTCCAAACGCCTCAGCAAAGTCAGATGGACTCTTCCTCAGAGTCTGGTCAGCTGGCAGCGTGTTGTCATTGTAAGATGTCACGAACTTGAAGTCACTGGTTCTAGAACCTGTTGTCAAGTAGGCGTCATAATTGTAAGTGCTGCGTAAAGTTCCTGTGCCGTCAACATCTGCGTAATTGGGAGGGAGATAAGCGCTGGGGATGGCGACCGCTCCATCAAACAACAGTCTGGGCTTTCTGCTGCGACAGAACCTCACACCCAGGATGACAATAATGAAGGTCAGGAAAAAGGTGGAGACGGACACCAGCGCGATGATCAGATAAGAGGTCAGCTTGGAGTTGCTCTCATCATGCGACATATCCTTCAGTTCTGGCACTTCAGCCAAGTTATCAGAAATGAGTAAATACATGGAACAGGTGGCAGAGAGAGAGGGCTGTCCGTTATCTTTCACTGACACAATAAGGTTCTGTTTCATGCTGTCAGATTCAGAAATGTCCCGCTGTGTCCTGATCTCTCCGCTGTGGAGACCAATAGTGAAAAGTCCCGGATCAGTGGATTTGACTATATGATAGGACAGCCAGGCGTTCTGTCCGGAGTCCGCGTCCACCGCTATCACCTTGGACACCAGAGAGCCTCCGTGCGCAGCTTTGGGGACCAGCTCGGTCATGAAGGAGTTGCCCTCCGGGGCGGGGTACAGTATCTGAGGAGAGTTGTCATTCAAATCCGTAATGAAGACACTGACGGTCACGTTGCTGCTGAGTGGAGGAGAACCGTTGTCTCTGGCCAACACGTGGACTTTAAAGCTCCTGAACTGTTCATAATCAAACGGCCTCACAGCGTGGATCACCCCCGTGTCTCCGTTAACTGACAGATAGGAGGCCACCGGGGCACCGTTCACCTCTCCAGGTAAAATAGAATAAATCACTGTACCGTTTTGTCTCCAGTCTGGGTCTCGAGCAGTAACGGAGCATAACGTGGAGCCAGGTTTGTTATTTTCAGTCACGTGGGCGCTGTAGGACTGTTCCTCAAACACAGGTGGGTTGTCGTTGACGTCAGCAACAGATAACTGAACAGTTTTAGAGGAGGACAGAGGAGGAGAGCCCTCGTCGGTGGCAGTGATTGTAATGTTGTAATCAGAGACTAGTTCACGGTCCAGTTGGCCCGTGGTCACCAGAGAATAATAGTTTTTGATGGAGGGAACCAACTTAAAGGGGGCGTTTTGTTGAATGGAGCAGCGGACCTGTTTGTTATTCTCAGAGTCTCTATCCTGCACGTTAATGATGCCCACCTCTGTACCAGGTGACACGTTCTCTGGTATAGGATTAGTCAGAGATTTTAGATTTATCACCGGGGCGTTGTCATTTATATCCGTAATCTCAATTATTAATGTTGCGTATGACGTCAATCCAAGACCATCTTTAGCGCTAATCTGCATTTCATATGACGACTCTTTTTCAAAATCAATAGATCCAGTCACCCTAACTTCTCCTGTTTTAGGGTTTAGTGAAAATACATTGCTATTTCCATCAGAAACATGATCAAACCCATAGGTAACTTCGCCATTCACACCCTCGTCTGCATCAGTAGCACTGACTGTAAGTACTACAGTATCAAGGGGAGAGTTTTCAGGCAAGCTGGCTTTATAAACGGCCTGGCTAAACACCGGTACATTATCATTGGCATCCAGTACAGTGACGCGTATGACTACAGTGCCTGATCTCTGAGGAGAACCACCATCTAATGCGGTAAGCAAGAGCATAATCTCTTGTTTTTCCTCCCTGTCTAATTCTTTGTCTAACACTAATTCACTATATTTTCGTCCACCAGCTTTAGTGTTTACATTTAATTTGAAATGGTCATTCTGTTGCAGTGTATAGCCCTGAACGCCATTTTCTGCAATGTCTCCATCGTGCGCCTCCGCCAGAAGAAAACGTGCACCCTTGTCTGCTGATTCATGAATTTCAAATTTTTGTAAATCTTCTTTAAACTGCGGCGAGTTGTCATTAATATCTTGAACGCGGATATTAATGCGGTGCAGTTCTAATGGATTTTCCAGAATGAGTTCCTGTTTCAAAACACACGATGCCTTTTTCGCACAAAGCCCTTCTCTGTCAATCCTTTCATGGACAGTCAGGTCTCCGGTATTTAGATTAAGAGCACAATACTGAACGTTATTACCTTCAATATCAATACGGGCTTTGCGAGCAGACAGTCTGCCCACTTCAAGTCCTAGATCCTTGGCTATATTCCCAATCACAGATCCTCGTTTCATCTCCTCTGGAATAGAGTAGCTCACGTCTCCATAGGCAGAGTGCAAAATAAGAAAAATAAACGCAATGCCATGACAGTGTAGCGCAGATCTATTGTGCCTCATCATTCCAATGAAGTCACACAATAGATTCAAGTCTGCTTCTCGATGTATTCCAAAATATATCACTGATATTTTCTTGTTTTGTTATCCAATAAACACAATTATGTTGCGTTTATGTGAAGCGTCCTCGCTCAAATGCAGCACAGTAGCCTACCAGGATTTCGCTTTGTATTCGCCCACGCCAATCGGTGGAGGGTGGCTGCTTCCTACCTTAGTTGGTACATAGCGACACCACGAGTATTTTTCAGATATAACACTGCAATGTCTGATTTTTATAGAATAAATGAAACACCTCCGGCGGTATGAGAACCCTTTGAAGCCATTGAATCTAACCCGAATGGAAAATTAGCATTGCCATACCACTCACGGTAATATAATACACGCATACAAATATTTAATCAAAAGTGTAATAAAATTATAGAGATGAGACATAAAATCTGTATTAATATTACATTTGAATCCGTAGATAAGAATGGTATTGCTTCAAATTAAATCCAAGAACAGTTAGCTGCAGAGAATTTAAATACAACTACCCATAATGAAAGTCTGAGGGTGAAAAAAATTCTAAATGTGAGGATGAAAAAATAATTCACCTTCCTATAGATTCAATTTGCCCTTTATCTTACAAATCCATGTTACACTATAAATTATACTTCGATCCTGCAATTTGATAAACATCGCTGATAACATGACCGTCATAACACTCGCTTAATGATCCAATTTCATGACAATAGCCTTTGACAAAACATGGCAAATGAAAACATTGTCATAAAACGTATTCAAATGCTTCTTTTTCAATAAGCCTCCGAAGGTGGATTCCTTCTTTTCTGATTTCACGTCTCTCTTCTTCTCCTCGGCATTGAAAACCCATCCCTTTCCAGAGAGAACCAAAAATGAGGTACTACCAAAACAAAACAAAAAAGATGTCATGGTTGCTCTTTTTCCAGCCTGTGCATGACGTTACAATAAAATCCAGAAACAGTAATGAGCTCAAAATCAATATTTATCTAACGAGCCAAGTTCATTATGTCGGTTTAAAAAAACAAAGAAAGAAAAAACTTGGAGCATAGCTTGAAAAAATATGTGCAATATAAAAGGAAAATTACGTCAACATCAGAAGTCAATGTCGGCCTATTGCGAAAATGGATGAAGAAACCAAGCACATTTCAGCACCAAGGACAGAGACATACAGACAGGCAGGCAGGCGCGCGTCGAGGGAGATATTGATCGACTGAAAGAACAAATTATGAAACGGACTAGACTCCTCACACCGGCGGGTAAATTGTTACGGAAAGAGAGGTTTTAGACGTTTCAGCACCAAGGACAGGGCCACAATAAAACAGATTAGTGAATTATTCCAAGACAAAGTGCATATAGCTGGATATTATAAAACGTCAAACATGTCACAATGACAAGCAGACAATTGATAAAAAATTTCCCACTTGGATTAGCTTGATTAAAATATTAATAATATTAATACAAAAAATCAACAACAAAAAACAACAAAACAAAACAAAAGGAGGGGAACTGAGACTATAAGCTGATGCAACACGTTCCGCAATTAGGTCATTAGCCATTCCAAGCATACGGGCTACATTTTTATGAACATCGTATAGGACAAACAAATAAATTGTTTCTAATCGGGGTGAGTTAATGCAAAATTGAATTGGCTGAGCAGGTTTGACAAAAAAATGTTCAATTGATATTTGAAACATGTTCCTACCTCTGGGGAACCATTAGAATCTCCAAACGCCTCAGCAAAATCAGATGGACTTTTTCTCAGAGTCTGGTCAGCTGGCAGCGTGTTATCATTGTAAGAGCTGACGAACTTGAAGTCACTGGTTCTAGAACCTGTTGTCAAGTAGGCGTCATAATTGTAAGTGCTGCGTAAAGTTCCTGTGCCATCAACATCTGCGTAATTGGGAGGGAGATAAGCGCTGGGGATGGCGACCGCTCCGTCAAACAACAGTCTAGGCTTTCTCCTGCGACAAAACCTCACACCCAGGATGACAATAATGAAGGTCAGGAAAAAGGTGGAGACGGACACCAGCGCGATGATCAGATAAGAGGTCAGCTTGGAGTTGCTCTCATCATAAGACATATCCTTCAGTTCTGGCACTTCAGCCAAGTTATCAGAAATAAGTAAATACATGGAACAGGTGGCAGAGAGAGAGGGCTGTCCGTTATCTTTCACTGACACAATAAGGTTCTGTTTCATGCTGTCAGATTCAGAAATGTCCCGCTGTGTCCTGATCTCTCCGCTGTGGAGACCAATAGTGAAAAGTCCCGGATCAGTGGATTTGACTATATGATAGGACAGCCAGGCGTTCTGTCCGGAGTCCCCGTCCACCGCTATCACCTTGGAAACCAGAGAGCCTCCGTGCGCAGCTTTGGGGACCAGCTCGGTCATGAAGGAGTTGCCTTCCGGGGCGGGGTACAGTATCTGAGGGGAGTTGTCATTCACATCCGTTATGAAGACACTGACTGTCACGTTGCTGCTGAGTGGAGGAGAACCGTTGTCTCTGGCCATCACGTGGACTTTAAAGCTCCTGAACTGTTCATAATCAAACGACCTCACAGCGTGGATCCCCCCCGTGTCTCCGTTAACGGACAGATAGGAGGCCACCGGTGCACCGTTCACCTCTCCAGGTAAAAGAGAATAAATCACTGTGCCGTTTTGTCTCCAGTCTGGGTCTCGAGCAGTAACGGAGCATAACGTGGAGCCAGGTTTGTTATTTTCAGTCACGTGGGCGCTGTAGGACTGTTCCTCAAACACAGGTGGGTTGTCGTTGACGTCGGCAACAGATAACTGAACAGTTTTAGAGGAGGACAGAGGAGGAGAGCCCTCGTCGGTGACAGTGATTGTAATGTTGTAATCAGACACTAGTTCTCGGTCCAGTTGGCCCGTGGTCACCAGAGAATAATAGTTTTTGATGGAGGGAACCAACTTAAAAGGGACGTTTTGCTGAATGGAGCAGCGGACCTGTCGGTTATTGTCAGAGTCTCTATCCTGTACGTTAATGATGCCCACCTCTGTACCAGGTGACACATTCTCTGGTATGGGGTTAGTGACTGATTTCAGATATATCACGGGGGCGTTGTCATTTACATCGGTGATATCAATCATTACCCTCGAATCAGATGAAAGCCCATAGCCATCTTTGGCGTCTATGCGCATCTCATATTTAGAATCACTCTCAAAATCGATTGGTCCTATTACTTTTATCTCCCCACTTTGACTGTTCAGTGAGAATACTTTTTTCGCCCTCTCTGAAATGCGACTAAATTCATATGTCACCTCTCCGTTGACTCCCTCATCTGCATCAGTTGCGCTCACAGTAACGACTACAGTGTCTAGAGGATAGTTTTCAGCCAGACTCGCTTTATAAACGGCCTGGCTAAACACTGGGGCGTTATCATTAGCATCCAGTACAGTGACGTGTATAATAGCAGTTCCTGATCTTTGTGGCTTGCCTCCATCAACTGCAACGAGCACTAGATTCAAATCATGTTGTTTTTCTCTGTCTAGCTCTTTGTCTAACACCAACTCAACGTTCTTAGACCCACCAGTATCGCCACGAACAGACAAAATAAAATTGTCATTATTTTGTAAACTGTACAGCTGAACCGCATTTTGCCCGATGTCAGCGTCATGTGCCTCGTTAACTCGATATCGAGCTCCTTTGGCCGCTGATTCGGTTATTTCCAGTTTGATTGTATCCTTTGGGAAAATGGGTGAATTATCATTTACATCCTGGATAAGCAGTGAAATACGATGCAGCTCCAAAGGGTTCTCTAGGACCAATTCGAATTTAAGCATACACGAAACCTTCTCTCCACACAGCTCCTCTCTGTCAATCCTTTCTCCGACGACAAAACTCCCCGTTTTTAAATCAATTTCACAATAACGCTTGTAGTCTTCCTCAGTATCAATACGGGCCTTACTAGCAGACAGTCTCCCATTATCCAGCCCCAAATCCTTGGCTATATTTCCAATAATGGATCCACGTTTCATCTCCTCCGGAATAGAATAGCTCAGGTCTCCAGTGGTAAATTGGACGAGGAGAGCAAAGCCGCAGACAAGGCCCAGCAACAATTTTCTTTTGTGTCCCATTGTTTCTCAGGAGCTATGGTACGACAGTGATCCTAAAGGCGATATTTTGGTCTTGAAAGAAGGGTATTATATCTCCATAATCAAATGAAAGAGTATTGGTAAAAGCCATGCACCTATCAACGTTTCTACAGCAATGGCACCTTTGCTTTTTAGACCTATAATATTGCAGTGGGTGGAGACGTGAACTGTCTCATATCAGCAAGTGAACAGCGACCCCAGGGGTTTAGTACACATATTACACATCAACTTTGATTAATCAACACAAGTTGCCATATAGTTTATATCATGATCCAATCCAAACCCAACTGGCTATTTATTGCAATACTAATGTGGAAACATGAACCACATGAGCAAAAACAGATTAAAAACAACATCATAATAAGTAATCAGTGTCAAACGTTTGACCTTGAAACACCCACAGAGTGAAAACAGCTTTCAGCACCATGGACAGAGACTCAACTGGAAGTAGTCCTTGGTCATTGTCACACTTGTTTCCACCAACTGTTATTTTGACTGAACACCTGACTGAATAACCAACTTTTAGTCACAGAAAAACCATCAAATGTTTTCACTAAACTATAAAACTACAAGTGAGAAATACAAGGTATTAAAATATTCACAACTGACAACAGAAAAAAAGGTATTCCTCCATTTAGCATCTTGAGGTATATTAGCCCACTGACAAGTTCACTGTTAAAAATCGAAACTATATCACAGTTATCAATAGTGTGTGTGTGTGTGTGTGTGTGTGTGTGTGTGTGTGTGTGTGTGTGTGTGTGTGTGTGTGTGTGTGTGTGTGTGTGTGTGTGTGTGTGTGTGTGTGTGTGTGTGTGTGTGTGAGAGAGAGAGAGAGAGAGAGGGAGATAAATCATGCATAAGGACTATTTCATTCTGAAATAAGACAAATAGAAATAGAAACAGCGACTGTCAGAATGAATGACACGACTATAACTCAGTGAACTCCTCAGAGTCTTTGAATCTTCCAGTAGTGGCATGTCTGAGAGGAAAGATGGGCCATGTGATCTTGTTTTCTCTGCAAGCTGCCACGTTGCTTAAAGCAGGTTATCAAACTCTTTCACGTCAAGGACCCCAAAACCGACACAAATAAGCCCACGGGCCCCATCTGATCAGATTTTAGCATTTGTGATGACCCTCCCACTCTCCTGTCTTGCAGGAGCCTGGTGTTGGGGTCATTAGGCTGATTGAGTGCAACTCTGCCCGGTTTAATCTTTGGGCTTTAAACTTGACAAAGCCTGCAGACTGAATAGTCCGCAGGCTTTGACAGGTTGAAAAATACTGAAAATATCCTTTAAATTGAGGCCTACCTCCGGAAACTCCCACTGAAGTCAAAAGCCCTTAAAACAAGCATAAATGCTTCCAAACAGCATGGTTCAGAGACAAACCAAACTGGTTACTTGTATACACACAGGGGAAAGAGCAATAATAACGTGAATATTTTAAACAAAACTGTAAATTGACTCAGCAAGTTTACATATCTTGTCAAATTGAAATCTAAAACCGACTCCTACCTCTGGGGAACCATCAGAATCTCCGAATGCCTCAGCAAAGTCAGATGGACTTTTCCTCAGAGTCTGGTCAGCAGGCAGCGTGTTGTCATTGTAAGATGTCACAAACTTGAAGTCACTGGTTCTAGAACCCGTTGTCAAGTAGGCGTCATAATTGTAAGTGCTGCGTAAAGTTCCTGTGCCGTCAACCTCTGCGTAATTGGGAGGGAGATAAGCGCTGGGGATGGCGACCGCTCCATCAAACAACAGTCTGGGCTTTCTCCTGCGACAAAACCTCACACCCAGGATGACAATAATGAAGGTCAGGAAAAAGGTGGAGACGGACACCAGCGCGATGATCAAATAAGAGGTCAGCTTGGAGTTGCTCTCATCATAAGACATATCCTTCAGTTCTGGCACTTCAGCCAAGTTATCAGAAATAAGTAAATACATGGAACAGGTGGCAGAGAGAGAGGGCTGTCCGTTATCTTTCACTGACACAATAAGGTTCTGTTTCATGCTGTCAGATTCAGAAATGTCCCGCTGTGTCTTGATCTCTCCGCTGTGGAGACCAATAGTGAAAAGTCCCGAATCAGTGGATTTGACTATATGATAGGACAACCAAGCGTTCTGTCCAGAGTCCGCGTCCACCGCTATCACCTTGGACACCAGAGAGCCTCCGTGCGCAGCTTTGGGGACCAGCTCGGTCATGAAGGAGTTGCCCTCCGGGGCGGGGTACAGTATCTGAGGAGAGTTGTCATTCACGTCCGTTATGAAGACACTGACAGTCACGTTGCTGCTGAGAGGAGGAGAACCGTTGTCTCTGGCCATCATGTGGACTTTAAAGCTCCTAAACTGTTCATAATCAAACGCCCTCACAGCGTGAATCACCCCCGTGTCTCCGTTAACGGACAGATAGGAGGACACGGGTGCACCGTTCACCTCTCCAGGTAAAAGAGAATAAATCACTGTACCGTTTTGTCTCCAGTCTGGGTCTCGAGCAGTAACGGAGCATAACGTGGAGCCAGGCTTGTTATTTTCAGTCACGTGGGCGCTGTAGGACTGTTCCTCAAACACAGGTGGGTTGTCGTTGACGTCAGCAACAGATAATTGAACAGTTTTAGAGGAGGACAGAGGAGGAGAGCCCTCGTCGGTGGCAGTGATTGTAATGTTGTAATCAGACACTAGTTCTCGGTCCAGTCGGCCCGTGGTCACCAGAGAATAGAAGTTCTTGATGGAGGGAACCAACTTAAAAGGGATGTTTTGTTGAATGGAGCAGCGGACGTGTCTGTTATTCTCAGAGTCTCTGTCCTGCACGTTAATGATGCCCACCTCTGTACCAGGTGACACATTCTCTGGTATGGGATTAGTCAGTGATTTTAGATGTACCACTGGGGCATTGTCATTGATATCAGAAATATCTATAATGACTTTGGCATAGGATGCTAACCCTAAACCATCCTTTGCTTTGATGCGTAACTCAAAATATGTCACATATTCATAATCAATTTTGCCTATGATCCTAATTTCTCCCTTTTTATGATCAATAACAAATATTTTCTTGTCAGATTCTGATATGTGATCAAAATCATAGGTTACCTCTCCATTTATTCCTTCATCTGCATCAGTAGCACTCACTGTAAGCACTGCAGTATCCAGTGGAGAGTTTTCAGGTAAACTGGCTTTATAGATTGCCTGGCTAAACACTGGAGCGTTATCATTGGCATCCAGTACAATTATTTGTATGACTACAGTCCCCGACCTCTGAGGAGAGCCACCGTCCATAGCAGTCAGTAGTAACTGTATTTCTCCATTTTGTTCACGATCAAGCTCTTTCTCAAGGACTAAATGCACAGCATCGTTTTGAACATCTAGTAGGAAGTGATCGTTTCTCTGTATACTATACTTTTGTACTGAGTTCTGTCCTATATCCGCATCATGGGCCTGTCCGACTAGGAAACGAGCCCCTTTGACTGCTGATTCTCTCATCTCTATATTCATCAGAGCTTCGCTAAATTCCGGAGAGTTGTCATTTATATCTTGCACATGAAAATTAATGTAATGAAGCTCAAGGGGATTTTCTAATAAAAGTTCCTGCTTCAAAACGCACGACGCCTTCTTTGCACAAAGCCCTTCTCTATCAATCCTGTCGGCAATTATCAAATCTCCAGTGTTCAGATTAATGTCACAATACCGTTTGTAGTTTCCTTCTGTGTCAATACGTGCCTTGCGAGAGGATAATTTGGTCGGTTCCATTCCCAGATCCTTAGCTATATTTCCAATGACAGACCCTCGTTTCAGTTCCTCTGGAAAAGAATAGGTTACATCCCCGTACACCGTGTTGGAGTAAGGCCCGAGAAATACAAAGCCGTGGAAAAGGGACATCAAAGAGAAGGCTTGATACAACATCCTCAGGAGAAAAATAAATGTCGCCAGTTACTGTCAATGCATCAAAACCGATGAGACGAAAATGATGTTTGCTTATGAAATTCCAGCTTATTCCCGCGACAAAATAACAGCGATATGAACGCATGGGTTGTAACGCCGTGGTAACCCCTAAGATGTTATAGCTTAGGTGGGTGGAGACGTGGTTTGTCGACAGCAACTGAATTTACACTGGTGAATAGCGACACCCTCAGTACATTTATAGCTTTAAAAATATAAACCTCTGCAATTCTGACTTAGCTATTTGACCAATTCCATGCCCCCTAAAAACCGTAAGCCATCAATTAATTTCTAGAAGAAATCAAATAGCCTATAGGAACAAATATGCTTCAGTGTGATTCAGAACCATGGACAGAGACATGGAATTTGCAATGTAGCCTAACGTTAAAAAGGTCCTTATAATCTAGTGATTAAAATGATTGCAACCTATAAAATATATTTTTTGGGAGCTTCATATAACTTTCGATTATAAGCCATTTACAAACAGTTGTTATAGGCTACTAATGGAAGAATGAATCACTTAGTACGTATTATTTTATAGATGTTAGAATTTGATCACTCCCCAAACTCGGTAATTAATTTAATTAATATTGCAGTGCAATGCCGCTCGCTTGTTCACTCCATGGCTGACTCGCTCAATTCATTTATGCCCTGCGGCTGCTGCGACCTTTTGGAATTAAACTGCGGTAAACTGCAAAAGAAATCAGATCCTCTTTTACCAACCGTGCTTTTACACGCATTCAGCACCATGGACAGATGCAGAAAGAAACCTCAGCTATTGCCAACACTTGGAAAATAGGCCATTTGACAGCATTTGCTTTTAAATTATAAGTATAGGCCTACAATAGCTACCCATATTTTGCGAAGCAAGGCAAAGTTGTTGTTTTTTTCAATTTCCAGGAAGCAGGTTTTAAGCTTGCTCATAAATAACTGTGTGATTAAATAAATTGAGCTGTCATTTAAAAAAATAAAATAACATAATGCAAAGCTGTGCACTGAAAAGGGGTTGTGTTTAAGAAACTGGGATGCCAAGATGGCGAAAACCCTGAAGCATAGCCTACCATAACTTATTAAAAGATACTTGACAACCCGTTTTAAAGGATATATAAAACTCATCAAAATCCATCAGAAATGTATTTTGGCCATGTTTCTGACATCCCATGTTCCTTGCCGATTTGATCTTTTACATGGTTCATTAAAACTGTATTTGGCCACCATACAAAAATTAATTTTGACGTCGAGTATGACAACTCCCATCTAATGAGATAATTTCAAAATGTTATCTGTATAACAAATACAATTATGCCTTACAAATTACTCGGCTTAACCTATTTTGCATAATTATTTGAAATGCTTATTTCAGCAAAATCTGTGTCCTACCTCTGGAGATCCCTCGGAGTCTCCAAATGCATCAATAAAGTCTGTTGGACTTTTCCTCAGAGTCTGGTCAGCTGGCAGCATGTTGTCATTGTAAGAGCTGACGAACTTGAAGTCACTGGTTCTAGAACCTGTTGTCAAGTAGGCGTCATAATTGTAAGTGCTGCGTAAAGTTCCTGTGCCATCAACCTCTGCGTAATTGGGAGGGAGATAAGCGCTGGGGATGGCGACCGCTCCGTCAAACAACAGTCTGGGCTTTCTCCTGCGACAAAACCTCACACCCAGGATGACAATAATGAAGGTCAGGAAAAAGGTGGAGACGGACACCAGCGCGATGATCAGATAAGAGGTCAGCTTGGAGTTGCTCTCATCATAAGACATATCCTTCAGTTCTGGCACTTCAGCCAAGTTATCAGAAATAAGTAAATACATGGAACAGGTGGCAGAGAGAGAGGGCTGTCCGTCATCTTTCACTGACACAATAAGGTTCTGTTTCATGCTGTCAGATTCAGAAATGTCCCGCTGTGTCCTGATCTCTCCGCTGTGGAGACCAATAGTGAAAAGTCCCGGATCAGTGGATTTGACTATATGATAGGACAGCCAGGCGTTCTGTCCGGAGTCCCCGTCCACCGCTATCACCTTGGACACCAGAGAGCCTCCGTGCGCAGCTTTGGGGACCAGCTCGGTCATGAAGGAGTTGCCCTCCGGGGCGGGGTACAATATCTGAGGATTGTTGTCATTCACATCTGTTATGAAGACACTGACGGTCACGTTGCTGCTGAGCGGAGGAGAACCGTTGTCTCTGGCCATCACGTGAACTTTGAAGCTCCTGAACTGTTCATAATCAAACGGCCTCACAGCGTGGATCACCCCCGTGTCTCCGTTAACGGACAGATAGGAGGCCACCGGTGCACCGTTCACCTCTCCAGGTAAAATAGAATAAATCACTGTACCGTTTTGTCTCCAGTCTGGGTCTCGAGCAGTAACAGAGCATAACGTGGAGCCAGGTTTGTTATTTTCAGTCACGTGGGCGCTGTAGGACTGTTCCTCAAACACAGGTGGGTTGTCGTTGACGTCAGCAACAGATAACTGAACAGTTTTAGAGGAGGACAGAGGAGGAGAGCCCTCGTCGGTGGCAGTGATTGTAATGTTGTAATCAGACACTAGTTCACGGTCCAGCTGGCCCGTGGTCACCAGAGAATAGTAGTTTTTGATGGAGGGAACCAGTTTAAAAGGGGCGTTTTGCTGAATGGAGCAGCGGACCTGTCTGTTATTCTCAGAGTCTCTGTCCTGCACGTTAATGATGCCCACCTCTGTACCAGGTGACACGTTCTCTAGTATGGGATTAGTCAGAGATTTGAGATATATCACTGGGGCGTTGTCATTCACATCTGTAATATCTATAACGACTTTTGTATCTGAAGAGAGACCATATCCATCTTTTGCCTCAACAAACATTTCATATTTTGATCCCTCCTCGTAGTCAATGTCACCTGTTACAATAATCTGTCCTGTTTTCTGATCTAGTGAAAAAAGCTTTCGTGACTTATCAGAGACTCGGCTAAATTCATATGTAACTTCACCATTCACACCCTCGTCTGCGTCTGTTGCACTTACTGTGATTACTTGGGTTTTTAAGGGAGAGTTTTCCGGTAGACTCGATTTATAAACCGCCTCGCTAAACACTGGGGCGTTATCATTAGCATCCAGTACAGTGACGTGAATGACTACAGTACCAGATTTTTGAGGAGAGCCGCCATCTAGAGCTGTGAGCAACAATTTAATTTCCTGCTGCTCCTCTCGATCTAGCTCCTTGTCTAAAACCAATTCGCCGTATTTACTACCAGCAGTTGTTGTTTGAATATTCAAAATAAAGTGGGCATTTTGTTGCAAGCTGTAGCTCGCAACTGAATTCTGGCCTATATCTGCATCATGGGCTGCATTAACGCGATACCGAGCTCCTTTGTCAGCCGATTCTCGAATTTCCAGTTTTACTGTATCCTTCTGGAAAATGGGTGCATTATCGTTAATGTCTTGGATCTGCAGGGATACACGGTGTAATTCTAAGGGACTCTCCAACAGCAAATCGAATTTAAGAATACACGAAGGCTTGTCTCCACAATGCTCCTCTCTGTCTATTCTTTCCGCAACAATTAAATCCCCGCTTCGAAGATTGATACCACAAAATTGTCTGTCGTTCCCTTCCGTGTCAATGCGAGCTTTGCGAGCAGCCAGTCTGCTCACATCAAGACCGAGATCCATGGCCATATTTCCAATGATAGATCCGCGCTTCATCTCCTCCGGTATAGAGTAGCTCAGGTCTCCATGTGCGTAGTGCAGCACAACGAAGAAAAAGACAAAGCCATAGCTTTGAAGAAAGCACCTTCTGTGTACCATCCTCGTAACAGCAGTATATCCGCAAAACAATTGCTTAAGTGTTGTTTAAAGCCAGCTCGAGAATGAATTCAAAATGCAATATTAGGCCAAATACCAAGACAAATGCCTTCCATTTGTTGCCCGCACTTGCATGCAACCTCCGCTTAGTGGTGGATCCCGATAACGGCTGCTGTGCAAAGGAGGCTGGATATTGTACTGTTTTGCTGGTATATAGTGACACCACGAGTATATATGAAATATAACAGAGTCAGGGTACTAACGTACAGAGATGATTTAACTTGTAGTCGTTTGATCACTACTTTTGATAATAAAAATAGTCTTGTATCATATATATATATATATATATATATATATATATATATATATATATATATATATATATATATATATATATATATATATATATATATATATATAAACTAATGCGGAACATCGAGGTCGTAAAAGCAGCTGAGCAATTGATTTTCAATTCAGTCCCATGGACAGAGACACTATAGGAACGAGTAGCAAACTAACCAGACAGACAGGCAGGCAGGCAGGCAGGCAGACAGACAGACAGACAGACAGAGAGACAGACAGACAGACAGACAGACAGACAGACAGACAGACAGATACCAAAACAGTTGCTTCTGTTCACCTGCAGACCAATAACGTCAGCATGAGAAAACAAGAGTCGGCTTTTCAAGAGATGAAACACATCTCAGCACCAAGGACAGAGACACTAAAAACGGCATGCAGTTGTTGCAGTGTTAAAGACATAGAGGCAGGCAGGCGCGCGTTCAGGCAGACAGATCGACTGCAGGAAAGACAATAGAAAATGACTACTCCTATTTGACTAACTCATTAACAACAGAAAAATATTAGCACTAACGGGCGAGTAGCCTATGTTTCTCAAGAAGCCCGTCAGCAACATGACAGATATGAAATGGACGATTGGATAAAAACATCAGTGAGAGAATACTAGATGGAGATATGATGACTATTATATTGGGGGGTTGGGGTGGGCGTCACAATGACAAGCAGACTAATCATTGATTGTTTCAAATTGACCACTGAATAAGCTCTCAAGGCAAGCTGCAGACCACAAAATTACATAACACTGTGGCGGCATCTGACATAGCCATGTCAAGAGCGTATATTAACCAACAGTTTTTAGTCACCTATTCACCTACACAAGTGAATTAGTGGTCTCGAAAAGTGTGATACATCTTGTTCAATAGAAATCTGAAACTTGCTCCTACCTCTGGGGAACCATCAGAATCTCCAAACGCCTCAGCAAAGTCAGATGGACTTTTCCTCAGAGTCTGGTCAGCTGGCAGCGTGTTGTCATTGTAAGATGTCACAAACTTGAAGTCACTGGTTCTAGAACCCGTTGTCAAGTAGGCGTCATAATTGTAAGTGCTGCGTAAAGTTCCTGTGCCGTCAACATCTGTGTAATTGGGAGGGAGATAAGCGCTGGGGATGGCGACCGCTCCATCAAACAACAGTCTGGGCTTTCTCCTGCGACAAAACCTCACACCCAGGATGACAATAATGAAGGTCAGGAAAAAGGTGGAGATGGACACCAGCGCGATGATCAGATAAGAGGTCAGCTTGGAGTTGCTCTCATCATAAGACATATCCTTCAGTTCTGGCACTTCAGCCAAGTTATCAGAAATAAGTAAATACATGGAACAGGTGGCAGAGAGAGAGGGCTGTCCGTTATCTTTCACTGACACAATAAGGTTCTGTTTCATGCTGTCAGATTCAGAAATGTCCCGCTGCGTCCTGATCTCTCCGCTGTGGAGACCAATAGTGAAAAGTCCCGGATCAGTGGATTTGACTATATGATAGGACAGCCAGGCGTTCTGTCCGGAGTCCACGTCCACCGCTATCACCTTGGACACCAGAGAGCCTCCGTGCGCAGCTTTGGGGACCAGCTCGGTCATGAAGGAGTTGCCCTCCGGGGCAGGGTACAGTATCTGAGGAGAGTTGTCATTCAAATCCGTTATGAAGACACTGACGGTCACGTTGCTGCTGAGCGGAGGAGAACCGTTGTCTCTGGCCATCACGTGGACTTTAAAGCTCCTAAACTGTTCATAATCAAACGCCCTCACAGCGTGGATCACCCCCGTGTCTCCGTTAACGGACAGATAGGAGGCCACCGGGGCACCGTTCACCTCTCCAGGTAAAAGAGAATAAATCACTGTGCCGTTTTGTCTCCAATCTGGGTCTCGAGCAGCAACGGAGCATAAAGTGGAGCCAGGCTTGTTATTTTCAGTCACGTGGGCGCTGTAGGACTGTTCCTCAAATACAGGTGGGTTGTCGTTGACGTCAGCAACAGATAACTGAACAGTTTTAGAGGAGGACAGAGGAGGAGAGCCCTCGTCGGTGGCAGTGATTGTAATGTTGTAATCAGACACTAGTTCACGGTCCAGTTGGCCCGTGGTGACCAGAGAATAATAGTTTTTGATGGAGGGAACCAGTTTAAAAGGAATGTTTTGCTGAATGGAGCAGCGGACCTGTCGGTTATTCTCAGAGTCTCTATCCTGCACGTTAATGATGCCCACCTCTGTACCAGGTGACACGTTCTCTGGTATGGGATTACTCAGAGATTTTAGATGTACCACTGGGGCATTGTCATTGATATCAGAAATATCTATGATGACTTTGGCATAGGATGCTAGCCCTAAACCATCCTTTGCTTTGATGCGTAACTCAAAAGATGTCACATCTTCATAATCAATTTGACCTATAATGCTAATTTCTCCCTTTTTATGATCAATAACAAATATTTTTT
>NC_139634.1:15203412-15288412 GCF_964638095.1 Poromitra crassiceps
GTTTGATCGGTTCCATTCCCACATCCTTAGCTATATTTCCAATGACAGACCCTCGTTTCAGTTCCTCTGGAAAAGAATAGGTTACATCCCCGTACACAGTGTTGGAGTAAGGCCCGAGAAATAAAACAAAGCCTTGGAAAAGGGACATCAAAGAGAAGGCTTGATACAACATCCTCAGCGCAAAAACAAATGTTGCCATGTACTGTCAATATGTAAAAACCGACGAGACGAAAATGATCTGTTTGCTTATAAAATTGGAGCTTATTTCCCACAATAAAATAACAGCGATATGAACGTCTCCATGGGGTTGTAGCGCCGTGGTAAACCCTATGGCTTGTGGGTGGAGAACTGGGTTGTCTACACAGCAACTGAATTTACACTGGTGTATAGCGACACCACGAGTACGTTTCATAGTCCTAAATCTATAAACCCGTGCAATGAATCAGCTATATCTGATCCATTCCATGCCACCTAAAAACCGTAAGCCATCCATTAATTTCGAAAACAAATAATATGTTTGCGTTATGAGCAAAGACGCGTCCGTGTGATTCAGCACCATGGACAGAGACACGAAGAACTGTAGTAGCCTATAATAAGGTCCTGGATAATTTAGCGATTAAAATGAAAATTACAACCTTTAATATGTATACATGTATATATATTTTAAACGCTTCATAATAACATTAATCCATGCGCCATTTAAAAGCACTTATACTGATGGATTAATAAATCAATGATTAATTATTAGGCCTACTTATTATTTAATCTGATTACTCCCCAAACTCGGTATTTTTTTTATTAAGATTATTAGTGCAATGCCCGTCCACTCACTTGCCCAGCCACCCGCTCGCTCAATCACTCACTCACTCATCTCAATTATTTTATGCCTTGCGAGGCTGCTGTGACATTGTGATTTAAACTGCTGTGGACTGCAACAGGAATCAGACCATCTTTTACCAACAAGTCATATTCAGCACCATGGACAGAGGCAGAAATAAACCTCCGCTTCGTAAAGTATTGCCAACACTTAGGCCATTTATTTCGACAGCATTTTGCTTTTAAACGGTAATTGGCATCATCCATATTTTGCAAAGGCAGAGATAAAGTGTTGATTTTCGAGAGTCCATGAAGCAAGATTTACGCTTTTCACATGAATAACTGTGTGCGGTTTAAATAATAAACAAATTAACAATTAAAGTCGCAAAAGCACAATGTTGTTGTTGTTGTTGTTTGAAGCCACGTTGAATCAATTTATTGACACAAGGAATATATCGGACCTAAGCAAAACTGATACGCCTTTTCCCGTGTAGTAAGACAACCTATAAACAAACTAAGTTCCATTTATGCTATAGATTCCTTAGAAAACAATGATAAGGAGGGTGTTTCGAAATTGAATGGGATACGTTGCGCAAAATAGGAACAACAATAAAAACGTGTTAGTTGAAGCATCGAAGTAATGTTAGTTTGTTCAATTTAGCAAAATATGGAAAGAAACAAATGCCCAGTGAACACACGCACAAATTAGGCAACACATCGCAAGCCAATTAAATATGCCTTAAAAAACTCTGATTAACGTATTGAAATTGAGTGATTTTGGCAAAATCCGTGTCCTACCTCTGGAGATCCCTCGGAGTCTCCAAATGCATCAATAAAGTCTGTTGGACTTTTCCTCAGAGTCTGGTCAGCTGGCAGCGTGTTGTCATTGTAAGAGCTGATGAACTTGAAGTCACTGGTTCTAGAACCTGTTGTCAAATAGGCGTCATAATTGTAAGTGCTGCGTAAAGTTCCTGTGCCATCAACCTCTGCGTAATTGGGAGGGAGATAGGCGCTGGGGATCGCGACCGCTCCGTCAAACAACAGTCTGGGCTTTCTCCTGCGACAAAACCTCACACCCAGGATGACAATAATGAAGGTCAGGAAAAAGGTGGAGACGGACACCAGCGCGATGATCAGATAAGAGGTCAGCTTGGAGTTGCTCTCATCATAAGACATATCCTTCAGTTCTGGCACTTCAGCCAAGTTATCAGAAATAAGTAAATACATGGAACAGGTGGCAGAGAGAGAGGGCTGTCCGTTATCTTTCACTGACACAATAAGGTTCTGTTTCATGCTGTCAGATTCAGAAATGTCCCGCTGTGTCCTGATCTCTCCGCTGTGGAGACCAATAGTGAAAAGTCCCGGATCAGTGGATTTGACTATATGATAGGACAGCCAGGCGTTCTGTCCGGAGTCCGCGTCCACCGCTATCACCTTGGACACCAGAGAGCCTCCGTGCGCAGCTTTGGGGACCAGCTCGGTCATGAAGGAGTTGCCCTCCGGGGCGGGGTACAGTATCTGAGGAGAGTTGTCATTCACATCCGTAATGAAGACACTGACAGTCACGTTGCTGCTGAGCGGAGGAGAACCGTTGTCTCTGGCCATCACGTGGACTTTAAAGCTCCTGAACTGTTCATAATCAAACGACCTCACAGCGTGGATCACCCCCGTGTCTCCGTTAACGGACAGATAGGAGGCTACCGGGGCACCGTTCACCTCTCCAGGTAAAAGAGAATAAATCACTGTGCCGTTTTGTCTCCAGTCTGGGTCTCGAGCAGAAACGGAGCATAAAGTGGAGCCAGGTTTGTTATTTTCAGTCACGTGGGCGCTGTAGGACTGTTCCTCAAACACAGGTGGGTTGTCGTTGACGTCAGCAACAGATAACTGAACAGTTTTAGAGGAGGACAGAGGAGGAGAGCCCTCGTCGGTGGCAGTGATTGTAATGTTGTAATCAGACACTAGTTCACGGTCCAGTTGACCCGTGGTCACCAGAGAATAGTAGTTTTTGATGGAGGGAACCAACTTAAAGGGGGCGTTTTGTTGAATGGAGCAACGGACATGTCTGTTATTCTCAGAGTCTCTATCCTGCACGTTAATGATGCCCACCTCTGTACCAGGTGACACGTTCTCTGGTATGGGGTTAGTTAGTGATTTCAGATATATCACTGGGGCGTTGTCATTTACATCAGTGATATCAATCATTACCTTTGAATCAGATGAAAGCCCATAGCCATCTTTGGCGTCTATGCGCATCTCATATTTAGAATCACTCTCAAAGTCGATTGGTCCTATTACTTTTATCTCTCCACTTTTAATGTTTAGTGAGAATATTTTTTTCGCCCTCTCTGAAATGCGACTAAATGCATATGTCACCTCTCCGTTGACTCCCTCATCTGCATCAGTTGCGCTCACAGTAACGACTACGCTGTCTAGAGGATAGTTTTCAGGCAGACTCGCTTTATAGACGGCCTGGCTAAACACTGGGGCGTTATCATTAGCATCCAGTACAATGACGTGTATAATAGCAGTTCCTGATCTTTGTGGCTTGCCTCCATCCAATGCAACGATCACTAGATTCAAATCATGTTGTTTTTCTCTGTCTAGCTCTTTGTCTAACACCAACTCGACGTTTTTAGACCCATCAGTATCGCCACGAACTGACAAAATAAAATTGTCATTATTTTGTAAACTGTATAGCTGAACCGTATTTTGCCCGATGTCAGCGTCATGTGCCTCATTAACTCGATATCGAGCTCCTTTGACCGCTGATTCAGTTATTTCCAGTTTGATTGTATCCGTCGGGAAAATGGGTGAATTATCATTTATATCCTGGATAAGCAGTGAAATACGATGCAGCTCCAAAGGGTTCTCTAGGACCAATTCGAATTTAAGCATACAAGAAACCTTCTCTCCACACAGCTCCTCTCTGTCAATCCTTTCTCCGACGACAAAACTCCCCGTTCTTAAATCAATTTCACAATAACGCTTGTAGTCTTCCTCAGTATCAATACGGGCCTTACGAGCAGACAGTCTCCCAGTATCCAGCCCAAGATCCTTGGCTACATTTCCAATAATGGATCCACGTTTCATCTCCTCCGGAATAGAATAGCTCAGGTCTCCAGTGGTAAATTGGACGAGGAGAGCAAAGCCGCAGACAAGGCCCAGCAACAATTTTGTTTTGTGTCCCATTTTTTCTCAGGAACTATGTTACGACAGTGATCCTAAAGGCGATATTATTCCAGAATTGCTCTTGAAAGAAGGGTATTATATCTCCATAATCAAATAAAATGGTATTGGTAAAAGCCATGCACCTATCAACGTTTCTACAGCAATGGCACATTTGCTTTTTAGACCAGGACTACTCTATAGGCTAATATTGCAGTGGGTGGAGACGTGAACTGTCTCATATCAGCAAGTGAACAGCGACCCCATGGGTTTAGTACACATATTACACATCAACTTTGATTAATCAACACAAGTTGCCATATACTGTAGTTTATATCATGATCCAATCCAAACTCAACTGACTATTTATTGCAATAGTCATGTAGAAACATGAACCATGAGCAAAAACAGATTAAAAACAACATCATAATAAGTAATCAGTGTCAAACGTTTGACGTTGAAACACCCACATGTGAAAACAGCTTTCAGCACCATGGACAGAGACTCAACTGAAAGTAGTCCTTGGTCATTGTCTCACTTGTTTCCACCAACTGTTATTTTGACTGAACACCTGACTGAATAACCAACTTTGAAAACCATCAAATGTTTTCACTAAACTATAAAACTACAAGTGAGAAATACAAGGTATTAAAATATTCACAACTGACAACAGGAAAAATGTATTCCTCCATTTAGCATCTCGAGGTATATTAGCCCACTGACAAGTTCACTGTTCAAATCGAAACTCTATGACAGTTATCAATATGTGTGTGTGTGTGTGTGTGTGTGTGTGTGTGTGTGTGTGTGTGTGTGTGTGTGTGTGTGTGTGTGTGTGTGTGTGTGTGTGAGAGAGAGAGAGAGAGAGAGAGAGAGAGAGAGAGAGAGAAATCATTCTGAAATAAGACAAATAGAAATGGAAACAGCGACTGTCAGAATGAATGACACGACTCTAACTCAGTGAACTCCTCAGAGTCTTTGAATGTTCCAGTAGTGGCATGTCTGAGAGGAAAGATGGGCCATGCATGATCTTGTTTTCTCTGCAAGCTGCCACGTTGCTTAAAGCAGTGATGGTTCTCAAACTCTTTCACGTCAAGGACCCCAAAACTGACACAAATAAGCCCATGGGCCCCATGTGATAAGATTTCAGCGTTTGTGATGAGCCTCCCCTCCTGTCTTGCAGGAGCCTGGTGTTGGGGTTGTTAGGCTGATTGAGTGCACCTATGCCCGATGTACTCTTTGGGCTTTAAAAGCCTGCAAACCATTCAGTGTCTTTCTCCCTCTTCTCATGTGTGCACCTTTTGTTCTGTTCATTTGTTATAAATTATTCTTTTAACTTTTACTTTGGTGTATGAGTCCCTCATTTGTTATTTCATTGAGCCGGGTTGTTGTAACACGGGGAGTCATACACCATAGTAAAAGTTAAAACAATATGGGACTAATAACCAGCCTACTGAGTGAATGGGTGACAACAGCCAGATCGGGGTACCAAATAGCCTTATTTATAAGGGAAAATAACTAAACACAAACTACATTAAAGAAACTAACAGAACAAAAGGTGCATAAGTGATGGTGAGGAGGGGGAGAGACTCAGAGGCTGCGTTCTGATCAGCTAGTAGATCAGCTTCAGAATGAAAGTCTTCTGAAGCCCAAGGAGTACACCGGGCCCAGGTGCACCCAATCAGCCTAATGATCCCAACACCAGGGTCCTGCAACACAGGACACAGATGTTTTATTACAGAAAGTGTATGAAACCCTGGAACCTTTCTGTTAGGTTAATGATTAACCTAACAGAAAGTGTTCAAAATGCCACAATCTCATGATGACGTTAATCCAAGCGAAACATGGTGCCCACGGCTTGAGTTTTCCTGCAACAACGCAACTCTTGTGAGACTCTCGCAAGACTCAGGTCAGACATTAGTCCCAGGATCTGGGATCAGCAGCAGATGGAGGTAAACAGAAGGGCTTCCAGTTCTCTCTGTATGAGATAATAATGATGTGAGCCTGTGCATCTAAAAAAAAAAAAAAAGCTCTTTGCAGGACATGCACGGTGCCCCGATGTCTGCTCTGATTAGTTAGAAAAATACAAAAATAAGGTCCAGGTTGAAAAAGACTGAAAATCTCCTTTAAATTGAGGCCTACCTCTGGAAACTCCCCTGACTAACAAAACATTTCAGAAAAGGACACAAAGTCAAATCTAAACAACTCCCACTGAAGCCAAAAGCCATTAAAACAAGCATAAACTCTTACAAACAGCATGGTTCAGAGACAAACCAAACTGGTTACTTGTATACACACAAGGGAAAGAACAATAATAACGTGAATATTTTAAACAAAACTGTAAATTGACTCAGCAAGTTTACATATCTTGTCAAATTGAAATCTTAAACCGACTCCTACCTCTGGGGAAACATCAGAATCTGCGAATGCCTCAGCAAAGTCAGATGGACTTTTCCTCAGAGTCTGGTCAGCTGGCAGCGTGTTGTCATTATAAGAGCTGACGAACTTGAAGTCACTGGTTCTAGAACCCGTTGTCAAGTAGGCGTCATAATTGTAAGTGCTGCGTAAAGTTCCTGTGCCGTCAACATCTGCGTAATTGGGAGGGAGATAAGCGCTGGGGATGGCGACCGCTCCATCAAACAACAGTCTGGGCTTTCTCCTGCGACAAAACCTCACACCCAGGATGACAATAATGAAGGTCAGGAAAAAGGTGGAGACGGACACCAGCGCGATGATCAGATAAGAGGTCAGCTTGGAGTTGCTCTCATCATAAGACATATCCTTCAGTTCTGGCACTTCAGCCAAGTTATCAGAAATAAGTAAATACATGGAACAGGTGGCAGAGAGAGAGGGCTGTCCGTTATCTTTCACTGACACAATAAGGTTCTGTTTCATGCTGTCAGATTCAGAAATATCCCGCTGTGTCCTGATCTCTCCGCTGTGGAGACCAATAGTGAAAAGTCCTGGATCAGTGGATTTGACTATATGATAAGAGAGCCAGGCGTTCTGTCCGGAGTCCGCGTCCACCGCTATCACCTTGGACACCAGAGAGCCTCCGTGCGCAGCTTTGGGGATCAGCTCGGTCATGAACGAGTTGTCCTCCGGGGCGGGGTACAGTATCTGAGGAGAGTTGTCATTCACATCCGTTATGAAGACACTGACAGTCACGTTGCTGCTGAGTGGAGGAGAACCGTTGTCTCTGGCCATCACATGGACTTTAAAGCTCCTAAACTGTTCATAATCAAATGCCCTCACAGCGTGGATCACCCCCGTGTCTCCGTTAACGGACAGATAGGAGGCCACCGGGGCACCGTTCACCTCTCCAGGTAAAAGAGAATAAATCACTGTACCGTTTTGTCTCCAGTCTGGGTCTCGAGCAGTAACGGAGCATAACGTGGAGCCAGGTTTGTTATTTTCAGTCACGTGGGTGCTGTAGGACTGTTCCTCAAACACAGGTGGGTTGTCGTTGATGTCAGCAACAGATAACTGAACAGTTTTAGAGGAGGACAGAGGAGGAGAGCCCTCGTCGGTGGCAGTGATTGTAATGTTGTAATCAGATATTAATTCACGATCCAGTTGGCCCGTGGTCATCAGAGAATAGAAGTTCTTGATGGAAGGAACCAACTTAAAAGGGATGTTTTGCTGAATGGAGCAGCGGACCTGTCTGTTATTCTCAGAGTCTCTATCCTGCACGTTAATGATGCCCACCTCTGTACCAGGTGACACGTTCTCTGGTATGGGATTAGTCAGAGATTTTAGATGTATCACTGGGGCGTTGTCATTGATATCAGAAATATCAATGATGACTTTGGCATAGGATGCTAGCCCTAAACCATCCTTTGCTTTGATGCGTAACTCAAAAGATGTAATATCTTCATAATCAATTTTGCCTATGATCCTAATTTCTCCCTTTTTAGGCTCAATAACAAATGTTTGCTTTTCTGATTCTGATATGTGATCAAAATCATAGGTTACCTCCCCGTATATTCCTTCATCTGCATCAGTAGCACTCACTGTAAGTACTGCAGTATCCAGTGGAGAGTTTTCAGGTAAACTGGTTTTATAGATGGCATGGCTAAACACTGGGGCGTTATCATTTGCATCCAGTACTATTATTTGTATGACTACAGTCCCCGACCTCTGAGGAGAGCCACCATCCATAGCAGTCAGTAGTAACTGTATTTCTCCATTTTGTTCACGATCAAGCTCTTTCTCAAGGACTAAATGCACAGCATCGTTTTGAACATCTAGTATGAAGTGGTCGTTTCTCTGTATACTATACTTTTGTACTGAGTTCTGTCCTATATCCGCATCATGGGCCTGTCCGACTAGGAAACGAGTTCCTTTGACTGCTGATTCTCCCATCTCTATATTCATCCGAGCTTCGCTAAATTCTGGCGAGTTGTCATTTATATCTTGAACGTGAAAATTAATGTAATGAAGCTCAAGGGGGTTTTCTAATAAAAGTTCCTGCTTCAAAACGCACGACGCCTTCTTTGCACAAAGCCCTTCTCTATCAATCCTGTCGGCAATTATCAAATCTCCAGTGTTCAGATTAATGTCACAATACCGTTTGTAGTTTCCTTCTGTGTCAATACGCGCCTTGCGAGAGGATAATTTGATCGGTTCCATTCCAAGATCCTTAGCTATATTTCCAATGACAGACCCTCGTTTCATTTCCTCTGGAAAAGAATAGGTAACATCCCCGTACACCGTGTTGGAGTAAGGCCCCAGAAATACAAAGCCGTGGAAAAGGGACATCAAAGAGAAGGCTTGATAGAACATCCTCAGGAGAAAAAGAAAATGTCGCCAGGTACTGTCAATGCATCAAAACCGATGAGACGAAAATTATGCTTGCTTATGAAATTCCAGTTTATTCCCGCGACAGAATAACAGCGATATGAACGTATGGGTTGTAACGCCGTGGTAACCCCTAAGATGTTATAGCTTAGGTGGGTGGAGACGTGGTTTGGTCGACAGCAAATGAATTTACACTGGTGAATAGCGACACCCTCAGTACATTTATAGCTTTAAAAATATAAACCTCTGCAATTCTGAATTAGCTATTTGACAAATTCCATGCCCCCTAAAAACCGTAAACCATCAATTAATTCCTAGAAGAAATCAAATAGCCTATTTCTAGGAACAAATATGCTTCAGTGTGATTCAGCACCATGGACAGAGACATGGAATTTGCAATGTAGCCTAACGTTAAAAAGGTCCTTATAATCTAGTGATTAAAATGATTGCAACCTTTAAAATATATATTTTTGGGAGCTTCATATAACTTTCGATTATTTACAAACAGTTGTTATAGGCTACTAATGGAAGAATTAATCACTTGGTACGTATTATTTTATAGATGTTAGAATTTGATCACTCCCCAAACTCGGTAATTAATTTAATTAATATTGCAGTGCAATGCCGCTCGCTTGTTCACTCCATGGCTGACTCGCTCAATTCATTTATGCCCTGCGGCTGCTGCGACCTTTTGGAATTAAACTGCGGTAAACTGCAAAAGGAATCAGATCCTCTTTTACCAACCGTGCTTTTACACGCATATTCAGCACCATGGACAGATGCAGAAAGAAACCTCAGCTATTGCCAACACTTGGAAAATAGGCCATTTGACAGCATTTGCTTTTAAATGATAAGTATAGGGCTATGCATATTTTGCGAAGCAAGGCAAAGTTGTTGTTTTTTTTCAATTTCCAGGAAGCAGGTTTTAAGCTTGCTCATAAATAACTGTGTGATTAAATAAATTGAGCTGTCATTTAAAAAAATGAAATAACATAATGCAAAGCTGTAGGCTACACTGAAAAGGGGTTGGTGTTTAAGAAACTGGGATGCCAAGATGGCGAAAACCCTGAAGCATAGCCTACCAGAACTTATTAAAAGTTACTTGACAACCCGTTTTAAAGGATATATGAAACTCATCAAAATCCATCAGAAATGTATTTTGGCCATGTTCTGACATCCCATGTTCTGTGCCGATTTGATCTTTTACATGGTTCATATTTGGCCACCATACAAAATTAAATTTTGACGTCGAGTATGACAACTCCCATCTAATGAGATAATTTCAAAATGTTATCTGTATAACAAATACAATTAAACATGCCTTACAAATTACTCTGCTTAACCTATTTTGCATAATTATTTGAAATGCTTATTTCAGCAAAATCCGTGTCCTACCTCTGGAGATCCCTCGGAGTCTCCAAATGCATCAATAAAGTCTGTTGGACTTTTCCTCAGAGTCTGGTCAGCAGGCAGCGTGTTGTCATTGTAAGATGTCACGAACTTGAAGTCACTGGTTCTAGAACCCGTTGTCAAGTAGGCGTCATAATTGTAAGTGCTGCGTAAAGTTCCTGTGCCGTCAACATCTGCGTAATTGGGAGGGAGATAAGCGCTGGGGATGGTGACCGCTCCATCAAACAACAGTCTGGGCTTTCTCCTGCGACAAAACCTCACACCCAGGATGACAATAATGAAGGTCAGGAAAAAGGTGGAGACGGACACCAGCGCGATGATCAGATAAGAGGTCAGCTTGGAGTTGCTCTCATCATAAGACATATCCTTCAGTTCTGGCACTTCAGCCAAGTTATCAGAAATAAGTAAATACATGGAACAGGTGGCAGAGAGAGAGGGCTGTCCGTTATCTTTCACTGACACAATAAGGTTCTGTTTCATGCTGTCAGATTCAGAAATGTCCCGCTGTGTCCTGATCTCTCCGCTGTGGAGACCAATAGTGAAAAGTCCCGGATCAGTGGATTTGACTATATGATAGGACAGCCAGGCGTTCTGTCCGGAGTCCCCGTCCACAGCTATCACCTTGGACACCAGAGAGCCTCCGTGCGCAGCTTTGGGGACCAGCTCGGTCATGAAGGAGTTGCCCTCCGGGGCGGGGTACAGAATCTGAGGATTGTTGTCATTCACATCCGTTATGAAGACACTGACAGTCACGTTGCTGCTGAGTGGAGGAGAACCGTTGTCTCTGGCCATCACGTGGACTTTAAAGCTTCTAAACTGTTCATAATCAAACGCCCTCACAGCGTGGATCACCCCCGTGTCTCCGTTAACGGACAGATAGGAGGCCACCGGGGCACCGTTCACCTTTCCAGGTAAAAGAGAATAAATCACTGTGCCGTTTTGTCTCCAGTCTGGGTCTCGAGCAGTAACGGAGCATAAAGTGGAGCCAGGTTTGTTATTTTCAGTCACGTGGGCGCTGTAGGACTGTTCCTCAAACACAGGTGGGTTGTCGTTGACGTCAGCAACAGATAATTGAACAGTTTTAGAGGAGGACAGAGGAGGAGAGCCCTCATCGGTGACAGTGATTGTAATGTTATAATCAGGCACTAGTTCACGGTCCAGCTGGCCGGTGGTCACCAGGGAATAGTAGTTTTTGATGGAGGGAACCAACTTAAAGGGGACATTTTGCTGAATGGAGCAGCGGACCTGCTGGTTATTCTCGGAGTCTGCATCCTGCACGTTAATGATGCCCACCTCTGTACCCGGTGGCACGTTCTCTGGTATGGGTGCGTTCAGAGATTTTAGATATATCACTGGTTCATTGTCGTTCACATCTGTTATATCAATCATCACCGTGGAGTATGATGCCAATCCAAGGCCGTCTGTAGCACTGATTCGAAGTTCATATGAGGACTCTTCCTCGTAATCTATCGGCCCATTCACTTTCACTTCACCTGTTTTTTCATCGAGAGAAAATACATTACTATCTTCCGAGACACGATTAAGTTCATATCTCACTTCCCCATTATCTCCTTCATCTGCATCAGTGGCACTGACTGTAACCACCACAGTATCCAGAGGAGAGTTTTCAGGCAGACTCGCTTTATACACAGCCTGGCCAAACACTGGGGCGTTATCATTAGCATCCAGTACAGTGACTTGAACGAGTACAGTACCTGATCTCTGTGGAGAGCCACCATCCAGGGCTGTAAGAATAAAATTCATTTCCTGGTAATTTTCACGGTCTAATTCTTTCTCCAACATCAATTCACAGTGCTTTCGGTCGCCTCTTGTATCAACATTCAAAACAAAATGGCCATTACTTTGTAGAGTATAGCTTTTAATACCATTTTCTCCAATATCCGCGTCATGGGCTTCATCTAAAGAAAATCGAGCTCCTTTAGCTGTCGCTTCATGGATTTCCATCTTAATTTTCTCCTTGTTAAATGCCGGAGCGTTGTCATTAATATCTTGGATATGCAGACTAACCCGATGCAGCTCCAATGGGTTCTCCAATACAAGCTCCAGTTTTAAGACGCATGAAGGCTTTTTGCCACAAAGCGCTTCTCTGTCGATCCTCTCGCCTACAATCAAATCTCCCTTACTCAGGTTGATGTCACAGTATCGTTTTCTCTTCCCATCAGTGTCAATACGGGCCTTTCGAGCAGACAGTCTGCTCACATCCAGCCCAAGATCCTTGGCGATATTTCCAATAACAGATCCTTGTTTCATTTCTTCTGGAAAAGAATAGCTGATGTCCCCGTCAACGGAATACAGTGCCGAAAAAATCAGAGAAAAGCTGACGACAAGGCCTGCAGTCGGGAATCCTTTGTATTCCATTTTTGGTCCAAGTGAGCACAAATCTTCCTTTAGTGAGAAAATACTTTAAAAATAGTGTAAAAAAAACCGAACGTAAATATTTTAACAATAGATATAGCCTACCCTGACACAAGCACAAAATAGGCGTGATTTCACCGTACTGATCAAGATTTGCAGGATGCACAAGGTTGGGTAGAGAAAAGGAGAGGGGGAGGCTCTTTATCACGGTCAATAATGGTGAACAGCGACACTATCAGCATCCACGGAGAAATTACACAATAGAAATATATTATGCGTATAACTGGCCTCGGGTACAGTACATTATATTACGTTACATTACATTAAGGTAACTAAACATTTGCTCTGTTGCTTAAATAAACAGGTGCTATATTCTGACCAACATTAAATTGATTTAAATAATTGCTGTAACCCAAAATTATGGAAACATATTTTTGATTTTTTTGTGAATATTTGGCACTATTAAAAATGTCACACTTCAAGTATGGTAAACATGTCCTCTGATATTTAAAGCACACACACACACACACACACACACACACACACACACACACACACACACACACACACACACACACACACACACACACACACACAGGCACAATTCAGCCCCCCCCATGCACGAGAAAATGTTATTACTAAAAGCAAATTAAAGAGGCTAGGTCTAATCTTATAACAGCACTATACTAGCCGACAATAGGCTATACCACACTAATACTATCCTCCTGCTACTTCTGCGACTGCGAATACAATACAGCAAATTGATGATGATGATGATGATGATTATCGTTATCACTGTCGTCGTCGTTGTTGTTAATACCAATAATAATAAAATAAAGAAAAGTGACGAACATATTAACATGCCATTAGAAAACACAGTGAATTGATTAAATATAATAATAACAACAACAATAATCATCATCATCATCTATACAAATGACACACTTCAGTCACTTCATGACACTCCCAACTTTTAAGTTCCAGAATTATTTCAGCACCATGGAGAGAGACAATGACATCGAGAAACAGCTCACCATCCAAAGAGAGCATTTCTTCTGACAACTAATACAATTTCCACTTTAGGATCTTACCTGTATTAAAATGTGTTCATATTGATTTTTTTCATGCGCAGTTGTTTGCATATCCCCTGGATTTCATTAATGTAGCTATACGGATATTTGTGAAAAATAGGACCAAAGACATTAACTGAAAAGCGAAAAACAGAACCTTCACAATCACATCTGCAGAAACAGACATTGAATGAGCACCAGGTTAAGGGTATGCAACTGTTTAAGGGCTCTTCAAACATAAACAAACTATTTTCCTTTTTACACCTTAAAAGTCATATTCTTGAAGGGTATACTTCTAGATGGACAATGTGCTCTTTGAATTGTTAATATTGCACCATAACTCAAAATACAAGCCTGTTTTGCTCCAAAGTTTACAAACAATATGCAAACATTATGGCTTTCAAGTACATCTAACACTCACTTTTAGCTATTAGAAAATTGATATTCCTTGTATCAAGGACTCTGTCCGAGATAAAAGATACTTTAAAATGTAAAAAGAAGAACAAATAAAAACAAACAAATAAAAAAGTTTCCATTTGAACGACCCAAAAAACGCTGGATACTTTGATGCAGAAACACTGAACTACAATTTTTCTCGGACATGAAAGGAAAAAGCCTCTGAGGACGTATAACTTCAAACTGCAGAATGAAGGGCAGTCGTTCAAGCCAACAGATACACAACTAAAATGTGTTAAACAGCAGTATACTTAATTTAGAGTAGACGGACAAAGACAAAAACATACTGTAGTATGTTGTAAACATTACACAATAGCTGGTAGACCGTGTGTGTGTGTGTGTGTGTGTGTGTGTGTGTGTGTGTGTGTGTGTGTGTGTGTGTGTGTGTGTGTGTGTGTGTGTGTGTGTATATATATATTATATATATATATATATATATATATATATATATATATATATATATATATATATATATATATATATATATATATATATATATATATATAAAGGGGTTTTCTTCAAACATAATCCCCTACCTCTGGAGATCCCTCCGACTCCCCAAATACATCAGCGAAGTCAGATGGACTTTTCCTCAGAGTCTGGTCAGCAGGCAGCGTGTTGTCATTATAAGAGCTGACGAACTTGAAGTCACTGGTTCTAGAACCCGTTGTCAAGTAGGCGTCATAATTGTAAGTGCTGCGTAAAGTTCCTGTGCCGTCAACATCTGCGTAATTGGGAGGGAGATAAGCGCTGGGGATGGCGACCGCTCCGTCAAACAACAGTCTGGGCTTTCTGCTGCGACAAAACCTCACACCCAGGATCAGAATAATGAAGGTCAGGAAAAAGGTGGAGACGGACACAAGCGCGATGATCAGATAAGAGGTCAGTTTGGAGTTGCTCTCATCATAAGACATATCCTTCAGTTCTGGCACTTCAGCCAAGTTATCAGAAATAAGTAAATACATGGAACAGGTGGCAGAGAGAGAGGGCTGTCCGTTATCTTTCACTGACACAATAAGGTTCTGTTTCATGCTGTCAGATTCAGAAATGTCCCGCTGTGTCCTGATCTCTCCGCTGTGGAGACCAATAGTGAAAAGTCCCGGATCAGTGGATTTGACTATATGATAGGACAGCCAGGCGTTCTGTCCGGAGTCCGCGTCCACCGCAATCACCTTGGACACCAGAGAGCCTCCGTGCGCAGCTTTGGGGACCAGCTCGGTCATGAAGGAGTTGCCCTCCGGGGCGGGGTACAGTATCTGAGGAGAGTTGTCATTCACATCCGTTATGAAGACACTGACAGTCACGTTGCTGCTGAGCGGAGGAGAACCGTTGTCTCTGGCCATCACGTGGACTTTAAAGCTTCTGAACTGTTCATAATCAAACGCCCTCACAGCGTGGATCACCCCCGTGTCTCCGTTAACGGACAGATAGGAGGCCACCGGGGCACCGTTCACCTCTCCAGGTAAAAGAGAATAAATCACTGTACCGTTTTGTCTCCAGTCTGGGTCTCGAGCAGAAACGGAGCATAAAGTGGAGCCAGGTTTGTTATTTTCAGTCACGTGGGCGCTGTATGACTGTTCCTCAAACACAGGTGGGTTGTCGTTGACGTCAGCAACAGATAACGGAACCGTTTTAGAGGAGGACAGAGGAGGAGAGCCCTCGTCGGTGGCAGTGATTGTAATGTTGTAATCAGACACTAGTTCACGGTCCAGTTGGCCCGTGGTCACCAGAGAATAGTAGTTTTTGATTGAGGGAACCAACTTAAAAGGAACATTTTGTTGAATGGAGCAGCGGACCTGTCGGTTATTCTCAGAGTCTCTATCCTGCACGTTAATGATGCCCACCTCTGTACCAGGTGACACGTTCTCTGGGATGGGATTAGTCAGTGATTTCAGATGTATCACAGGTTCGTTGTCATTCACATCTGTAATATCAATCATCAATGTGGAGTATGATGCCAACCCAAGGCCGTCTTTTGCACTGATTCGAATTTCATATGAGGACTCTTCCTCATAATCTATTGGCCCATTCACTTTCACATCACCTGTTTTTTGATCAAGGGAAAACATATTGGTATTTTTATCAGCGATGTGATCAAGTTCATATCTCACTTCACCATTAACTCCTTGATCTGCATCAGTAGCACTGACTGTAACCACCACAGTATCTAGAGGAGAGTTTTCAGGCAGACTCGCTTTATACACAGCCTGGCTAAACACTGGGGCGTTATCATTAGCATCCAGTACAGTGACTTGTATCACCACTGTACCTGATCTCTGAGGAGAGCCACCATCAAGAGCTGTAAGAAGCACGTTCATTTGCTGTTCATTTTCACGGTCTAATTCTTTCTCCAACACCAATTCACAGTACTTTCGGCCGCCTGATTTTGTCTCAATATTCAAAACAAAATGATCATTCCTTTGTAGAATATAGGCTTTAACGCCATTTTCTCCAATATCCGCATCATGAGCTTCATCTAAAGAAAATCGTGCCCCTTTGTCTGTCGATTCATGGATTTCCATTTTAATAATCTCGTTTTTAAAGAGCGGTGGGTTGTCATTGATATCCTGTATATGAAGAGTAATGCGATGCAGCTCCAATGGGTTCTCCAATACAAGCTCCAATTGTAAGACGCAGGAAGGCTTCTTGCCACAAAGAGCCTCTCTGTCGATCCTCTCGGCTACAATCAAATCTCCATTACCCAGGTTTATGTCACAGTATCGTTTGTTGTTCCCTTCAGTGTTAATGCGGGCCTTTCGAGTTGACAATCTACTTACATCCAGCTGAACATCCTTTGCAATATTTCCAATAACAGAACCTCGTTTCATCTCCTCTGGAATAGAAAAGTTGATGTCCCCGTACGCGAAATGCATTGACCGGATAAAGAGAGCCATATTGAACACAAAGCTCGCCAACGGGAATCCTTTGTATCCCATCTTTCACCGAGTAAGCACAAAACTCCCTTCTGCAAAACGAAATATTTGAAAAATATTTATAAACAATTAAAATGTTTCAGAGATCAATCAATGACTTATACCTCTTGTACGAAAAATCGCATTCAAAACATGTATTTCACCGTCTGGATAAAGGAATACTAGCATGGGTGAAGAAATGGAGGAGGAGAGGTAGGCTCTCCTCGTTCTATGATGGTGAACAGCGGCACTATGAGCATCTCTCAGATATTACATATCAGCCTTGCACGCACACACTAATTCAGCAAATACATCACTCTGATGGTAATGTCTGTCGTGTTCTTGAAATAGCCAGGGCACTGTGAAACGTTCGACAGTCTATCCATACATTAGCAATTCAACCAAACTTCTTGCAAAATACTGACAATTCACATGCACTCGGCATGTGAATTGTTTCAGCACCATGGAAAGCGTCACACATTCCGCATGGCAAACAATTTCTGTACTCCTCTTAATCAAACTCAAATGAACACACGAATTATGTCGGATGTAAATTATCTCTTCAAAGTGTTAACCACAAAATATTAATCTAAAAAATTACGTTGTTTACCAAGTAGGAGTTAAAATATATTAGCCTTAAAACTGGGATTAGTTCAAAATTAATCCGAAATCCAGTGGAGTAGTTAATGTAGTTCAAGTGACAATTTGCATTTTACAGTTTTAAAATAGTTTCCCCAGCACAAATCTGTTGTAAGCAAAACATCCAATATTTAATAAAGGGGGGGTCTGCAAATTATTAAAATGTCGTTGTGTCTCTGACCATATAAAGGACACAAACACAATTAAGGTAAACTGTCAAGAAATAACAATAATAAGCAAATGACACTCCTCATTTCAATCACTTCAGATGCCACCCTCAACTTCTAAATTCCGAATCATTTCAGCACCATGGAAAGAGACAATGACATCGAGAAACAGCTGCACCATCGAAGTAGAGCATTTCGGACAGGCAATAACATTTAATAACTGTAACCATATTCAAATATGTTTATATTGCTTTTGTTCAGGCACAGTTGTTCACATATAGTCGAAATTTCTTCAGCAAATTGGGATGATTTGGTCATTATTATAGCCTATAAACGGATCGTTTGTGAAATTAGACAAACGGAACCTTGACATCTGATCAGAAACCGACATTGAATGATCATGTATAGGTTAACTTCAAGACTATTGGCAGAAACATAACTAAAAATTCCGACATGGGGGGACCGAGTGACCGAGTGAATTATTTCAGCACCATGGAAAGCGCCACACACATTGACATAATGAATGGTACACTATTTCTGTATCCTCTGCACAAAGATGAACATACGAATTGTGTCAGAATCGTCAGATGGTAAATTATCTCGTCATACTTTGTTAACCACATAAAAATACCATTATTTTACCAATTGTAGGCTATTTCATTTTACACTGGGATTAGTTAAAAGTTAATACCGAATCTGTTGTGAGCAAAACATCCAAGATAATAATAATAATAATAATAATAATAATAATAATAATAATAATAATAATAATAATAATAATAATTAACATATATATGATATATATAATTATAATTATTATATTATTATTATAAATTAATTTATCAACTAATTAATTAATACAACACAAGATTTAAATATTTAGATTTAAAGATGTGCTGCCATTCATCAATGTATATGTAATGGAAATTAGCAGGTCTAATTTAACCTTATTCTCAGAGGAGACACAATGAGAGACATGGCAGAGACATTATACAGTGAGCTTGATAGGATAGGTCCTGTATGATCTTTTTTAAACTTTGAGGTATGTGAGGCGTATGGATAATGGGTAACCAATGACTTTTGATGCTCGTTTGTTATAACCTAGGCATTTGTCCCACTAAACCATGCACTTCATGAGAATGAGAATAATAAGATGACCTATGTTAAAAAAAATCACACCCAGGTGCTGAAGTAAGCGGTGCAGTTCATATGCTATAACGGACACCTCGTGCTACAAGCAGACACGTGACGTATAGAAGCGGCTGCACCGCTTAAAAAAATCATGACTGACAGACAGCATGTGGAACCCACTTACACAATTGTATATTAGATCACAGTTCTTCGAGTGACATCACAGTTGGGCAGATTGCAAATGCATTCAACACACACACAGCTGCCTGAGTGACATCACTTCTGTCACAAATCAAACAGACAGCAGACAGATAGACAGGCCCCACTTGCAGTTGTTCGAGTGACATCACTGATGAGATCACAACTCCCGTTTAAGATAAGATCTGCAGTTGCTCGACTGACATCAGTTGAACTATTGCAAATGCATTCAACACACACACACACAACTGCCCGACTGACATCAATTCCATCACAAATTGTGACTAAGATAAGATCATAGTTGCTCGAGTGACATCAGAGCAATTGCAAATGCATTCAACACACACACACACACACACACACACAACTGCCGGAGTGACATCACTTCTGTCACAAAATATTGACCGCCCTTCAACGTACCGGATAGCGACCTCCAAATCTCCCCCACACAGCTCGCCAGACGCCTGAGTGACATCACAGTTCAGCAATTGCGTAACATCATTTTCGGTTGAATGGCATCATTTCTGTCATAAACCGTGATGGACATTGCACCGCCACAGACAGACAGAAACCACTTAACCAATTTAACTAAGAAGAAGAACACAATTGCTCGAGTGACATCACTAATGCCATCACAACTGATGACATCCCAGTCCAGCAATTGTGTGACATCACTTCGAGTTGAGTGACATCACTTCACACACACACCTTCTTCCTCGTCGCCTCGATCCAGACCCAAATCTCGGGAATTCTTGCCATGAACAATTGACCCCCCCCCCCCCCTTGCTTAAAAATACTGACATACACTACCTTATCTCCCATTAGTCCAAGATTTCAGTCACATCCAGTTTGGTGAGTTCCAGCATCTGACTTTGTAAAATGGAGCTCTTCCATCTCAGTATCTGGCAAAGCTCCAAGGTCCCAGCTTCTACAGAAAAGAGAAGCACATGTAAAACTAAATCCATTGTATTTATTGTATTTGCCCTATTATAATTAATGCTGTAGTCTACCCTTGAAGCTAATTGATGAAGCCAGCAATATAAATAATGTGGTTTGCCATGTTTTGAGTTCATCCTCAACCTTTAGAATCAAGCAGTGATAGCAGGTCATTTGCTGTTATCACTTGTGGCTCTTGTGGTTCAAAAGATCACATTTGCATCAATGTGTGCATGGTGTGCTGATCTAAGTCATCTTAGAAACCTTTCAAAGCACTTACCTCTAAGATAATCACAGCCTCATAAAACAGACATGACCTCTGAATGACTCAGGTGACATGAGCCATTCAGAGGGGGTAAGCTTAAATTGTATAGCTGAAATGATTTAAATACTAACATACAGTATCACCCACACTAAGGTGTAAAGCAGGTTTTAATTCTCAGATGTAATGTAACACATTTTTGTGTTTGGATGAGTCCAAACATAGGCCTAGATGTTTTCTCCTTCCATTCTTGGGTAATTTGTCTCTCCAAATAGAAACTTTGTTGCACTTCAAAAATGGTGGGTGTTATTCATGTCTTTTTTTTATGTAGCATATTACAGTGGTTCTCAAAGTGGGGTCTGGGGACTCCCAGGGGTCCATGAGGGGGTTGCAGGGGTTTCCCAGCAAAAAGGAGAGATTTATTTTCACCATCCATGAGTAACACAATGACAGAATGTATGACTGTTTTGGTCATGGGCTTCATACACTTTCTGTAATCAAACATCTAAAAGCAAAACATTTATCAGATGGGCTGCTATTCTGATTGCAAGTGGAATAAAAGGCTCCATGTATACACATCTGTCTCCCTTCATATATTATATTGGCTGCCTATGACCTGAATAATATATATAATATATATATATATATAGCATGGTGTTATGATCCAGTCTAGGGGTTTCGTTCACAACATAAAAGTGGACACAGACAACAATGAAAAAGTACATGTGATTTTATTTCACACCTTAAAAAGTTGACAGGCGGTGATGCTGGTTCACTACACTGACAGGCTAACAGCAACCAGCTCAACTAAAGCTGGAGGGGTAGGCGGACGCCAAGGCTAGAGCAGGCATAGTAACAGCATATAATACAAGGATGGAGTCCAGCACCACAACAAATACAACACATACCAAAATAATAACATTACTTAAGTTAACAGAGACAAATAGAGTTTGCTACATAAGACGCAATGTTGGAAGGAGCGACGGATGAGAGCATAGTGGGACAGTCAAACGAACTACAGCTCTGCTGTCATACTGAAAAACCACAGCATGAAGGAGACTGTGGCTGCAGCAGCCAATCAGCGTCAGCCACACAGCAGTTGTCAATCTTCAATCACCCCCAAGCCAGACAGGAGATGACTCTGTTGAAGGAAAACAGTCAAAGAGGCCATTTACACCTGGCGCTAACATGCGTTTTCTGTGATCAGATTGCAATCAGATTGTGTTTTATCACTTGAAATGCCAGGTGTAAACACCCCCAAAACGCATTGAAGAAGGATCGCAATCTGACCACCTCCGGAGGTGGTCAGGGATGCATTGTGTACACATTGAACACAAGTGTAAATGCAATGTGTCCTCTCAATCTGGATACACCAACTTTATGCGGATTGAGAGGACAACCATTTCTCCAATCAGATTGCAATCAGATTGCAAAAAATGCATGTTAACGCCAGATGTAAATGGGATCAGGCCGGAGTGATAAAATACAATCTGATTGCAATCTGATGGCAGAAACCACATGTTAACACCAGGTGTAAATGGCCTCAAAGAGCAAAGAACCAGAACGGGATAGTTCACACACTACGGAAGTGCATTGGCCCAAAATGTAGATGATTAGCAAAACTCTCTACAAATACAATAATACAATAATACAATAAAAGAAACACCAGCCATAACACAGTTTTGATGCTATTGCAGTGACAAAATCTGTCGACAGATAGACATACGTATAAACGTGACATACGTAACACCTGGCATATACTCAAAACGGCTTCTGTGGTAGTTCCCGCTTCTATTCGCCTTTTTCACTTCCCACCCAATTCACCCATTTTGTGTCTAAAATGCAGGATGTAACACAGGTGCAAGCAAGAGGATGAGGATTTCCAACTTCCAATACATGTACATTTAGGTATTCCAGTGCCGGGGGCCCTCATTAAGGTTTTGCTTGCACCTATTACTTCCTGCCTTTAGACACAAAATGGGTGAATTGGGTGGCAAGTGAAAAAGGCCATATGTGTATCCAGGACCACATCTTGCCGTGATGACATACACACAGACTTACAAGGTGAAAACAATACCAGCCCCACTGTCGCTGGAGTGGAGTATATGTGTGGTGGCTTGTAAAAACCCTTCACAACACTTCCTATGCATCGAGCGCGCATAGCGCACGAGATGAGAAAGATGCCTTTAAACATTCCACAACATTCCATTTTCTACAGTGGCATTCCAACAAAACCATCAAAATAAATACTTTCCCTTTTGTTTGTTCATTAAATACCTGCAAAACTTGGAAGGCCTACTTTGGCTCATTGCCAACAATGTGAAGCAGCAGCGATATGTGAAGGGTTCTCCCAGACCACCACACGTGTAAACAATAATGTAAACCAGAGGTTTTCAAAGTGGGAGCCGGGCCTCCACTGGGGGGGCTCCAAACAGTTTCAGTGGAGGCTCAGTGAATTAAAGTGGATTTTTTTTTTACATTAGTTATTACATTTGTTCTCAAAAGGAGATCACATAAAATAGCCTAAATGTGTGTGATTTGGTTAAAGGGATCGTTCAAAGAAACAGTAGTTTTGAAGAGTTTGACTATTTTTCCCACTTTCCCAGTCAAACTCAGAAACAAATAAATGCCTTCAGACAGACCTTTTTCATGTGTTTGGTGGAGTCTCAAGTAGACGGTGTCAAACAGGAATACTGAATTAGGCTATCTTGGCTCAATTGTTGAATCTCTATGGGATCATAAATAACAATCGGCCTCGGGATGTAAAAAAATAGACTTAACCTATTATAGTACTGAATTGTATTGTATTGCAATGTTATGTCTGTGCAATATTGAAATGTGCAAATGCTATTATTATTATTATTATAATCAAGTTTCAGTGAAAAAGCTGTGAAAAGGCTCATTGTGTGTGGATATGTTGAAGATATCAGTGAAGACTTCAACCAGTGCTGTGGCACATCAGCGTAAGACACTGACAGTGGGGGGGGGGTTCTTGTGTGCTGGGGGTGGTAGTGAACCTCCTGGGTATCCTCTTAAGGGCCTCCAAGCGAGCGTAGGTGTTGAACTCATCTGTCAGGGAGGAGTGGGCGTTCATTGCCGCTTTAGTAGTGCCTTTGTAGTCTGTGACGTAGTCCTTGCCACATGCTTCTGGGGTCTGCAGCTGTATAGTACAGTTCCAGTTTGTGCCTGGATTGTCTCTTGGCTTCTCGAATGCTTTCCTGGGGTCAGATCTTGCTGTTCTGTAGGCATCTGCATCACAGCAGAGCGGGCACAGAGCATGCAACGCTCCTTACAGTTCATCCAAGGTTTTTGATTCGGTTATGTTTTTTTATCTGTTTAGTGGGCACGTTTCAACACAGGTGCTGATGTAACTAGTCACATTTTCAGCATAATCGCCTACATCAATAGACTGGTCATCCGATGTGGCTGCAGTCTAAAGCCCCAGACACACCAAGCCGATAGTCAGCTGTCGGCCATGTCTGGGCATCAGTCACTCTAGTATTTGTGGTGTGTCCCACACCGTTGCCTCTTGTCGGCTTTGACAGCGGCCTGTCGACGGCTTTTCCGCCCGTTGAATCGGTCAACATGTTGAATCGGTGTCGGGTCGTTGGTGAGAGAAATCTGATGTTGCTACTATATCTGACAAGAGATCATTTGTCTGTCTTGTAGTATGTTAGTTTGATATAGTAAGTTTTCTAATTAATGTTTAGCTGTTCATGTCTAAATGCTTGCTTTGGCAATATGTACAGTGTTACGTCATGCCAATAAAGCCATTTGAATTGAATTTGAAAAATTGAAATCACTCTGATTGGCTGGTCAGGGGTGCGAAACAGCGCAGAAGAGAGGAGGCACACACAAAACGCTCTGCTCATTTTCCAACTTTAGCTCGTCTGATAATTCCAAAACACGGATATTTTCACAGACGTGCCTTTGGGAAAGTCCCTCGAGCCTCTCGCTGCATGATATCACCCATTTAATGTGGTTTCTCCTTATTTTCAACGCCTCTAATGTTGTTCTTCCACAAACAAAAGATCAGACAAGGGCTGACAATGCCAGTGCCATTTGCAACTTTTGATCAGACATATTCTCGATTAGAAGTAGCTACATTAAACCGTTTAAGTGAGTGGAATGGTAGGCAAACGCTACTTTGTTTCAGGAATCAGGTCTCACACAGGCGCAGAACGTTACGTGCTAGTTGCCCGTCGGCTGTCGTGTTTGCGGTGTGTTCAAATGCAACTTTTTGGCCCCGACACATGAGATGTGAGGTGATGCATCGGTCAGGTTCTAGTTGCTGCTAGTCCCTTCTGGTTTTCCTGGTGTTTCTCTACCTTTAAACACCTCTGTGCATTGGAAACAGTCTTGGATGGCATCAGCAGTATCAGCAGACCAGAGTAACAGTGTTTTCTTACAGGAGCAGAATAGCTTCAGGCATAGACTGTAGCCGGAAAAACAAGCAACAAGAGAGATAGAATTAACATTCGTGAATTCAACTGCTAGAATTAATGTTAGTGATTTGAGCTGCAGACTATTTTAACATTTCAACAGAGAACCAGTTTAGAACATTAGAAACAACTTTTGGAGAATGACTTCTACTTTTATACTTTAAAGACCATGTAATTTCTTACTTTGACTTGAGTAAAGAATTTGAAACGGTACTTCAACATCTACCAGAGTATATCCAAAGAATAATTGTATTTTACTTGAGAAAGGAATTTGTGTACTTCTACCACCTCTTGATATTAAAAACATTTCTAGTGTTGTTTGTTTGTTTGTTTGTTTGTTCTTTGGGGGGTGGGTGTAATTAATTGAATTTCAAAACATTTATATTTTTTTACTATGCATGCGAATGAACAGACAGAAGAGATATGGGTCACCTCACCTCACAGTGCGCCACGGACAACCTTTGGCCAAACACACTGGACCTCCGAAGGCTCCTGCAAGACCATTATCCCCTGGAGATGGATGATCTTCCTGAAGCAAATTAACAGGCACAAAGTCTCACAACCAATCCAGATCCAGCATCACAGCCCAGTGCAGGAAGTACTGACACCAATCATGTTACAGTTGGAAAACCATACATTTCAAACACATCTTACTACGAGAGGCAGGACCTGTCTATTATGCCAAGACCATCTGCTACCTCAACAGCTTATTTCAAAAGCGTTCACACTGCTCAATGAAGAGGTGCACAGACAATCTGTTATTAAGAGTCAGGCCCCTTAAAGCACCAATCACTAGGCTCTTAACCATCCCCTATAGTTTCATTTGCTCACTTTAATCACGTTTTCCCGCACACAATTTGCATAAGTAAAGTAAGCACAACTTTATGTCTAGCACCTTTCAGGACAAGTTTCCCACAAAGTGTTTCACAAGTTAAAACATAAATGGCCTAGTACACAGTGAAAATACAATCAACACATACTGTATAAGTGCATCACAAATCAAAAACATAAAAAGATAATGACACTACAGTTAATAGCCTACGATGCAATTTTTAAGCCCCAGTAATCATAGTCTTGCTCCATAATGCTCATAACTTATTTTATGTATCTTATTATGCAATGTAACCAGTGGCCCGAAGCGCTGCTAGACACACATCGTGCACCATCATCTCCAGCCATACAATGTTTCATGATGTGGACACACATACCGGTAACTATAGGCCCTAATACCCCTCCCTGGGCACAGGCTGCTGACAAGGGCTTTCCAGCCATTTCTGTGCTGAGCTTTCCGTTTCAGCTGGCTCCAGGTATAGCCCATCTTTTTGGTGTCTGCTCCAAGGTCCTGGCGCCAGGTGTTTTGCAGCCGTCCCCTCCTCTTCCTTTCTGAACAGACATAGTGGTTAATATTTGTGAACTGATATGTAGGCTACAACCTACCTTGTCTAATGTGCATTGTATTGTACTCTTATACGAGGTGCTGTGACCCTAAGCGGTGTAGACCCACTGCATGTGTTGCAATGTAAACTGTTGACATGTCTGCAGTCTGCACCAGTGCCCCCAAATGACACCTGTAAAGTATTGCAGTTGGCGAATGTGATTCTAACCCCTTTCTGGTGAACTGGTTCTCAAAGTCGGGTCCGGGGTCACCCAGGGGTCGTTCAGGGGGTTCCCAGCAAAAAGGGGAATACTTTATTTTCACTATAACTTTCACTATTATTCCATCCATAAGTAAAATAATGACAGGACGTATGACTAATTGGTCATGGGTTTATACAACTTCTGTAATACATCTAAAAGCAAAGATCTATCAGATGGGAGATCCTGGGACACAATCTTATCAAATGGGGGTCCCTGGAAATTAGAACATGTTGGACCATGTCAAAAGTTTGAGAACCACTCTCTGTGAAGTGATTTTGATTCTTATTGGAATGAATAGGCAAACCAGATATGACCAGATTGTGTATCTCTGAGGGTCTAAGCAAGTTAGCCAGCTAAGTTAGGCTAATCAAAAAGCTATTAGCTCAGTTCCCACTTTGGTTACTGCAAGCTAGGTCTGCATCTTCTAACCTGGCTTAACTTCGCTGTATGGAGGACCACTTGTTTTGAATGGCAACCGAACTTGCATCAGTAGGCTACTTGGAGAATTTATAAGCTCTATATTGATTACACCCATAGACTGTACATATTACATCTTACCTGTCTGTCTTGTCTAACTTTTTCTTCTGTTGTGCTGCTACAATATGCATTGTGCTGCTTTAACCAAAAGATGGCGCCTTTTGTCCAGCACTCCAGCAAGCACGACCAGCACAGGGGTGAATGGAGAATAAGACACAAAACTGCCATGTAACGTTAGTATCTTCGGACAATACGGGTGTGTAGGCTGCTATTAAGACGACTGTTCACAGAGTTTTAGAAAATCAAATGTTAAAAGCACGGAGGAGTCACAGACTGTTGTTTAGAAAGCATGTCCTTGTCAACGGGAAACGCTCGTGAGCCCGCTGCATCATGGGACATGAAGTCCAGCGTTTCATTCTGCCTACTAGTGCTCAGGTGCAGGGAGGGAGTCTGCAAGCGAGAATACTCAGCTATACACTGGCTAAAGATGACGCTATATATGGGGCTTTTACATTCTCCACGCAATTCATTCCGAGGTTTTGGGGCAAATATATGTTTGGACTCTATGTTAATTATCCCCATCTATCTCTCTCCCTCTCTTAGAACTGGGCGGTGCCTGTGTGCTGGCTGGCTGTCTGCAGTAACCTCGCGTCACCAGGCTCTTCTCGGTGACTTCGCCTCCCAGCACAGTGCTGGCCTGCTGGGCGATTCTAGGATCAGGGACTGCCCCTAATGAGAATTTGACATGCGATGTTGTGCATTGCAAAAGTGTTCGATAGCCCCCCCACCCCCCTCCCCTAACTAAAACACATTGGATAGCATTCATAGCTACTGTACATTAGCCTAAAACTTGTGGATATTTTAATTTACAACAATAATACTTGGAATGAATTACTAGCTAGTAAGTAACATTGAGTTTAACCTCTTTCACTTTGAAAAACCTCAATTCAATTAGGTAGCCTACACAATCTTACCTTCATAAGCTCCCCGATGAGTTGGGTGCATTGAGATATAGGTCGATGGTTGGGTGGTCTATTTAATAATAATGGTTCAGAATGAACAATCATAATGACCAGAACAGTTAAACCAAAAAGTGATATACCAAGCAGATATTCTTATCGCCGCCCTATAAAATTGAGTAAGTGGGCTCTGTTTCAATTTTTGTCCCACTGATGTCACAATGTCTATGACATCATCATTGATGTCATCAGTCACAAAATCTTAATATGACATGACCATTCATCATGACCATGATGAGAAAGAAAGAAAGAGAAAGATAAACTTCAGTATCAATAACTTAGAAATTGGAGATTTGTGCGATTTTTATAAGGGTTAGGGTTACATACATACATACATTTTTCGAATGGTCTATAGGTGACTATACATTCTGGGTCTAGCTTAGAGAGTTTCAGACGTCTATGATTATCCTAGAGCTCACAGTAGGCCATTTCATACAGTCTTCTTCTTCTTCTTTCGGCTGCTCCCGTTAGGGGTCGCCACAGCGGATCATCTGTTTCCATCTCTTCCTGTCCTCTGCATCTTCCTCTGTGGGGCCAACCACCTGCATGTCCTCCCTCACCACATCCATAAACCTCCTCTTTGGCCTTCCTCTTTATCTCTTGCTTGGCAACTCCATGGTCATTTCCTATAAGGTCAAGTAAAACACACACACACACACACACACAAACCCGCTGTCATCACATCGAAACGGTTACTATGAGGCCATTATTATTTCATCCCACATTAATCCAATTGGGCTCTTTAGATTCACAAGAGTCTCAGCTTTGTAGCCATGCCCAATTTCTGTTAAACGTAGATGAAAATTTACACCCAAATCTGAACAGCATTCGGCTGTATAATGTCATACAGGCTCATGATGTAAGCCGCAATGCAATCTGGGAGAGAGACAAAACGTAAATACAGCATTTTAATTTAATACTTATTTACATGTCCTTTGCTGTACAAAAACAAAGCATCATGGGATGTTGAAAGTGAAGGAAACAAACTTAGAGAAGAAAAATTGACCTAAAGCTTTGTGTGCTTCATTGAAAATCTGAAAGATCAAATCCAGAAAGAAAAGAAAGTGAGTGTGTGTGTGTGTGTGTGTGTGTGTGTGTGTGATGGATGTAAGAATTGTGTTGTGTTTGCTCCCCTATAGGTTGAATGTTTCGGGACCTATACACTTTTGTCAGCTTTTAATTATCTGTGAGATCTCTTGGCTGTGGTATGTCATTGTATCTGGTGGCTACCTCCCATTTGTGACAAATCAGCCTCAATGGCAAGCAGCACCTGTGCGTTTTATTAGGTCCATCTTTTCTCTGTAGAATCTCCTTGGGCTCTGAGGGCTAGAAACCTGAGCTAGAAATGTGGGTTCGGATACATTGTGTTCCTCCTCCATTTTCCTCCTTTATTACTTTTGGACATGTGGCATCAGATGAAATTGTCCACGGTGGCAGTGCAGAAATGAAATGGTCTGGATCGCTGCCCAAATTCACACAATTAAATGCAAGCCCAACCAAAATGACAAAATCCGACATAGAAATGACATAAAGAAAACACAACTAAGGTGACAAACTCATTAACTTTCACTTTTTATATGGATTTGCTTTATATTAGTGTGCATGGTGTCTGGTCATTGCTACAACATCCCCCTGCTCCATTCAAGGACACTTACACAACCCTCTCTTGGACTCCTGAGATGGATAAAGAGGGAAAAATTAGCGTTCAGCTGTTTAGTCACGCTAGAGTGTCTCTCATGACCTTGTCTGTTACTTACATTTAACCAGGGAGTTTAATTAAGATTTGCATTAATGGCAGCCTGTCACAAATGTACTGTCACTTTATTTCAACCTGTCTTGCCCCACTGTATCTCCCTATTCCATTAGCTCCCCTGCACTCTATTGTGAAGTCAAGTGCTGTTATGGCCACAGGATGGATTTATTATGCATCTTCACCCTCTCTGTTTCCAAGTCACCCTGTTTGCCTTCCTCAGCAAGATGTTAGTTTTGCTGAGTCACTGCAGCACACACACACACACACACACACACACACACACACACACACACACACACACACACACACACACACACACACACCCCCTATATAATCTTGCACACTGATTCTGCATACAGTCAACTATAATAATGTTTGATCAATTATCTTTTCAAAGATCCTTATAACTACTACTTCTTCTTCTTCTTCTTCTTCTTCTTCTTCTTCTTCTTCTTCTTCTTCTTCTTCCTCTTTTACATTCCTCTTCTCCAGTGCTTCATGTTAGCAATTCTGTTGATCCTGTGTTAGGCAGGAGCTGTCTATGTTCACAATCCCTTCCAATCAGAATGGCAAGCTTCTCTTACTTTGGTTTGCCGTAGTTGACCTTCCTCACTTGCATGCAGTGCACACCACAGTGCACTGAGTGGTTGTGTTGTGTAAGTCTAAATTGGTTTGCATTTGTCTCTGTGGACTAGAATCCAGCTTATGGAGAGAGTGAGTGCAGAGGCCCACTGCTCTGCTTGTAGGGCTCTGGGTGCATTAGCTCTGCCATAATACATATCCATATTCATTAGATGGAAATTCACTACTGCACAGACCAAACACTGCAGGCTATTTTTCTGCTTTATGAGCCGGTTGCTTATTTTGTTTAATTGTTTGTATTACTGAGGGAGCTGAAATGAGACAGAATGCAGAAAGGCCAGAGCCCATTTTGACAATGCTCTTGGGATTATGGAGCTGTTCCTAGGCAAATGGATGTTTTAAATGTGTCGGTGTTAGTGGTTTATGTTAAACGGACAGGGTGTTGTTCTTGCATGGAGTTGCTGTTACTAATGATAGCAAAAATGTCAGTGAGGAAAGACTGTCAAATCTCAAGTGCTGTCTATGACACACACCACCCTGTCCCCTGCATCCCACTGTTTCTACCTTCCACTGTTCACTGAGTATATAAGGCTGTTGCCATAGATACCTTTCCCCTACTAGTTGTATCCATAGAAACTGTCTTCTCTCTCAGAGAGATTGAGAGAGAGAAAGAGAGAGAGAGAGAGAGAGAGAGAGAATGTTTGCAACAGAATTACCATATGAACTCTTGAACTCTCCTCACTGCTGTTTTCCCTCTCCATGCTGCAAGATGAAACTCAAAGAGAGAGACTTAAATTATCTTTTAGAAAGGACCGAGAGTGAGAAGTATCAGAGAAAATATACAAGAAAAGGAATTATACTGCTTGATATAAATCTATTGAACACTTGGCCATTTGAAAATTCCAGGATTTCTAAATTACCTTTCGGAAGGTGTATGTGTGTCTGTCTGTCTGTCTGTCTATCTATTAGGGGTGGGGGAAAAAATCGATTCACCTAAGTATCGCGATTTTTAATGTCACGATTTTTTGGATCGATCTTTTATTCCAGAATCGATAATCGCAAATTAAAAAAAAAAAAAAAAAAAAATGTTGGGTGCTTGCAGTCAGGCCACTCACTGAACAGCAGGCCAGGCGCCGCCTACTGGTTTACTAGTGGTTTTATTACTTTATTAGTTAGTCTGAAGTAATAATTACACTTCAGGGTTAAAGTGGGTGCATCTCATTGTAAAATTGGACTTCAAACGGCCCAAATCTGGCTTCAAACGGCCCAAATTTCACGCGCGTTGGCCCATATCGGCCTGGCCTGCTTGGTATCTAATGCCCGGCCTGAATTATGATCCTAGTCCGCCCCTGTTTTTAACTATATCGCCCAGCCCTACTCATGATATATAATATACAGTCTCTAGTGTATGATTCAACTTTTCCCATGTTCTAATCTAGTGTAAAAAAGCAAACAAACTGAAAAAATAAAAGAAAAAAATAAACAAAAATCGCAATAAATCGTAATATCGAATCGCAATAATCGTAGAATCGCAATACTTAAGAATCGCAATATAAATCGAATCGGCACCCAAGAATCGTGATAGTATCGAATCGGGAGATAAGTGAATCGCCACAGCCCTACTATCTATCTATCTATCTATCTATCTATCTATCTATCTATCTATCTGTATATATTTATTTATTTATGAGCTCACTATTTAACTAAAATGTTGTCTTTCATGCATTATGTGAAATTTTATCATGGAGATTATAAGTCCACACTTTAGATCTATAGAATTGTATAAGATGGGTGATCTTTCAGAATTTATACAAGCTAGTTTATGTACTGACTGCATCAAAAGTATTGGGGAACGATGATGTTGCATTTTATCAAGGCCACTATGATCGATGTGTCTCCTATGTGACATCCCCCCCCCCCCCGAAAAAGAACTTACCCACTGGGACTGAATCAATCTACTTAGCCACTCTCTGAAATTAAGTTTAGGTTGGGTCTGAAAGCTTCATTTCACTAGGGACTGTTTGGACCATCTGTGGCCCGCTAAGGAGAAGCCAGAGACTAATGTGAGGCAGGTCACTCAGCCTGTCTCTCTCATCTCTGTAGGGACTTATTTGTGACCACTCGTCAGTGCAGAGAGAGGGAGAGGGATGATATAAGACTGAGAGCCTAAAGCCTGTAGATGGTCTGTCTGTCCTCCTCTCACTGATGCCACAAGATGTGCTCTCTCTCCATCCAACTTGAGAGATTAATTCTCTTTGTATAGACTGTCTTCGTCATCAGCCTTTGTGTGTCTCTCTGGAACAAAAACCCTTCTTCGTGAGCAGAACTCTAGGCTTCAATTCCATTAATCTGTCATTTAAAAAAATAAAATCACATTCATTGCACAGTGTGTCAATAATACAGGTGAATTGCATGCTCTTATCTTAAAGGTTACCATTTAATGCCCAAACAAAGCTATTAACCACCTTTAATAATATTCTGTAATGTTCTCTAATACGCTGTTTTCTCCAGGAAACATATGTGTATGTGTATCATTTTGACTGAACATATTTTTGTAGTAAAAATATTGGAGACAGGGAGAGACAGAGAATATAATATTGGAAATCAGACTGTATTATTCAGGCGTGACAAATGTATCTACACATTTTTACATATTTTAACCCCTCCCCTCTAAAAAGAAATACTCCTAAGACAACGGACCCAATCTCATTTTTAAGAAAGAAAACTTTATTAGTGATTTATAAACAAAACACATTACCACTGTATCCATTTAGGTACAATAAAAGTAAAATAAAGCAAGAAAATAAATGAAATTCACTACTTCACCATTACAGTTGATGAGTGGGTGTACAAAAAGGGTTTGACAACAGATCTGTGCGGATCCAGTTAGGATGGCACATTGCCACCATAGTTCACCACCATACATAGGGAAAGAATGACAGCATGAACGCTCACTAAACACAAGCATACACTACATATACATTTTTTACATTGGAATATTTTTTCAGTCATTTTTATTTTTTTTGTTGAAAGTAGAGTGAAAGGGAAGAGATAGCTCATCATAGGATCATACATATTTCAGCTACAATATTACAGTGAGTGTTAGTTAGACCGTCATGTCAAAGCCAGACACAGAATGATCTTTTTTCTTTGCTTGTTCTCAAAAACAGAAATCATATTTGGTAAAAGAAAAAAAACATTGCGTTCAAGGGTATCACACTATAGCATACAAATATCTAAAGAGGTTTAGTTGATGCCATACAACACCACCATCTGTGGAGTGTGAAGGGAGTAGTGTAGAGGACGCTTGGCAGAGACAAAAGTACATACAAATATCTCCTGTGCGAGTCATGAAGTAAAATGACGATAAAAAATAATAAAATCATAGCCATCTATCTATTTATATATATATTTCTCTATATAGTATGTGTTTCCTTTGAGCAGTACATGCAGCAGCCACTTAGGGGAGTGACATCATATTGAGCCGCAAAACTTTGGGGGCGTGGCAACAAGTTACAGGCAGGGAGGGGAACCAATAGAAGCAGGTCTGAGGCATGTCTCCGCCCCCTTACAAAACCTCCTGAGAGAGGATTGGTGGGATAGAGCTGTGGGATGGGAACCCCTAGATGCCCATATTATTCTTATTTTTGCAGTTTCATTTACTAACGTAGAGACAATCTATGAAAAAGCCTACGCTACATTTACAGCGTACATAAAAGCCAATATGTGACTCAACAATCCTAAACAATCAATTTGGAGAAGAATCACTTTATCCTCTGGTACATGAAAGCGAAGGGCCAGCCCACGGCCCTGTCTCCTCACTTCGGGCCAGACCTCCGCCCCTGTCTTCTGCCCCATCCCACCTGGTCCCCTCTCATCAGTGACTACAAACAGGAAATGAACAGCGTACTGTAGTATTCACAAGTTAAAAGCACTGAACCGTTTTGCACTTAGAGAGACGTCTGACAAGAGTTCACGGCACAGAGCTCCGACTGGGCTTCCCCAGGCCTTGTCCACATTACTCCATGCTGTTGCCAGCACACCACAATGTTCAGAGTAGGCCATTCCCAGGACTGTTCCTGAGCAGGGGATCAGAGCGGGGTAGTCTATGCCAATGGCCAGAATAGGATAGTGATTAAGGGTAAGGGGGGGGGGGGGTATGACAAGCATAAGAAAGTATAGGTATTGTCTCCTCAGAGAACAATTAAAAGATATAGAGTTCACACATTTCGTCACATGAAGAGGCAGCGGGCTGGGAGAAGGTGGGGGAAGGGCAGTTGGGTCATGGGGAGGAGAGGGTAGGTAGCTTGTGGTAGCTTATAGGCTAAGTACGGCGAGGTGAGCAGTGGTAAGATCAGGGTATCAGGTAAGGACTGGTTGCTACCAAACATTCAGAGCAGAAAGCGTCAGGCCTTTGCTGAGTGGAAGGCGGAGGAGAGCAGGTATTATCAAAAGCTTGAGACCCTCCTGGTGTTCTACAAGGTTCCATCAGAGTCCAGAGACTGAAGGCCGAGTCACAGGACTCTCCTCTCCGTGGTCCTCAGAGAAGAATTTCAGGTATCTTCTCATCTCTCCACCTTTCTGTTGCTCTCTGCATTAAGCAGGCGGGGTTCTTGCTAGAGAGGTAACTCTCTGTGTCCTTTTGAAGATGCAGTGAGCAGACAAGGAGTGACTGCAGAGGATGCTGCTTCCATCCTGAGAGGTGATGTACACATTTACACCGCAAAGGAGACTGCAGGGCAAAAAGCGTGCAGAGTCTATTTATAAGCACATCTCATTGCAGATGTTTGGTTGATTTTATCTCCTTTTTATCTCTAGGACTTCAGTGTTTTCAGTGTCCACTTCATCATGATACGTGTGTGTATCTGTGTTTGCATATTTGAGTGTGAGTGTGTGTGTGTGCGTGTGCGTGTGTGTGTGTGTGTGTGTGAGAGAGTATGTGTGTGTGTGTGTGTGTGTGTGCGCGTGCATGGGTTTTCATTGCAATCTCAGGGAACACTGTTGGTAAACACAGAGGAATCTGCAGCAGTGTCGTATTAGCCTTAGTTTCAGTGACTCTCCTGTGCTATTTACAAGTTGTGTGTGTGTCCAGCTGCATATCACATAACATGTCATTCAATCTTTGTGTTTCTTCTGGTCACTTTCTTTTTTCTTGACATGTCCCTTTTTCTCGTTGTGGTCAGCTGGCACAGGGCATGTTGTTGTTGTTGTTGTTGTTGTAGTACAAAGTCTTCTCTCAGAGAGAATGGTTTACACGTTGCGGTTGGGGAGGGGTAAGACAGAGGTGCCAACGTGCCCGGGGGGTGAAAGGGTGAGAAAACAGATGAGCAACGCAAGCAGGGTCCTTTGGAGACATGATTTGGCTCAGGGTGCATAGGCACAAGGGGGCATGGAGGAAAACCAATCATTTTATCATCATCAAGGCAAGATTAGTAATTGATCTCAGCAAGAGATTCGAGGTGAAATACATCTTGATAAGGCCAGGTTCACAACAGAGAGAGCTTTAGAATATTAAGAGTGAAAATATGTGATAACGTGGAGCTGGGAAATCTATATTTGTCATATTTTCTTTTTGCCCGGTGGACTTTGGTTGGTACCTCTGTTTTAACAACGCCCTTTCCTTCTCTATTCCTTCTCCTCCTCCTCCTCTACTCATCCCCGTCATCTTTGCCCTTATCCTTCTTATCTTTCTTTTCCTTCTTCTTCTTCTTCTTCTTCTTGGCCTCCTCTTTCTTTCCAAAGCTGATGAAGTCGCTCTTGTCGTCGTCTCCCTGGTTCTGTCTAATGGAGATGATGGCGGGGGAGCCGGGGATGATGAAGGCCTCCGGGGGAACCTCGCCAGGTTTCAGATGTTGTGGGGGGGCGCCAGGCGCTCCTGGTGGCCCGTAGCGGAAGTGCCAGCTGTTGCTGTCCACGCCGGCTCCCATTGGGGGGGACACCTCTCCATCTGCACCATCTGCAAGTAACAGAGAGAGAGAGAGAGAGAGAGAGAGAGAGAGAGAGAGAGAGAGAGAGAGAGAGAGAGAGAGATGATGGGTTATTATTTACCAACTTTTCATTTTCATCAAACATATATGGCTATTATGTAATGATGAACTCATTAGAAGATATCACTGTACCATACTTGTCTTGGTCTGTGGTCATAGTCATGGTCAAATGTGCTCATGTTGGTTATACTTCCACACGCACTAAATAGAGATTTAAAGAGCTAGAGGTCTCAGGCTGTAACCACATATTGTTCAATGCTGACAGTTCTGTGTGTGAAAATTCTGACTGCAGCAAGAGTTCACTGATCTCCACAGCGGCCATTGTGATGTCCTTACAGTCACTAATCGCAGGCATTAAGTGTGGAACAGCCATGACATTCTACAGAGGAGGGGAGGTGGTGAAACCTAGTGGGAGGTTTCAAAGAGGAGGCTGTTAAGCTGCAACAAATCAAAGACTCCCTCCTGGCCGCGGCTAACGTCCTGGACCACTTGTCGGATAAGACATCAAACCCTCCATCATGATGCTGGAGGCTGGGGAAGGTCAGGGAGGAAAGCTGTGCTAGTTTAATGGAATTTAAATAGACTGCTCACACACAACTACATCCATGCTTTGGAAGGAAGCCCAAATTCAACTTACATCACGGGCATGTGCCAGATCATAGCAGCACAATGTGATGACACACTGTGCTCTTTGTGTGTTTGCTCAACTGTGTTGCTACAAATGTTACTCATTTCGTTTGGCCAGCTTACTGCTGGGTTTCCAAGGTACTGCTGCCACAGTGGTCAAAGTGGGGGCCTTTCCCCTCGTTGCTGCCACCAGATTACTGCAGTACTGCCGCAGCAAGGTGGCCAGATTCAACCAATAACATCTGTATAATGTTTTGTTGTTGCTGTTGTTGTTTTAAGCCAGCCAACTCTCTCATAAGGTGTCTGGGTGGCCCATTGTTATTTGTTTTTGCTATTGCTGATCGCTGCGCTGCATACTGGCACAAAGACAAATTCCTCGTTTTGTAACATTTTTACTCACTATGGCTATTAAATTAATCTTGAATCCTCCAGCTGCACAGGTTAATAACATCTCGTTAATTAACAGACATGTGAGCCTTTCATCATTGCCACCAGTCACTCTAGTTCTCCCTGAAGCTGTTTGCAGACTGTGTGATTATGATCATCTATTGCATTCACTTGATGTCAGCCCACATTTCTGACACTAACAGAACTTTGGCGGAGCGGCTCTTAGCTATCCTTGACCTTGTCATACTGAACGAACAAAGACTGCCAACTATTGTGCATGATGACAGATTTTCCTAGGCGTGAAAAATTGGTATGGGACGGATACAATAGCACAGTCTGCATTCACCTTTTAGTCTCTAGAGCCCCTGGCTGACTGACTGCAGCAGAATAACAACTGTCACAGCGCCTGGCAAGCCATCAAGCTGCTGAAGCAGACAGACATCTCTTCCACACAAGTAAATAACACCTATATTGGAGTATGTGAATAAATAACTCCTTATTCAAGATTAAAGATGACGCTGGAAAGTTAGTTCAGTTAATGGCAGACCTGACTACATTTAGGGTAGTGTTCAGAACTTTACACACTTGTGTGTGTGTGTGTGCTTGTGCCAGTGTCTAGTAACAAAACGAAACACATGATGACCTAGTTGCAACACTTTCCTCGCATATTGCTTTTATTCCTCTCCTTTTTCGGAGTTCTTTCCAGGGCAGCTGGTAAAGAAGACCATGTTCCCACACTGTCTCACACCTCTTTTACCCGACCAGCTCTGCATATTCTGTCTACTTTCAGTTTCAATTTTCCTCATACTCAAAATGGCCTGTCATCCCAAATATAGTGGCCTACATTCTGTAGAGAAAGGGAAAGTTGGACCCACAACTGTAATTGTAAAAATATGAATGTAGTGTAGTAGGGACTATTAAGGCAAGGTCTGTCTCTTTGCAGAGGGGCAGCAGTAGTTCAATCAGTCAGCTGAAATTCAGATACAGATCATGACGACTTGGGTGGTACTGCAGATAGTGATTGAATGGCTGAGGCATTCGTACACATAATCTCTGACTCTGATACACATAAATTCAACATTGTGCGTGTGTGTGTCAGTGTATTAAAATGCTACATTGTGTTTGTTACTAACAAATAAATATCAATTTGTGAGATATGACAGCATTTATAATACATTTTCTCTCATATTATATACTCCTCTCTTATTCTCAAATTGCCGCCATGCTGCTGGTTCATAAGGGGAAAAGTGAATGGGATTTTACTATGGGGATTTCAGGTAAATGCATGAAATAAGGTCTGTGTATAACACAAGCTTATGGGAGTGGAAATGTGTGTTCAGCAGGATAATCTTCACAAAGGAGGACCACTTTTATGACTTTTGAAGCGTGAGTATGTTTTTTTTAAACATGATTTTCACGCAACGCTTCAAAAGTCATAAAAGTGGTCCTCATTTGTGAAGATTATGATTACTATTGTGTTAACCACAGACCTTATTTCATGCATAAATCCCATTCACTTTTCCCCTTACGAACCAGCATGGCGGCGATTTCTGGGTAGGTCTACAAAAATACGTCATCCCTGCAGTACTCTATTTCACCTTCCCAATCCCCACCTCTCAGTGAGACCTGCTCACAGTGGGAGATTCTGGGAGTAAATCTGTGGCAAGCCTAACGTCTCCTGCTTGGCATACAATCCTAATCAGTACACACTGCTGCAGAGGCACCCGCCCCTCTGTCTGCAGGGAAGCTGCCCAGGCCCAGTCAGTCACAGTGCCGTATTCTGAACCACAACATCACCAGTGGAAGCAATCTCACCCACTGTGTGTATAGAAACACACTGGCTCTAGCACAGATGATATGTTTTATTCCCTCTGATGTATTGAAAAACGAGACCCTCAGGCCACTATACAAGAACTAAATGGGCCACGCATTTGAAGTCTTCCACATCACAACATCATAATTGCCATAACTGCTTTCTTTCACAGATTGCAACAACACAGCTGCAAGAGTTGCAGACTAGACTGAGTTTGACACCGAGACAGAGAAGATGAGGACAGGGAGGGAGGGCAGATCCAGTTGTTGCTTTCTCCACATCTAGACACACAGAAAGATTATTTTACAATGGGTGAGACTTCCCCCAGTTAAGAAGTCCTCATCCGACTCCCCCAGCAGTAATATGACCCTGATTCTACACTCTCAAAAGCAAGACAAAAATAGAGAGTAATCATGGACTGCTGGCCGTGGTTTGCTCTAAAGTGTCCCCTTTCTTGCCTTTAAGAAATTGCCTATGTAAAACAATGAAGGAATTTGATGAGACACCAGTGCCCCCGATGCAAACTTAGAGGCCATTTACACCTGGCACTAATGTGTTTTCTGTGATCAGATTGTAATCGGATAGTGCTTGACCACATTAACCCGATTGCATTTACACCTGGTATTAATATGTGTCTCCAGTGTCCACATTGAGATCCCATTGCGATCTGTTCAGGCAAGCTCCATAGGGTAGAGTGGCAGTGGCGACTGTTGTTGTATGTGGTTTGAGAGGACACATTGCATTTACACTTGTGTTCAATGTGGTCACAATGCGTCCCTGACCACCTCCAGAGGTGGTTTGGCCGATCAGATCGCGACACGTCCTCAATGTGTCTTGGGGCGTTTGCACGTGTACTTTCAAGTGGTCGGATTGCAATCTGATCACAGAAAACGCATGTTAGTGCCAGGTGTAAATGGCCTCTTTAGATCCCTCAACAAAACAGCACCCCATGTGCTGAGTCATGTTGCAAGCAGACAGATAGAAAAGGGCAGGGCAGGGTCTCTTACACAGGGTCAAAGACATTATTCAAAAAATAATAACAGGTAATGTGACAGTGACATACAGTAGCCTACTAAGCACTCTGAAGTCCAATCCTGTCAGTGCATCTGTGTAAAAATCAAAAAGGTCACACTATAACACGCTTCTCTACACATGGATATTCCTTTTGTACTCGTTTTATACATTTCTAACAAGATATATGATTTTGACCTCGCCCTCCTGGGTGATTTGGACAGCTGGGTGATTTACCGGTCTGTCACTACCTGTCTGTTGTATCCTTCCTGTCTGTCTACTTGTATGTCCTCCTTGTCTCTTCTCATTTTCTTCCTGTCTTCATCCACCCTTCATCTTGACTGTGCGTGTGCTGCTCTGCCTGTTTTCCCCTTCAGGATGGTAACAGAGGCACACGCCTCACCCAGCAGCGCTCATTTCCACACAGCCATTGCTTCTATCTGATTTGTCGATTGCTGTTGCAGAGCAAAAACTCTCTCTCTCCTCTCTCTCTCTCTCACACACCCCTCCCTCCTTTCCCATGCTCTCTCTATCGCTCATTTCGCCTGACCTTTCATGTAATCTAGCGTGAAAACTCTGCAAGCCAACACCCGTCCCTGCCAGTTATTGACGAAGCCTTGATCACGCCTATCAATGTTTATGGTAACATTCATGTGATTGGTAGTTCAATAATTAGTCCATCAGCGATCACTATAGCAGGCACATATTAGAGACACGCATGATTTGTTTTGATTTTTCATAGTGATGACCATTGCCTCTCTCCATTGCTCTCTCTCTCTCTCTCTCTCTGTATCTGTATCTGTGACTCACTCTCTACATTCAACCCCTGTCTGGTCTGCCTCCGTAATTACAATTAAAATCCTATAGTGACGCAAGCTACTGTAATCTATAACTTTACAGTCTGTGATGATCTCTGTATCTTTCCTTAAGTCTGACCTCCATAGCCTTCGATCCGTCTATCAGTTGCTGCGTGACAGTCCTCTCTCTCTCTGTGTGCGTGCGTGTCTCCTGCTCTCCTCTATGCTGCTCAAGGTTTTCACAGCTACTTAAATCATCCCGAGCTCCATTTTGCCACGTCTACTTTATTCACCCCCGTGTCTCGCCCTGCCGGCTGGGCCGCAGCGCAGTGCAGTCTTACATAACGAGCCGAGGAGGAAGAGGTGTCAGGAAGTGCAAGGATGCAGATATGAAACACGATCCTCGCCACCAAATGCAAGCGAGGGAGGTAAAAAAAAAGAAAGAAAAGGGCTGAAAAGATCCTGAAGGTGCAGTTTCTTTTAGGGGGGGGGGGCACTGCAGTGCTGGAGAAATCTGCGATTGTTATGATAGCCAACCCTCAGCTGGGACCACGCCCTTCCCTGAGAAAACACCTGTGCGCTGCTTGTGTTCTGTGCTGTGCATGTTTTTGTGTGTTTGCGCATTTGGATAAAAACACAAATTTGACTCAAAATCGAATTCTTATTCATGCATCTCTGTGTTTTCATCGCTGTGCTTGGGTGGTGGTGATAGAAGAACGTATGTGTGTGTCTGCATCAATTAATTAGCATATAGGCCTATTCCCCAAACCGGTAACAGTTAAAAAAAAAAATGTGTTGAGGGTATAAATACATTTGTGCTCCCTGGGTGTGAGATTTTAACAGCAATTATAAATAGTGTACCTCCTCCACATATGCATATTTGAATGTAGAGCTCTGTGTGTGTGTTCGCGGGCGCAAGTGCGTGCGTGTGTGTTACATTTGTTTCATGCCAGGTTGCACACCTTGGTGTCTGATCCCAGCTGGATCATGTGGTAGATGGTGGAGACAAGATATCTCAAGAGACAGTACTAAAATTCACAAAAATACTGGTAGATGACAGCAGTGACTGACTTGAATGAGGACGAAACTGTCACATGAAAATAGAGATTGGGAGAGAGAGAGCGCGGGGGAGAGAGAGAGAGAGAGAGAGAGAGAGAGAGAGAGAGAGAGAGAGAGAGAGAGAACAAAAGGATGGGAACAAAAACTGTGACAATAAAGGAAAGCAAAGAACTGAAGTCAGGAATAGGAAACAGGAGGGATCTAGAAACATAATGAAAAGGTCCCTGACAGCTTCTAGACAGTTCTACCTTGCCTTTCCTATGTGTCATCCCACCACAAATCTTTTCAGATCACGCACGCACGCACACAGGCGCGCGCACGCACACACACACGCACACACACACACACACACACACACACACACACACACACACACACACACACACACACACACACACACACACACACACACACACACACACACACACACACACACACACACACACACAACTGAGAGAGTATACAGGCACAAGTATGACATCCAGCCTTGCATTTAGGTGATTCTGCCTCTATATCTTTTTGATCCACCCACCACATACTCATCTGATTTTAGCCAAAAAACATTTCAGTGGCCATTTCCTTGTCCAAACCCTATTCTTCCTGATGAGACTGGAAACAGTAAGGACTATCCATTTGGGTAATGAGTCATGGTCCCAAATAAGGCTGCATGATATGCCCAAAAAAAAATCATGTTGCGATTGTACAGACAGATATTGCGATTGTGATATGCGATACGATTTTAGTGGGAACGGCAATTTTTCTATTTCTTCTTCACACAAAAATAAAATAAAAATGTGATGCGATGTTTACTGGGGTCTGTACCAAACAAGCATGTTCCCTTACGTCTGGGGAATATAATTTGCAGGCCGGGCGTCTCTGTAACACGATAATGCTTAATTTATTTAATGCTATGCCGTGACACATTTTTCCTTTATCAAATAATTGCAGGCTCCTGCAATTTGGATATTGCACTTAGCCATATTTCGATTTCGATTCGATTAATTGTGCAGCCCTATAGTCCCAAATACTCAATAACAGTTCATAATATGCAAGCAACACAAGGATACATCGACAGATCAGTAGCCTCTTCTCCTTTATTCTACAGTATTTTCTCCATCATTTTACCCCTTATACCCCCCCCCCCACTTGGCATTTGCCCTCAACCCCTTGTGCTCATATTTGCTTTGCAGGTGCTAGCTGTTCACGATGCAGAAAACACTAAACCTGCCTCCACCTCTGCAGTAAAGCACAGTGTATGTAGGTCGTTCCCCTTCTCTTACTCAATCCCCCTCTCTCTCTCTCTCTCTCTCTCTCTCTCCCTCTCCCCACCTTCCCTTTACCCCTCTCACCACCAACTGTCTCCTGCTAAACATAGCCCTCCCTCCTCCTTGCTTTTCTTTGTAGCTGCGAGCAGCAGCTATAGCTCGCTCTGTCGGCTGGTCCACACACACAAAAATCACCCTTTTTGTCACAGTTTTCATCTATAGGAAGCTGAAATTTGGCATGGAGGTCAAGTGTGTGTGATGAGGTCATCTCAATTGGCTAAAAGAGGGCTGATTTCTGAAATGCAGGGTGGCAGAGGCAGAATAGGGCGTGTCCTGCCAGCCTGCATTTTGGAATTTTGCCGGTTGTGTGTGTGTGAGAGAGAGATAATGCATTAATGAGTGGATGCATGAATTTGTGCTTGTTTAGTTTGTGATGTGTCTCTACATGTCAGTCGCCACCCCTCCCTTTGTCTTCTCCTTCACCTGATACATACTATGTCATTCGGCTTTCCCCAATGGCCCCTTCCTTCAGTATCTTTTGTCCCACCCACCATATGCTCGCACTCCCCTCTATATAACACCCTCCACCCACCCTTCTCTCTCTCTCTCGCCCATATTCGGGGCCATGAATGGTTGCCGTGGAAACTACATCCTCCAGTGATGCGGTAGGACATAGGTATAGTCGTGGTGACAGTGCTTATCCTGATGGAGAATGGATGCTGTAAGCTCTCCCTCTCTCTGCCTGGTCTAGCCACACTCCCCTAGCAACAGTAGCCTCATACAGCCTTCTCTCTTTCCCTTGCAGTCCCTTCTGACTCTTTACTTATTGTCACTTTCTTCCCCTACAGCCAATGTCCATCTCTCTCTCTCTCTCTCTCTCTCTCTCTCTCTCTCTCTCTCTCTCTCTCTCTCTCTCTCTCTCTCTCTCTCTCTCTCTCTCTCTCTCTCTCTCTCTCTCTCTCTCTCTCTCTCTCTCTCTCTCTCTCTCTCTCTCTCTCTCTCTCTCTCTCGGGGGGGATGATTCTGATTCTCATTGAAACCCTATGTGCCCTTTGTTTAGAGACAGAGCCTGAAATGGAGAGAGAGAGAGATTGAAAGACAGACAGACAGACAGACAGCATGCAGAACCCTGATTTCATTAATGCGAGAGTCTGTTAATCTGGGTGTGGGCTGCACTCCATCTGTCACAGCGGGAGCAGCACACAAAGCAGGCAGCCGACGGCCAACACACACACACACACACACACACTCACACACACACGCACACACACACACACACACGCGCGCACATGGACACACACTCTAGAGAGGGAAGAACAGGGGCGTTGTCGTCGGCTCGGCTGTGGCTGCTTGTCTCACATCGAGGCAAAAAATAGACATAGGCAAAATAGGTATAACAGCCAGCTGGAGCTGTAAACGGTCCTGTCGACAAGTCAAACTCCCAGACACCAACTCTCGAGTCTAGACTAGACATTACGTTGAAATCATGCCCCGCCCCCCGCCGTTCACACACCCGCGGGTTCACACACTTGTGGCTACATCACAGCATCTACTGAAAAACATTTTAGTGGATCTTTAGATCACTTTAGATTCAATCATATCTGAAAAACAACCAGTCGAGTGTAATAAGTAAATGAGGTTTAATTGTTAAAAAAAAAAAACGAAAAGGTGAAAACCCTCTATACACCCGCCACACCTTCGTTGTGCAGCCAATGGCCATCAGACACTCACCGGAGTAATTCGCCCCTTCCGTTTGAGTCAAGATGGCGGCATAGCAGTTTAACTTTTAAGTTTTAATGCATCCATGGTTTAAACCACTGGAGAAGAGGCATCGTCCGTCACGCAGTGTATCCTTGCAGTAGCACGCCGGCCGGCGTAGTCCCTGGCCTTCTCGTGAGTTATTCCGCGGTCGTCGGCAGGGGAAGTACTCGGAGCTAACGCTAATTACGTCTTCTCGGTTGCACAAGCCTCCAAACATCCTGGACCAACACACAGACTTCACCCAAGCTGGCCTGCAACTACCGAATGACCTGACACGTCGAACAACGCGCTGGTACCGGACTGGAGGTAAATAATTCTGATGGCGTCAGAGGTTGTTTTGTTGTTGTTGCAAAGATCCACTATTGTCATTGGGAAGAGGAGTCACTCCGTGGGGAGAAAACCTCGATGATGATTGCCCAAAGATATTTTGCTAAAGAGGAGGTATCACTCTGAACGGAAAACTGAACGGGATTGAGCGAATATGTTTGCCAAAGATCTTTTGTTGGGAAGATGATTACTCTGAATTTATTATTTTAGCCCAAGGAGTGGGATTTTTCTGTTGGAATGAATTAGTTGGGTTTCCATCCACCTGTTTTTATGCGAAATTTCAAAATGCGCATTAAAATCCTGAGTGGAAACACCAGAAAATTCCATAAAACCTCAAAATATCGCAAAAAAGTTTTCTTGCTTGAGGGAGGCGGAAAAGTAAGGTGTATCGATAAAAGGAAATGCGATAAATGCAGTGGAAACAGCTTTAGCGAATCTGCAATCTGGGAACCCATCGGTTAAACAAAAAAAACACTATTTTTTTCTCTAACCTCTGGGGGCAGCCCCGTTTCAATGTGGTGCAACAGGAACTCAAGGGGTGCGGTCGGCAGTGGAAGAAAATCCCTTTCCGCTCCCTGCAAGCTCTGCCATTGGCTCCAACCGACCGGCTCTGCCCATTAATGGATTTATTTTCCGCTCCCTGCTTGTCGCTCTCAAATCCGTCCGTCGCTATGAAACAACAATAACAACTCTAGGTCGTTCTTATACCGCATTCAAGACAACTCGGACCGCCGTAAGTTTCAACACGGAACCTCCGGCGGTCCGAGTTGTCTTGAACAGGGTATTAGTAGCAAGTAGCAACTTGCTATACGCTGAAAATGGTAGGTTTTGACTACACACCGACACCAGTCACGTTCACTTCATTTTAATCGGGTAAAGCGCAGCATGCGTGCAAGTGCTGTTACACCCCTTTTGACGGAGTCTGCCGACAGATTTTCGATGCAAGTCGAAAGTCTGTCTCGAGAGATTAGCAAATCTGTAACCAGACTCCATTCAAAAACATGCCGTTTTGGAGGAAGACAGCGGGATTTCAGGCGACTCACACATCCAGAATTGACATTTTATTCACTTACAGTAAACCTCTCAGTGGATTATATATATGCCAAATTGAAGAGTGGTATCTGGTAATACATTTTATGTGCCTCTGTATAATCAAGAACCGTTAAATTAATATGTGATGTTTTTCATAGCGAGACCACGGCACACGTGTAATGTTAGAAGAGGCAGACAGCAGTGCGCTCTCCGTCACCAAGCTTCCATCATGATTTCCTCCACTTCAGTCTGAATATCAGGCTAGGATGTTTTCTCTTTAGCTCACATTTATTCACAGAACGGGTTCATTTCCCGACGTCAATTAATTTAACCTGATGTTCACCATTCCTGATATTACGCATAACGGTAGAGGGTGGAAACTAGCCCTTAGCAGGAGGACTGGTAATTCAGATCATACGACCTGAATACAGCGTCCTTTTCCAGACAAGCAGTCTGGGTTCACACAGTTATACCCTCAAGCCACAAAAAGGTCCTCCAAGAAGGACTTTACAAGTGTCGCACCGAAATTTCAAACTCACCCACCATCACCGGACAGTCTTGCAGTCAATCGCGCTAGGGTTTTGAAAGTCAGCAAGGCTGATAAACATTTTTAATTATTTTTCATAAACTGGTCGACCAGGGTCGATCCTTTCTAAACAACACTTCAAGCTGGCGCAGGAGTTGACTGCGCCGACCCCGGTCAACACGTTTTTAGAAAATAATAAAAAATGTGTATCAGCCTCCCTGACTTTCAAAACCCTAGTGCGATTGACTGCTGAAGTAAAAAGTCACTTTTTAGAGAGAAAAGGGTAAAGTTCAAAGAAACCACCTGATGCCTTTCATTCAACACATCTTTTATTGAATAGACAAAGCATCGGAAAAGACATTTGGATGGAAACCCAGCTATTGTCTGGGTGGATTATTGAACTGAATGTGTATTATTTTTGTGGATCATTGGACTGCCTGGAAAGGACATTTTATTTTGTTCGTGCTTCAACACTTCAAACACTTTTTCTGCATTTACTTGTGTGCATTGTCTCTCTCTGTGTGTTGCTGTTTATTGTGTGCAGTGTTGGTTTATTGATTGCTATTACTTGGTGTTTTGGATTTATGCAATGTGGGTTCATGACATGTATCCATGTAGGGGGTTGTCATTATAAAACCTCAACTCAAATATATTTTTTGTTAATCACCCCGGCTGGCAAACTTATAGGCGATCTGCTACTGTGTGTGTGTGTGTGTGTGTGTGTGTGTGTGTGTGTGTGTGTGTGTGTGTGTGTGTGTGACAGTGGATGAGAAGAGGCAAGGAGGGAGTGTGTGTGGATAGTTTGTCAGCCTGCCCAGCCCACCGCCTCCTGTCTATAACTGACACCAGGTCTTCTCCACTCTCTTAATTACAACAAATCACCTCTTTATCTGTACTGTAATTGCACAATCATCCTCTCTCCAAGGCCTCTCTCTTTCTGTTTTTATATCTCTCTGTCTCATTCTCTTAACACATTTTCTCTGCTTGGTTCCCTCCTTTCTGTTTATTTCCCTTTTACTCTTTTTGCCCCCATTTCTATGTAATTTTGTGGAAAGTCAACAGTTTACAGCCAAGTTCTGCTTAACGCACATCTGTTATAGAAGGCACTGACATGGACTATGCAGTGCATCTTCAGTCTAATGTATTAAACACCAGGCTTTCACATATCTAGAACTGGGCCAGCATCTTGTCGATGAACAGAATGCTTTTGAAACAAGCCTGTATTGATCCTATACATTCAGTTTCAGCTATTGTTAGAATCGCTATAGGTAAACACACTTTTGCATGTTTTGTTGACTTTTAAAAGGTGTTTGACTGGTTAAAGAGAGACTTGCTTGCCTTTAAACTTCTGAAAGTGGGGGTGGATGATAGATTCTATATAGCAATTCAGACCTCGTATAGTTGCCCTGTCGCTAGTGTTGAGATCAATTATGTTCACGGCCTGGTGTGTCACCTTTTGGAGGTAAACAAGGCGATGTACTGTCTCAGACTCTTTTTGCATTATTTGTGAATGATCTAGCTCTATAGATTAAAGAAACTAATTTAGGCACATGCTTAGATTATATTATTTTGGGTATTTTATTATACGCGGATGGTATAATTTTACTGGCTGAGTCTGAGTCTGACCTACAGAATATGTTAAATATAGTTAATTTGTGGTGTTATAAATGGCGACTAGCAAGAAACCAGGGTAAAACACAAATAATGCATTTCAGAAAGAAAGATATGGAAAGAAGTACAAAAATAATTAATTTTGGTTCTGTTACTTTAGAATATGTTGGTGTTTATAAATATATGGGTTTCTTTCTTGATGAATTGATGACTTATGAGGCTGTAATTGGGTGCCTTGTTGACTCTGCTGGGAGAGCTCTGCGATCAGTTATTAATCAAATGAAAGTTTGCAAGGATCTTGGCTATTTTACATATACTCAACTGTACGATGCATGTGTCTCCCCTATATTGAACTATGCTGCAAGGGTGTGGCGTCGTAAATAATCAAAAACTATAGACACCATACAGAACAGAGCTACCAGATGCTTCCTGGGGGTTCATAGATTTGCTCCAGTTCCAGCTATCCAGGGAGATACGGGCTGGGCACCAGGGTCTGTTGGACGAAAATGCAAAATGGGTGCGACTCTGAAATGGTCTAATCAAAATGGCTGAGAATAGAATAAATAAAAAGGTATTTTTGTGGAGCAAATCACACAATTCTCCATGGGCCAAGGAGCTCTGCTCTAGCTTTGCGGAAGTAGATATGCTGTATATCTGCAGGAACAATTTATTTGTGCTGTAATGTAAACCTTATCAAACATAGGCTTTTATTGAAATTGGAAGAAAAATGGCTTGAAAATGTCCTGCCAAAGCCTATAAGGACTTATGTGAATCTCAAACATACACTTGGCCCTGAATTATATGTTATGTTTATCAAGAAGCCAAATATCCTTCATTGCACAGCTGAGAGCTGGTATTCTTCCTCTGGCCATTGAGGTTAGACAATTCAAAAATATTCCAGAGGAGAACTGATTATGTGAGCTGTGTGATTTGGGGAAGTGGAAAGTGAGTCAGATTTTCTTTTATATTATACAAATGATGGATGACCTAAGAAATATATTGTTCCATGATATCCTTCAACAAAACCCTGAAATATTTTGGTGGTCAGAGATGACCAAAAACTAGAATGGTTGTTTTCATTTTGGTGCTAATTTCATCTCAAAAGCATGGAAAAGAAGGCATTCATGGATGGCCCAATGAACTGAATGCAATAAATCTCTCTGTTTTCTTCCTCTGATGCTGCGCACGGTTTTGGTAGTGGTGGTGATGATGATGATGATGATGATGTCATTGCTTTTGGTAGTGATGATGATGATGATGATGATGGTGTTGTTGCTGCTGTTACTGTTCAATTACGCATATCATGCTACACTATGGCTTTGCTTCAATTATTGGTTTTAACTTTTAGGTGAGGCTTCAAATGAGCTCATTTGGGGTTTCTGCCTCTCCCTGCAGTGTACATAATGTTATCTTTGTCATCTTGTGTATTTTCTAAGTTGTGCAAAATAAAAACTAATTAACTAAGTAACTAACGAAAATCAAGAGTTGAAGGATGAGGAGACCAAGACCATGCTCGTCAAACCCAACAGAGAGTCATGGCAGTTAGAGATAAATGCTTGGGCCAGTGTTGTTGTCAAGTCACTATATCTCGAGTCCGAGTTGAGTCTTGAGTTCCCAGTGTTCGAGTCCATGTCTGAGTCTGAGTCACCAAAGAAGAGTCTGAGTCAAGTCCCCATTACCTGAGTTACTGAGCATGAGCCTGAATGTACGCGTGCCTGCCCTTGCACGGAATTGAATAATGTCACGCTATTAATATAGCTATCAATATCTTATACAAATTAGTATGGCCTTTATCTATTTAGGGTCTTTATCAGTTAGCAAGTCCGAGTCCTCGTCTCCAACTTCCGAGTCTGAATGCATGAACGCTCGAGTCCAAGTCCAAGTCAGAGTCATCAGTGCTCAAGTCAACGTATAAAATGCGTCGGGAGTCGCTTGGGCACTTGCCACCTATCTATAATTACATTACATCGTTTACTATCGATATCTGTGTGTAGATGTTGGCTTGTGAGTGAATAAAAGAGCAAGGGAGTGAGAGAGAAATCCACAATAAATAGAGAGAGGATGTAATTATGTTTTATAGTCTTCTCTTAATGCGTTCTCTAATGTTTGTCCTCTGTGACTCTGTGGTTTATGCCCCTGTAAACGTCATGATGATAATCAAATCAACTATTGACTCCTCACCCCCACTCTCTCTCTCTCTCTCTCCCCCTCCCTCTATTGTCTCCTTTCCTGTTACAGAGAGCAGCGATATCATCTATACCTATAACACATGTGATTTCCTCTCCCTGCGGTAGCGGGAAGTTTGAGGGCGTGGGTCAAGGCGATCTCGTAGCTGATATCTGCTATTTCTCTAGTACTCACTTTATTACGCTCCCTTGGATACGCTTCGCAGGTATGCACAAATTGTCTTAGCCATGCTGGTAGACATCTGTCACAGTTAAGCCTGTCCTATGGAATTTTGCGTCTTGGATCGTGGATTAGCATGATTCATTTTTCATGTAAATATGATAGCCAGGTCACTGTCTCAAATATAGCTGTTCTTATTAAGTGTTGTTGGTGGTTTGCCCTGATGGTCAAGGTTGTTTGATGCTTTGGACATTTGAGATACAGGTATAGAGAGAGTGTGCATATGGCTCTATAGGTGTTTCTATGTGTAGTTTAAAGACCCCCTAAAGTCAAAAATCAGTTTTTCTTCTTGTTCTTTCATGTGGATGTCTGAGCTTCACTGTGCAGAATGATGTCTGTGCAGAGTTTTACAGTAGAAGGCTCTTTCCACAATCGTCTGCTGAAATTGGAAAATGTCTCTGCGCTCATGAAAAGGCCATTTTCAACCAGCATGACATCACAAATACTGGAGCTAATCCATGTCCAGTATTCAGCAGTTAAAGCTGTTTGTATGCTGTGATTGGCTAGTTATGTTCTGGATAACCCTGGTCGTTTGCTTTGGAATTTTTAATGAGGCAGAAGGAGGGGAAGTCATTTTAAGGATTTTAACCTTAAAATGATAATTTAACCTTTTTTTGTGTGAAAAACCATCAGACACAAATTCTTATTCAAAGTAGAGTATTTTATATACATCTTAAAACATGACTTTAGGGGGTCTTTAAGTTGGACCCGGGTCGGTCTGGGCCTGGTCTGGGTCAGAGTGGGTCGACTGACTCTGGGTCAGTCCTCTTACCAGCAGCGCTGGACACTGTAGGCCAGTTCTGAACCAGAACCCCCTGGGCTCCCTGCATCACCGAGGACTCCTCCATGTGCACCGAGCTGGAACACAAAACACACAGGCATGCAAATGTTACACACTGTAAAAAAATATGTTCATACACAGAGTGACACATTTATCATATGTTGAGATAAGATGTAGCCTACAACAACAACAACAAATTCATAATTTAGTATTTTGGTAGACTCTACCCATAGAACTCTATCATAAGCCTCCACAGACCCAATCCTTCCTCTAATACACAACACAACATTACAAAATAAAAACCTGGAAGTCTGTGTGTGTGTGTGTGTGTGTGTGTGGGGGGGGGGGGGGGGGGGTGGTTGGGTGGTGGCGAACACCCTTGCAGGAATGTAATTTTGAGATTAGGATTAAACTAGTCACCCTACATATTCCTACCATTCTCTGGATTAGGGATTACAGATGAACGTTCTTTCACACCTGCCCTGTGGTATCTCAACACCCTCCCCTCTACTGAAAAACAGCCTGCTCTCTGCTGTGCTAAAGAAAAGTGGTGGGTGGGGGGGGATGCTGCAAATGCAGTATATCACACTCTTTCTCACTTTCATAAATGTATTTGAGCTCTGACTATGAGGTTTTAACCTTTTGAAGGTCCAGGTGAGATTTCTGTCACTTTTCATAGGCTGCTTTCATAAAGTATGATCCATGGAGGGCTGCAACTCTCTAAATAGTAACATTCAGAATGTTGGGTGTTGGCAAATGATTAAGGACCTCACAATAATCTAGTTTTGTTTTAGCAGAAAGAACTGTGAATTGTGGGACAGCATGCTATGGCACTACACAAAATATGCCAACCCCAGATATATATATAAACCTGTCCATATGGTCCAGCAATGCTCGAACGCCCAACCCCTGTCTGCTGCTGTTCCATTTTAATCCACCTGCCCACTCGCCTCTCCATTGTCCCCGAGCCGAGTCTAAAACTGGGTCTCCTGAAGTTTAAACTTTCACTGAGGTCAGCTGAGTGCTGTTGATCCAAATCTCTGTTTCTCTTTCTAGCTCTATTGCATTATGCCGTTTTGTCTCCTTTTTACCTGGGGGCACCACCGGGGTCTTAAGATGGAAAAGTCAGTCAGTCAGTCAGTCAGTCAGTCAGTCAGTCATCGACATTTACTGAGTTTTGTGTTTAAAGGGCCATAGGGATAGGAAGGTGGTGGAGAGTCAGGATTTGAGGGGTGGGATTAGTAGCTAGGGGATATGGGTGGTGTTTGGGGGGGCAGGGAAAATTGGCGCCGTGGTCTAAAAGGTTTGCGCTTGTTCAGTCTTCATGTATATATTTCAAATTATTTTATCTTCATATCTAACATCCTTTTAGAACATGATATACACACAATGGCAAGGAGGAACATTTTACAGAGTGAGAACAGCGGATGTGTGTGCATTTGTGGGGTCAAGGTCAGGCAATGACAGACGTGTCCCCATCCTCCCCTGGCTCCTCTCTTATCTGATTCCCCCTCCATCCCCCCTCCTCTTGTTTCATGTCTCACTTCCCTCATCTCCCCTTGTCTTCCAACCACAGCCATTCATCCTGTATTTCTAATTTGTTTCTACTGTATATAAAATTGTGTGTGTGTGTGTGTGTGTGTGTGTGTGTGTGTGTGTGTGTGTGTGTGTGTGTGTGTGCGAAGAGGTGAGTAGTGATTTGGGCGAAGGAGGCCATTTTAAATGCTGCTAAGCACTGGAGTCATGGAGATGCACCGATTAATTATTAATGGTGAACAGGATTGATAATGCTTTTTAGCTAATGCCAGTCTTGATTTCTCTTCCCCATCAGCTCACTTTCTCCTGCCTGTCACCATAAGCCTCTGATGTCTGCCAGCACTAACACATCACATCTGTCTTGCTTTCTTCTTTCCTATCATTACTACTAGCATGTAACAAAGTGCAAATAGCAGGAAACACTTTTTCTGTATTATTAAGGGCTGAGATTAAATAGGTTAGTGCCGTATGGTGTGTGGGTGTGATTTCTAAAATATCCTATATATGTTCCACACAAGCTCTGATCATGTCGTATGAAAAGACAGTGGGGCTTGTAATGGGGAATTGGGGATAAAGACATCAGTGCTAGTGAGTGACTAAGATTTAATATGTTAGACTGGTTCACCCAAGCGCATGAACACTTATTAAGGCCTGCTGTAATTATGAGGGAATCTGTAACATTAATGACACTCTTATTAACGGGACACACATGCACGAGTGTGCACGAGAGTGCAGACACGCGCTCACTCACACAGACATGCGTAATGGAAGTACACATGCTGAGTAAATCACATTATGTGACTCTGGAGTTTGATATCAACTTAGACAAAGGAAGCAGGCCTGCATTACTGGATACTGAGTGGGCAGTGGCACTACAGTTCAGTTCAGATCAGATCAGATCAGATCAGATCAGATCAGATCAGTGCATAAAGCAACACATACTGTGAGACATGCACAACACACACAAAGATACACTCTGCAGCCAGACACATGTCTCTGAGCAGCAATAGACGGATGCTGTTGAGCCGTGAAAGCATTGTCCGCTCTGTCATTCCGTGTGGCCGTCATCTCTGCCATAATGGCAGCATATAGCCACAGGGATACCATTGGCTGTGTGTGTTTACATATGCATTATGTTTATGTGTGTCTCGGAGAGCGGGGCAGTGATAGATGACCTACTTATGTTTTCCCTGGTGGAGGCACTGGTCTGGTACATACTGTATAGCGTGGTGGCCTGCAGAAACACGTCACATGTCGCTGCTGCACATTGTTTGGCAATGAGCCAAAGAAGGTGGGAAATGAGTTTTGCAGGTATCTTGAGATTTTGAGTGATTCGGTTACTTTCATCTCCGTAGTACATCGTGGTGAATAATTATTTTCATAAAACAAAAGGGTAAAGTATTTATTTGTATGGTTTTGGTGGAATGCCACTGTAGAAAATACAACGTTGTGGAATGTTTAAAGCCATTTTCCTCACGTTTTACTTTTAGACACATAACATAAAAATACTCATAACATGAGCTAAGAGAGCTATCACAGTCATTCAAAAAGTTATATATAGGGGAGAGTTTCTAATTTATGGAGTTGTAAAAAATAAAATAAATAAATAATAATTTATTTGGGGCGATGCAGCACTATAAACCTGCCTATTTGCGCTTGGCTAGCTCCATCTTGTTAAGCCTGGCACTGCTTCTTAACTTACCCAGGCGATTTCATTAGCATGACCCTTGATTGGGTCAGGCCCCACTGATCCCACAGTGGGCAGTAGCCCAGTGCCTTATGGGTAATGTGATCCTCGGTGTGGTGATGCACCAATCCCCATGTACCTGGCAGGCTAAGTTTCCACCCGAGTACCTTCCCTCCTCCATCACCGACCCCCTGCGTAGCCTTCCCTCCCGCCAGCTCTCCATCTGTCTAATGGCTATGTTGAAAGAGACATGCCCTACTGCACATCTCTTCACTCTGCATCTCTCTCATATGCTCACTCATATTTCACAGTCTATTGTGTTGCATAGATAGATTTCGATACAATTTATAGCACTGAATCTCTACCTGTCCACCTGTTCTAGTACTATATGTGCAGTCCAGACGAATATGTTCAGATAGCTCAGTTCTAGGAAATATAAATCAATATGGGAATTGAACAGGGTTCAGTTATTTGCTTAGGTCTTCATAATGTGAGTGTCAGCTGGGGGCATAGTGTTGTCTTTCACAAATGGCGGTGGATGAAAGTGGCTGGTGAATTAGGTATGTTGGTTTCATCGCCATTTCAGTGGAAGTACTGGCTCATCATGATTTTGGTGTAATGCACGGGATCCTGGTGAATTATGAATGGTGAGCTAAAGTAATTACAGATACTTAGTGCAGAGTTATGAATGGTGAGCTAAAGTAATGACAGATACTTAGTGCAGAGTGACAGGAGGGGGGCTTACCTCTGCATCACGCCTCCTGCTCTCAGGGAGGCTGAGTACCGCCAGTCTGAATTAGGCTTGGGCTGCAAGAGACAGAACGGAACTGTGAGTCTTAAGTACCGCTCCGAATCACACAAGCAAAACCCAATACCATCTCATTAATAAATGATAGACAGAACAGAAGTGCTGGAGCATGCATAGCACGCACGCACGCATACACATACACAAACACACACATTCATCATAACAGTGACAGCTTGCTCCTGCGTTTGGAGAAAAGTAAGTGATTAGTTGAAGCGTGTAGCTCCCTCTCCCTCCCTACTTTCCTCCGTGGCCTTTGGGAAAGTATGACTTTGAGATGTGGTACTCCTCCGGCCCACTGACCCCCCAGCTCTGTGACAGATAGGCCCTGAGGCTACTAGTCCTGGGCTAGTCCACTCAGGCTAGATGTTGCCATGGAGACCCTGCACGTACGTGCTGATAGACTCAATTTAGAGGCTGCAGGGTCCACCTGTCTCTATCCGTATTATGCTTCCAAGGTGAGACACTGTCATCACAGAATTACTGAGCTTTGAAAATGTTTTTCTGCGACAGTATAATAGCATGTCGCTCTAAACCCCCTCCACCCTTTTCTGTATTTTTCCTTTCCACTGCTCCCCCCCTCCCTTCCTCTGCTCCGGCTCTTTATATTCACACCCCCCTCCCTTCCTCTGCTCTGGCTCGTTATATTCACACCCCTCTCTCCCTTGCTGTCGAATGCTTTCCAATGTGTTATATCCTCTTTACCTTGATCAAAACCCGGAGTGTCGCGAGCGTGCAGTTTGCCTGAGTCGGCCTGACAGATCTTACCATGGTAACCGTATGTCGCCCGCTCCACGTCTTACCCTCCACCCAACGCCCTGCATCATTTGTCTCCTGTGAAGGTCGCAGGTGCAGGAAGGGGAGAAGGGGGAGGGGGAGGAGATATCACGTTTAACACCCTCAGCTCTGCATCTCCACACAGATGCATCGCAAGAGAGGGACACCGCACCATCACAACCGCCGCATGTCTGCTGGCGGTTAAGCGATCGGTGGGGTATATTTTGGACTATGGTGGTTGATATTCTTCTGTATGATCGTGCTCGCAGTGCAGTAAAATGGGCTGTTGACCTAACCGCATAACCAAGATGAGATTACGTTTGCTCGATACTCTCAGCCTAAACCATTGATAGACCTAAACCGATCTGACAAACCGGGAAAAATGCTCACTTCTCCCTGCCCTGCGAGAGGAGGAGAGGAGGAGAGGAGACCCATTTCCTCTCAAATCTATATGACAGATGGTCACTTGCTGTTGAAGCTGCATTGACCTCTCTGAGGCTGCAGTAGACATTCATCACCCTTGAAATCCAATATTTGGTCTTAATGAGAGAGGCCTGGTATCCCTCCTGGAGTCGTTCAAACACTGCAAATATGTCTACAGGGACAGAGAGCACTCCACACTGCAGCATCCCAGACATCAATACAAGAAACAGACCAGTAGCCTAATGACTCATTTGAAGATCATCAAAACGCAATCGCTCGCTGAGGAAGCATGTTCAGGTTGATACTGTATTAAAAGAAAAGATGCTATTATTGACCTAAAATCACAGTTCAACAAAGGCCAATAGCTTAATTGTACATTTTGTACCATGGACAAGGAGAGAGGAAAAGCATTCAAAATGAGTCAAGATTGTCCGGAAATGGGACTAAACAGACACACTAACACAGCTGGTTAGACACAGAAATCTGGAACCTAAACATGTCCGCAGTCTGATCCACTCCCAAGGGAAGACATACACACAGACATTCACAGGAACAAATAGAGACTCGGATGAAAGTGTAGAATATTACCAGCCCAGCCACACTCAGTATGTAAATACAAATCTGATTCATCATGATAATGGATTTTTTTTTAAATTCTGTTTTATCATTTGAGGGGGAGAGACAACATTTTGGGGAGAGGAGAATTCCCTTGGGTTTTCAGTGTATTCTGTCCCTTGCCTGACTGCAAATCAGGGAATAAACAACACCCTGTTTGGCCACTCTGATCTCTCTTTCTCTCTCTTCCTTCTTCCTCCTCTCTGCCTCTGAATGGACACTTCTTCCATAGATACAGAGCTCACACCTCCGCCATCAACACGTCGTCCAATCACCTTCCATCCCCCCGCCTCATCGTCACAGAGCCGACCAATCCAGGCACGGCATTAAGGAACACGTAGCTGCCAGTTAATTACTGTATATAGCCAGAGCAAACCTGACTGGCATTTAATGAGGAAAATGCCGGGGGATAACGGAACAATAACTTTAAATATTACTTTATTTCTCCTTTTATTACATATTTTCTCCCTATCCTTTTTTGCACTGTACGACCACATACAGGCTGTAGGAAAAACATGATTGTGGAGAAAGCCAATGGTGACTGTTTGATCCTGTTTGTTTTACTACAACCAGAGACTGTGCAAACACCTGGGTGCATATTGTCATCAGCCTTTTACAGGGGAGAAATACCATGAAACTGGCTGGTTGCTTTGTATCAGAGAGGTATGTGACCTGAAGGGGATATTTTGGTGCAGTGGGACTGGCGGCCCTCTAAGCTGGTGGGGGCTGCACTATCCAGAGATGATCGCTGAACGCCCTGAGTAGGCTACCCATTGGACTATAAACGATGTAGCACATAGCCCACAGCGGACCAGTAAGACTGGGTATGTGTGGTCACAAGTCAACACGTTACTGAAGCTCCTCAGAGCATGAACTGATCCTCTGAGAGATGTCTACTCCAAACCCACTAGCCCACTGAAATAGCTTAAGTCACATTATGATTCTGAGTTAAGGGTGTGCTGGTGACTCAGTCTGAGGTGGCCTATCATGATGTCCCGGGTATGAACCTGGTACATTTGTCACACCCCACCTTTCCCACTCGTCTCACTTCACTAGACATTAAAATGCAAAAGTGGTAAAACATAACAGAGAGAGAGAGCAGGAGAGAGAGAGCGAGCGAGAGAGCAGGAGAGAGATATGCTCCATGAAGTTACATGAGAGCATTTGGATGACAGCTCTCTGAACAACTGTGGAGGAGAGAAGCACATCAACCTCTGATACACTGAATCATCAGAAACAAACAACTCTAACAAAGCCAGGAATGAACAAACACGAACACACACACACACGCACACACACACCACCATCCACCACATATAGCAGAGAGCAGAGTGTACCCACCCACCCACCGACTCAACCAAACACAATCCAGAGAAGCTACCCACACTTTTCTATTCTACAGCCTCCTCTCTAACATTAAGATAGAGTTGACAATTCAAGGTACATAATGTACAAATCAGTAAATTTTAGATGCATAATATCTGCTAAATGTACTACATCTCTTGCATCAAATGCACACATTCCCTCCAGATAATATCACGATGGATTGAGAATAGTTAAGCATTAAGAGAATGGGAGTGGCACTGCAATTTTGACTTTTCTTTTTCTTTTTTAAAGAGACAAGTTGTAAACAAATTAATAAATGCTTGATAAATGGTTGCATTTACCAATTAACACTAAAAATAATACGTGTAAAAATGCAGGAGGGGAATTCTTTACTTAACCCATTGATACCTGATGCAGCATTTTCGTGTATATCCCTCATTTGTGTGTGTATCCCTTTAAGACCGCGAACCGCGTCACGCGGTTTGTGGTCTTAAAGGGATACACACACAAATGCTGCATCAGGTATCAATGGGTTAAAAAAAAAATCATAATCCACAAAAATAGATTAAAGGCATCTGCAGCTTCAGAATCCTAAATGTCAACTGCTATATTTCCACACGAACACGGCCCTAGAGCAAAACCTGAGCCATAACTCGCACACTCACTTCTCTGGCTTGTGCTCGGTGTGTCATTAGTGGTTGTGAGGCCCTCTAAATAAATGAGAAAGACTCAGATAGACCCGGACACACACCTGAATGGCAGTTGCATCTGGCATGCTGAGGCGCCGTACAAACATCTGGCTCTGTCCGCTGTGGCTGGTGACGTAGCCCGAGCCCCAGGTACCACTGTGGGGCCGGCCCGTGTTGTAGAACATGAAAGTGTCGCTCCCTGAGGTGGCGGTCATGCACGTCTTGTAACAGTATGTTTTGGTCATAGACCCGTTACCCCGCACTTCAATATAGTGCGGCTCCACTTTGAGGTCGCGGCGCAGCGCCACGTTGTTGTTGGGCTGTCCACCCCCACCCGCACCACCGCCTCCTCCGCCCCCACCAGCTGAGGTCCCCCCTTCTGGCATACTCTTCTTGGACACACAGCATGGGGAGCAGGAGCCCGGCTGGGTGCAGTAGGCATGGCAGCGCACAATGGCCAGCACAAAGATAGTTACCAGAAAGACAAAGGTGGTGGCACTCAGGGCGATGATGAGGTAGAGGGTGACATTAGAAAACATGAGGGGGCTGTGGGGCCTGATGATGCGCTTGGGGTCAGGGGTCAGCTTGGGTGGCAGCTCCATGACGTGCACATGGATGACGGCGGTGGAGGAAAGTGGTGGCAGGCCATTGTCGCATACCAGCACCGTCAGCACGAAGGAGGTGGAGTTGTCCTCGATGACACGCCGCGTGGTGCGGATCTCGCCCGTGTGCTCGTGAACCTTGAACAGATCAATGTCTGCGTTGGTCTGCTGCAGGGCGTACAGCAGCCAAGCGTTCTCCCCTGCGTCACCATCCCACGCCACCACCTTGGTCACCAGCACGCCCGCTTCGGCATTTTTCATCAGCGTTTCTGTGGTGCGTGTACCGTTGGCGGGTGGGTGGACTACCCTGGGCTTGTGGTCATTCTGATCCATAATGTAAACATATATGGTGGCTACACGGCTGAGATGAGGCATGCCGTTGTCCTGGGCTTTGACCTGGAAGTGAAACTCTCTCAGCTTCTCAAAGTCGAACGCTCGGAGGGCATAGGCCTCACCTGTGTCGGGCTTGATGCTGACATAGCTGGCTACAGGAATGCCATGGTTGTTATCGTTGAGGACAGTGTATGTGATGCGTGCGTTCTCCGCAGCATCAGCATCTGTGGCCTGCACTACACATAGAGGGGCACCGGGAGCATTGTTCTCTATGACATACACAGTATATGATGTCTGTTCAAAGCGAGGTGGATTGTCATTTACATCAGCAACATCCACTTTGAAAGTCATGTGTGAGGACAGGGCTGGAGTGCCACCATCAATGGCAGTGACGGTGACATTGTAGGAGGAGATGGTCTCCCTGTCCAGGAAAGCGGAGGTGACAATGGTATAATGGTTCCGGAAGGACTTGATCTTGAAAGGCAGATGAGGCATGATCTCCAGGGTTACCTGTTTGTTTGGTCCAGAGTCACGGTCATTCACACTGATCAATGCTACAACCGTGTCAGCCCGGGCATCTTCACGTACTGGGCTAGAGAGTGAAGACAGCACGATATCAGGAATGTTGTCATTCACATCCAAAACCTCCACCACCACTTTACAGTGCACTGCCACCGGGGCTGGCCCCCTGTCCATTGCCTGTATGTACATTTCATAGGAGTTTGTCTCCTCATAATCTATATTGTTTTTCACACGAATGTCCCCTGTGTTTGTGTCCATAGAAAACATCTGTCTAACCCTCTCTGGTGTGTAGCTGCTGAAGGAGTAAAAAACGTCCCCATTTGAGCCCTCATCAGGATCTGTTGCGTTCAACTTGATCACCAGCGCCCCCTTTGGCGAGTTCTCCGATAGTTTCACTTTGTACACGGAGTTGTCAAACGCCGGCACGTTGTCATTGGAATCAAGGACACGTATATTAATTTGGGCTGTGCCAGTTCGCTGCGGGGTGCCTCCGTCCACTGCTGTCAGGATGAGCTTGTGAGAAGGCGTCTGCTCGCGGTCAAAGGGCTTTTTGAGGACGAGCTCGATGTGCTTACTACTGGAAAAGGGTTTGATGGAGTCGAGAGCGAGGTGGTCGTTTGCGCTCAGGCGGTACTGCTTCACCGAGTTGGAGCCGTCATCCGCGTCCTGTGCGCCCTCAATGGAGAACCGGGACCCGGTGAGAGCGGACTCCGACACCTCGAGTTGATATTCATCTCGAGGGAACTGTGGCTCGTTATCATTCGCATCCAGAATCTCCACCTCCACGTTGTGCACCTCCAGCGGGTTTTCTACGACCACCTCCAGGCTGCGAGAACAGGTGCCACTGAATTCACAGATTGTCTCTCGGTCAATGCGGTCACTCACCAGCAGCTTCCCCGTTTTGTGGTCTATGGTGAAATATCTCCGTCCGCTGTCTGAAGTTATCCTGATGCGTCGGGTAGAGAGTTTTCCGAGGTCCAGATTCAAATCCCGGACAATTTCACCGACCACAGCCCCGTTCTCCAGCTCCTCTGGAATGGTATACCGTATTTGTGCATTTGTAAGGCCACTGAGTACAAAAATCACCAAATAGAAAGAAAAAGGCACATTCTCCCTTATGCTGTAACAGCATCGTGCCATAACAGCCATCGCAAGCATGCAGGATTCTCAGACGGGTTAGAGAAAGCTTTCCGTCTTTTCAGCTTGCTGTGCGTCCCCACCCGCCTCATGAAAAACGGGGGAATAGTCCATGCATAACCCCGACTATGTGCAGGACGACCAAGGCATCCTCTCTGGTACAGGTGCCTGTTGCGAGGGATGTTTTTCCCATTGTATCCATCTTTTTTTTCCTTTGTCTTTCGCGGTAATGCTTTCCCCCCCTCCGCTGACTTGTTTCCCTTTCACGGATTCTGCCTTGCGCTCTCTCTCTCTCTCTCTCTCTCTCTCTCTCTCTCTCTCTCACACACACACACACTCACACTCTCTCTCTCACTCTCTCTCTCACCCCTCCCTCCTTCTTTGTGCGATGATGGGGTCTGTGTGGGCAACGGGGGAGGGGATCCACTCGCTCAAACAAAACTGGCTACATTTCAGCACCTCCGATAAAGATCAGCGTCAAATAAAAAATAAAAATGTTGCTCAACCCGAAAAGACAATTAGATTGTCTATCAATCGATCTATCTTCGAGTCTGAGATAGAGTTGTCAGTACCATTTACACAAAGAAATGCATTCGGCGCGGTCGTTTTTTCTTTCTTTCTTTTTGTCAGAGCCAGCGCCACCGCCCTTTTATTGTGCGCTGCATGGGATACATCATTATTTATCAGCCACCCGCGATTAGACCTCCACGTATATCATCATTGATCCAACTCTGCAATACGCACAGTCTACCCAAACGTAAAACTCTGATTTTTTTTTTAACAAATAGGCCTACAGGCATGGACATTTGTTTTAACAAACACGCAATTCGACTGTAAATAAACGGACAATAATCCAACGTTTTTACAACCCTCAGACCTACTTCAGTCTTGTTCAGGTTTCTATTTCCATATTCAACAGGGCATAAACCAGCAGAACAGAATGAGATTGGAACAAAACACTGTGTGTGTGTGTGTGTGTGTGTGTGTGTGTGTGTGTGTGTGTGTGTGTGTGTGTGTGTGTGTGTGTGTGTGTGTGTGTGTGTGTGTGTGTGTGTGTGTGTGTGTGTGTGAGAGAGAGAGAGTGTGAGTGTGAGTGTGTGTGTGTGTGTGTCTGGGGGGGGGGGGGGGGGGGGGGGGGTGTTATAGCCATTCTCTCCTTGTTTGAGCCAGTGATAATGCATAGCTCTTTCCAAAGCCCAAGTGCTGAAATGCACTGTGGACTGATGTCAGCACAAAGCCACTCTCTGTCCCTTCATGATATCATTATGACCTATTGACAGATGGGGTGGCTCACACTCTGACCGTACAAGGGCGTGGATGCTGCCAGGTGTCAACCCTGCTGCTTTAATTGTAATTTTCAGTTTGCGTTGTGCCACAGGTTAATCCCCTAATAACCCACGAAGCCTGTGTTGTCATGGGGTTGTTCATTCAGGGTGATGGCGGCAGGCGCTAACAGGGTCAGTGACAAGATGGGGATTTAGCCCCTTTCACTGTCAAGATAAACTGGATAACATCAGTTTTATAGCCTGCTTTTTAGATGGAACAATCACAAAGTTAATGTAATAACTTCACAGATTTTAATAGACAAATACGAGCTCTGGCTGTTTGATAGATTCTCACTGAGTTGCCCTCAGACAGATGTGGTAGCCTACAGCACACTAATAATCTGTAACACTTTATAACTTTCATCTATAAGTCAGTTAGTTAATGATTAATTAAACAATTTTATTATATTATAGATGTTCAAATCTGATTAGTCATTCTCTCATTTTAAACATTTATATGAATTATAATAAACAAGGAATAAAATACCTAATGCCATTTGTAAAACAGCTGATGCTGCAAATTCACACTTAAAAAAGGAATAGGCTCTGTGTCTGTTTCAGTTTTTGTCCCACTGATGTCACTGATGATGTCACAATGTCTATGACATCAGTGATGTCACAACACAACGTCTATGACATCATCAGTCATGTCACTCGAGCACTCGATGCGAAGTTGAGCAATTGTGTGCTGCACATGGCAGCCGAGCTGTGTGCGAGGCCGAAGTTGAGCAATTGACGCTGAGTGACATCACTCGAGCACTCCATGATGATGTGATCAGTGGTGGTCACTCGAGCAATTGTGATGTCATCAGTGATGCGAAGTTCACTAATTGTGTGATGTGCATGCCAATAGAGCAGGCAAGGCCACGCAGCAGCCAAGCTGCGGGCGAGGCCACGCAGCAGCCAAGCTGCGGGCGAGGCCACGCAGCAGCCAAGCTGCGGGCGAGGCCGTGCAGTGGGCCAGCTGCAGGGCTGGCGACAGCGAGCCCGCGCAGCTCGCAACTTAGATTTTATAGTTCTAAATTTGACCATCATCAGCTAATGTTTAACAAATGATTAAGATATTTTAATTCAGATAAAATAGAAGTTTCATGCTCCCATTTATAGGGTAAAGACTCTGGAGACTGCCAGTCCATGGGTGCACTTTTTTGGGGGTGTGACCAAACTAATGCGCTTAGCGCGCCACGCGCTTGCATGCATCTGTGCCCCTTCTGTGGTCTTTGGCATTGCGACAGGACCAAACGGTGACCTGGTCCAGGTCTTCCATCCTCTTGTGGTGTAGAAGTGGCTCGAGCTCTCACAGGTTCAGGCTTGATTGGCTGTAAGCAAGAGTCATCCAATTTATCAGCGGGGAAGGATTTATGATATCACTGTTGACATCACAATCCAGTCACTGAAGATGCCACAATGTTTTTAGCTGGAAATATATATATATATATGACATCATCGGTGTTTGTCATAAGTGACATCACTGATGACATAGTCTATGACATCACTGATGATGTCTCAATGACTATGACATCACTGATAATGTCACATTGTCTACATCAGTGGGTATGACAATGATTGTGTGGCATGACATCATCAGTGGGTATACGACAACATCAGTCAGTGACTTTGAGTGTGTTTGTGATGCCCACAATCTCTATGTGAGTGTGGGAGTGTGAAGGTCTGTACATCCGGGTCATCCCCCCTATCATCCTTCATTATTTCCCTGTCCGCTTCCCTGTCCGCTTTGACCAAGTTTTCCCTGCGTAAAGTACAGACGGGTAGGCAGAAGCATTTGAAAATTGCGAGAGCCAATGCGTCTGTTTTAAGATTAGGGTAATCCAGCTACAGTTTTTTTGTTTTAAAACTGTAACTGGCAGATGGAGACGAACAGCGCATGTGTGGTCTCAGGTGGTCATCAAATCATTTTGCTGTACAGCTCTGCTCCTAATTACTCCAGCCTCAGAACTCATACCCCAATTAAATTCCAATTTAAATCGGATTCAACTCAATTAACTGACTGAGCTCCCTACCCATAATGCAATCAGCAGATCTTTTAACAGTTTAATTTCATCTCTGCATACCCAAACCAACCTATTCCAAGACTAACTCCACACTGCAGCTTAATTTGTGTGTAGCCCAACTTAATCTATAGGTTTTAGTCTCGTCTAAGTTTCAGCAATGGGTCATGCATAGCCACCACTGAGATTGACATTGAAATGGTCTTGTACTGATTAAATGATAATCTAATTTGAATCCAAATTAATTTGATATTCTGACTGCATTTAGTAGTCTATACATTAAAATATTTGATTCTGATTTGATCAGAACTCATAAAGTGAGCATACTTTTGGGCTGTTTTATGCTATGAAGTGATATTGTGACACCTTGAGCCTAGTTGATTCACCCCGGCCACTGGACCACTATGTGCGCACACCGCCCACATAACCTGTTCCGTCTCCTGTTGCAGCTGCCACTCGCCCACGCCCGCTCTGCCCACGGCGATGACAGCGGTTGGCAACCCGGGAGACGGAGACAAGACAGTGAGTCACTCGGATGCTGCTAGTGCCAAGGCGGCTTGCTGTGAGTTGGAGAAGCAAAACCTAAATGTCCATAGATTGGAGTGATGACTGCATAGGCCTGTTTTGCACTAACAAAAAATTACTGTGATATTCTTGGTGCTCCATATCATCCAATCGTAGGCTATACTTAGTCTACAGTACATGTATTTTTAATCCCTATAATCAACACGTTGAGTTTATAATGATAGTCTTTTATAGTTTTGGTAGTTGATAGTTGTTGTTCTTTATCACATATTGCATCACTGTAAAAAAAAAAGCAGAATATATTTATATAGGCTATAAGGACTTCTAATTTTGCTGTAATATTTATATATGATTACAACATTTATTTTTTCTACGGGTTTGTCTGAGTAGGCCTATTATTACCCTACCAGTGGAGTGGCCACATTGCCCGTGACATTTAGTAGATTTCCCCGATGGGGTGCGGACCTCCGTGTTTGGCAATGTGAGGCATTCAAAAATGAAAAGAGGTGACTGTTATCTCGTCAATTACACACGCCGCTGCAGCTTGGCCTTTCCACCTCTCTCTTTCTCTCCTCTCTCCCTGTTCAGTTTTTTTCTGTCTCCTGAACCATTACCCAAATCAAAAACACAAAAATGTATCTCTCTCTCTCTTCCATAGCCTATACCTGTTTGAATCACACCCATCTGTTCCAGCGTTAATTGCGCGCCGCAGAGCTGTGGATTATTTAATTTTTCTCACAAGGGGGCTGTGGATTAAGTTATCTCCATTATTCCATTGACAGACAAACAGGCGCCTGTTATTCTCAAACGCTGAGAACGGGCGGAACATCAACATCACAGACCTAATTGACTCCTACTTCCAAGTATGTATTCATCTTCATTTTGTCTCAAATGACCACAAGGTGTGATAGTTTCACATGTCATTATCCCAATCCAAGATCCCGTTTCTCATGACCTTAACTACACCAAAGAACTTTTATGGAAAGAACTGAAAGCTCCATATTGCCCCATTGCAACATCAGCGCCCAGCAGCCTCCGCCATTTTTTATTTTTGGAAGCGTGACAGCGCCAAAAGAACCTCGCACAGGCTCGCAGTGGTCAGCTGCGGTAGCGCGGGCCCCTATAATCAGCCTCTCTAAACAGTAACTCAACGGGAGAACACTCTAAATTTCGTGGATTCACATCTTTTCTGGGCGTACTGCAAATCTTGACTGAAGTGGTGTAGTGCAGGGATGTAAAACAACAACCATATTGTGGAAACTAAGCAAAATGTTTCGTTTTCTTTGTTTAGTTTTTTCAAGATAAATAGCTAATGCGGCTGTCGTCCACTCCGTCAGAAGTGTGTTGCCGTGGTTTTAACCTCGGGTCCTTTGCATTTACTATTTATCTTGAAAAAACTAAAAGAAAAAAACGAAAAATTTTGCTTAGTTTCCACAATATGGTTGTTGTTTTACATCCCTGCACTACACCACTTCAATCAAGATTTGCAGTACGCCCAGAAAAGATGTGAATCCACGAAATTTAGAGTGTTCTCCCGTTGAGTTACTGTTTAGAGAGGCTGATTATAGGGGCCCGCGCTACCGCAGCTGACCACTGCGAGGCGCATTCTGTTTCCAAAAATGGCCGGAGTTTCGTCTCTTTCCTTCCATGCTCTTTGACTACACTGACTGTAACCCCCCCCCCCCCCCCCCCCCCCCCACACACACACACACACACAGAGAATGTCTCTCTCTGTCATGGCCTCTGGCCTCTGGCGTGTCTGTGTCTTAGACATCCACTGTTCCAGCTGAGAGCTGGAATGAGACACGCGGACATGGATCTGAAGTGCACACACAGAAGCTTATGTCTTATGTGAGAGAGAAAGAGAGAGAGAGAGAGAGCATGAACAAGTGTAAAGTTACAGAGTAAAGAGTTCTGAGTCCCTCCACATTGCACAAGGAGCTTCTCGCTGACAGAATATTAATATCCCCCTCTCCATCCATTATGCAAGATGTTCGCCATATTAATACCATTCCCTTCACTAAGACTCACACTCATTAATACTGTAATCGCCTACTCTAAAAGCCATTCGTATTGCCCCCCCCCTAAGCAGCTGTTATGCCATGTGGAATCCCCCCATTTCAGTGAGTCAGTCCCGGACAGCAGAGATCCACAGAGAAAGGGGTCATGGCCGGCCTCTGTCCCTTGCTCAACACATACAGAGGCAAGCATGCAAACTCAAAGGACACAAAGACACGCACATACACACACACACACACACACACACACACACACACACACACACATGCGCACGCACGCACGCACGCACATACAGAACACAACAGACCCTCTCTTCCTCCTCGCACAGAATAGTAACACAAGCATATTAGCCAACAACCACTGGAGAAGGACAGATGATTACTTTGAGGCTCATGTAGTGTCTGAATTCTCTCATTACTGTATCTTATTTGTTTCTGGTCTGCTGTGCTCTGGGATGTAAGTCACGGTCTCAATGAAACCCATCCAGACAAAGTCAGTCTTGACCAGTTTCCTTAGATAGCAGTAGTGAACATGTGAATACAACTGCCTCCAGTGGCCAGGAGCACTTACAGCAATGGTGTTGGGGATGAAGGTGTGTCACACTATGCAGGCACTCACACATGGAGATTATTGAGTAGAGTCTCAGTGTTGGCCAATGAACAACTCTACAGGGAAAGTTCAGTAGTGCCTTATTTAAAAGCATGTTGGTGGCTTCTTGATGGAGAATAAATTCACTTTCACCACCAGGCACAGCTGGCCCAAGGTTATGAACTACTTAGTCAGTCACAAGCTTGGTTCTCTAATGTTCAGGCTATACTGCCACTTTAAGTGATTGTGGTATTACTGTATACAGTACATGTCTATTGGGATTTTGGTTAAGTTACTATTCATAAAATGTTAAATAAAGTCACTGATTTTATATTTTTAGAGAGAAAGAATGAGAGTGAGGGAATATGTGCAGGTCGTTGTGTAGGGGGACAGCTAATTGCAGTGTCTCTGGTGGTAGGAAAAATTGCCTAAAAGAAATCAGCACCAAAAAGAAGACGAAAGCAAAGTGACAATACAGCCTTATTCTCACACAAGATACAACACAGACTGGCATTCTAGAAGTAGGGTAGCCCTATACAAAATTAATTATTTTAAATATTGCCCTTGGTGGTCAAGGTAAATGTACAATTGAAATACAGAGGGGGGAGAGGGAGTGAAACAACCACAATATATATTAGAAAAGATAAATACAACATTGTCTCATTGGAAATGCAATCCTCCTAAGTGAAAGTGAGAGAGGTAGTCTGGGCAAGTGGGAGGGGAGGTGGAGAAACAGTGAAATTGGTCCATCTATTGGTGTAAATCAGTACTACACAGAGAGCACACGTGATCATATCCTGGCACCCGTCCACCACACTGCTCCCTCTTTTAGCAGAGAGAGAGAGAGAGAGAGAGAGAGAGAGAGAGAGAGAGAGACAGAGCACACCACTGGCAGTAATTTCCTCATTTGCAATACAGTGACTGCCAGGCCCCCTCCAGAGGTGAGAGGAGAAAGAGCAGATGACACTGGATGAACGAGTCTGCATTCAGTTCAAGGACAAGCCATATTAGAGCATCAGAAATATTTACTGCATTATGAGATAATGCACCATTCAACCACATCCTTAAGGAGAAGCCATCACATGCTCTAGACCAGATACTCAACTTGCGGCCCGGGGGCCAGACGATAGGGAGTCAAGCGGCCCGCAGACCATTTTCTAATTCACAATGAAAGCTAATGTTACATAGATTGATTGAGCTCCAGTTAAATTGTCAAATATTTCCGCCTCCTTGTCGCCCAGGCACTTATGTACTTAACTAATTTAACTCTCCTGTGTGCACAAAGTGGGCCTAGATGTTTACGATGTTTAGATGGTTAATTTTCTTTTTGGAGAGATCCTTTATTGATTTGTTGGGAAGAGGGTTTACTCTGAACAGATTTGAGAATTGAGGTGAACAAACATAATTTACGTTTGTTGTTCATCATTTTTTTAATGGCGTGAATGACGTCTAGTTTGGTTGATTATTTGGACTTGCTTGCGATTTACAGTATTGAACTCCCAAGTGTTTGCATTGTCGCTCTGATTATTATTGCTTTGGTTATTTAACTGGTTCATTATATTTTAATGTAGCAGAGTTACAGCTCTATAATCCATACCTTTCCATTATTACCGCATGCTAAATAACTTTACGTTTTTAAATCTCCAACCCAAAAGTCTCATGTTAATTGTGATCCCTATACCCAGGTGTACACAGTATGGGAGGATGTATTCTCTGGGTGTGTTTGTTTCTGTCTATCCCTTGTGCACCTCCCTTTCAAGCTAAAGGGCACGCGAGAACTAAACACAGCACAAATCCCTCCCTGTGGGACCCTGCAAGGGTTAAAGAATGCCTCGGTTGTCCTGGTTCTGCCCGTGCATAAACCAAACAGATTCTTGCTGTGGCGCTAAACAAAGCTATCGGCAAGAGCAGGCAGGCTTTGGATACTTCCCTCTTAGGATGCTCTGGCTTTGTATCGTCGTCAGATGGGAGAGGCTGGACCCCGTGGTTCTGAGCATGACAAAGCTGATCTAACGCCTGCAACAACATCCTGACGCCACTAAGAGGGAGCATGGATGGTGGAAGTGTGTGTGTGTGTGTGGATGGGGGGGGGGGGGGGGGGGGATAAATTTGTCCTTTTAGCTGTGACCAATTGGAAGCCCATGTTCTCACTCTGCTGCTGGGCATGCATTTAATGTGTTGTTTTTTCTCTCTGTCTCATCCTCTGCAGCTCCTGTTTTCTCGCTTCCTCACCATCCCCACGCTCGAGGCTTGTGCTTGTGCTGCTGTCTTCCTGACTTCCTGCCAGCCACTCCCTTTTCACTACTAATTCTCAATCCCTCTCACACAGCTTTCTGCCACTTGCTCACTTCCCTGCTCTTCACTTGGTATTTCTCGCTGACTGTTACTATTTTGTACATCCGTGGTGTCTCTCTGTGGCTCTCGCTCTCTCTCTCTCGCTCTCGCTCTGTTGAATTTAAATAATATATGCTGTATTGTAATGACAGCACAGGAACCTATAATGCTAATAGACCAAATCAGCGGGATGTTTACATTTACTTCCGGGTACCCCTGGGTCCACACATTATAATGGCGGTGAACGGCACAAACTGACGTTTTGAAGACAAAAACAGACAAAGAAGACAAAAATGGTTCGTCCGTGTTGTGTTGTTGTTTAATATCATTCATAACAACACTTTCACTAACGTTAGTGGAGACCAGACTAGCTAATTTACCTGTTGGACCAGACTAGAGTAGACTTGAAGCTAAATTAAATTGACGTGGCGTCAGTATCTCTGTCTGTACCAGGCTCTTTCTCGCCGAGAAGAGCCTGGTGACGCGAGGTTACTCTGTAACGTTAACGACTGCAAAAAAACAGCGAGTTTGACAGACAAACAAACGTTATTAGCTAGCTAACACTACATAAAACAAACACAGAAGAAAGGCTAGATACGTCGGACAAGCATGTTTACCAACTGTTTAACCATTTAAATTGAAAGTAGTCGGCTGAAAACAACGAGAGGGTTTGACAGCATTTATTTGACAACACGCACATTTAAACCTGCCGCCTTCCCCAAGTGGTACCCGGAAGTAAATTTGTTTACATGGTGACGTCACGGTGATTTGGTCTATAGACTTTTCACATTAAAATGCCCTTGCCCTTGTATCGGAGAGTGTGTGTGTCAATACCATAACAGTGTAGATTGTCCCACAGACCCTTCACCATACAGTGAGTATCAATAGTCATCAGAGTATGTGTAAGTAATTACAAACAATAAAATGAACATAACATACAAAGTCTGTAGTCATGGTGGAATCTTGGTATTTTTTCAACAATTGTAGGGAAATCTCTATTGTATTCTATTGTATGTGTTTGTTTTGCTTTTTCTTCTTTGGTCAGACTTTGGTTCTGTCCACATAAAAGTCTGAAGTATAGCCAATATAACACAACTGTGCTAATCTCACTTTTGATCACAATGTATAATTGTATTTGTATGTAACTTTCTTCATCCAAGCTTTTCCTGTCACATGACCGAGTTGACTCACTTGACTGCGTCATGTGACTGTTCCATGCATGTATTTAAGATGGCGTCTTCCTATGTCACATTGTCTGAGGAAGGGCATGCTGCCCGAAACGTAACCACCGGTGTCAAATAAAAACACCCAAACTGGAGCCTCTGCAGTGTGCGAGCTTTATTTATTTTCTATTTTCCCAAATCTCTATTGTAACCTATAAATGTCCATCTCAGAGTGCCCCCCCCCCAATCTCTCTGTCTCCCATTGTCTCCAGCCTGTTTCCTCTGTGCTTCCCACTAGCAGATAATGGGGTAGGTGGCTAGGTGGGGGGTGGGTACGGCAGCTCCCTGGAAACAGACTAGTTCATTTCATTACGGCTAAGATCAGTCTCCATGGTAACCTCGCTAGAGCTAACACTCTCACAAAGGACACGCCCTTGTAAGGGAGAAAACAGGAAGCAATTATACATAAGGTGTGTGCGTATATGAGAGAGAGACAGAAGGGAGGGGGAAGACAGACAGACAGAGAGGGGGTGTGGGAGCATGTACTGTATGTGTGTCTGTCTGAATGGCAGAACTGATTTGGAATAAAACCATAGAAATAACAAAGAACTGACATTTTTCAAATTAATCACATTGCTATATCACTGTCCAAAAAGGTTGGGCTGATGGAGCACAGTTCCAGGCCATGCCTTTATGCCATTATGCTGAACCTATCTGGGTGTACTCAACCAAAATGCCTCTTCTGTAACCTCCCGTCACCAGGCTGTTCATGAGGCGAAGAGCCTGGTACGTATTACTACAGGCAGGATGTCCCCCCCCCCCCCCGTGTTCCTGTCCTGTGTTCTGGTCCGCAGTGTTTTCCTTCCCCCATAGAAATGCAGCAGTAGGCAGCCTAACCTCGCCAGTCGCTACGAGTTAGAGGAAAAATAAGAAGCATGGCCATAACAAATGAAATATTCAAACAAGTCCTTGAAGAAACTTGCCATATCCATAACATTACAGTACAGCACTTTGGTTCCTATGTTCTGGCCATAGCCGGAAGTCACGGAGCGATGTTTTACCATCCAGACTACCACTTCTGTAACATTGCAGTCCTGTTAGCATGAACCACTTAGCTAGCTGCCTCAACCAGGATAATGTACTCTGAGAATCAATAGCTGAATGCAATTTGCAGCATTGGGGGCAGCAGAGTAGAGTGCAACCTTTATACACACTTCAAATCCAACAGTCATCTTCTTATCTGCTAAATAATTATGACTCTCACAATCCTTTAGTTGTTCTTATTGTTCAATAATGTATTAATTATTATGGATCAGCAAACACAGCAGGCATTTTCTCTCTCACGCACACGGGCGCACACAGTCTCGCAGACACAAAAACCTCTCTGCAACAAACACACAGACACAGTGACCAGTTTGTTCGTTATTTCTTGAACGTGGTGGATAGCTCAGGGCCTGTGCCCTTTTCTATCCATAAACAACTTGCTTGGATTTGGAGCCATGGAGGAGGAGAAGATGGGGATGATAGGATAAAGACTTTTAGGCTTTAAAAATATGAATAAGAAATTGAAGAGAATAAAATCAAATTAAATTGGAAAAACCAATATGGTGAACAAGTTGTGTGTGCTTGTGTGTCTATCTAAGTGTGTGTGTGTGGGTAGGGGGGTGGTAGATAGCAGATGGAAATGGAAAGAGAACGGTGATAAATAGAGATTATGCAACTAAAATCATAAAATCATGCTGGTCAGTCAGGACCAGTGAGAGAAATGCCTCTGCCTTATTTCCCTGGCCTTTGCCCCGCCCCACCGCTTTAGCTGTAGTTGACACCAGAGAGCAGCCGGTGCTGTCAGCCCCGCCCAGCCGCAGAGCGGAGCAGGAAGGAGAGCTGAGCCGAGCTGAGCCAAGCTACAGCCCGGTACACTGAGAGCTCCCTGCTGCTGCAGCATAGCGGAAAATTACCGGCCCCTCCCCCCTCACATCCCAACTCAGAGAGAGAGAGCTGCAGCAGAGCATTATGACTGAACCGCTATACGCATAGAGACAGCTCCAGGCAATGTTTCAGGAACCACATTGAGGCTACGGTATAGCGAGCCAATGTACACAACATATCGACACCTGCTACTGCACACAGCTTGATTCAGATGGCGCATCGAGAGCGCAGCCATCTTTAAAGCACACACTGACTGACCCACTTACAGACATGTAATATGCAAAGCCGATGATGTGAGCAGTCAGCCCCGGTTCGCTCTGAGACATTCCACAAGGAACCAACCAAACCAAACGAGCGGTGACAGATCAGGCCGTGTTTGTTTGTGTTGGACCACTCCCTGAAATGAGGTCATGGTATCGTCTGAGCATCGTGGCACTGGCTCCACATGCCCCACACAGCTGAGCTTCACCGATAATATTTCATCACACTAATGCATCATTCAAATTAACATCCTCTAATAATTGCCAGACACATATGGTGCATTAAAAGACACCCGATTTAACATTGACAAATTTAGCCTGCTCGTCAAAAGAGGATGTTTGAACTGCTTACAAGCTGCTCGGCATGAGCGGATCGGGGCTGCCCTGACACACATTAAGGATGTTAATGGAACATATAAGGAATCATGTTTACAGCGTGCTCAGGCTGATAGCACACGTGTCTGGAGAAATGGCCGCTAATTCTCTGTTACTTCTCTCAGCTGCTCCCCTTCCACGGGGAGAGTAGACACGGCTGGCGAACTGGAGGGGGAGGGGAGAGAGGTCTGTCAGCATGCAGGGAGAAGAGAAGGAGGAAAAGGCGAGAGATGAATGATAAATCATGTAGGCTATCTTGATATTGTGGATGAAAATAATGTGCAGCTCTGAAAAAACGAAAATATAGGCTATAGAATAATAGCATGATAAGGGGCTGAAGATAGAACAGTATAGTGTGGATTTGAACGAGCAATTGTGTTTGGAGGCTGTAACTTTTAAAATGTAGCCACTCTTTGCTGTTGCTCCAAAAAGCAAAGTAAAATGTTGACTGAAATGTTACACAAGTGTCATTGGCAATTGGCATACAGTTTGCTGGTTTATAACTAATAAGCAATTTACTGCAAAATGCAGTAGTCATTGCTCATAACAAGTCATTGCTCTAGAAGACCTGGCAAATAAAACCAATATCAAATAACACCATATAAGTAGCCTATATGGTTAAATTAATAGCCTATCTAAGAGACAATGGGAGGCGTGACCAAAACAAGGACATAATGGTGAATAATAGGAAAGAGAAGCTGTGAAAATCATGAGAAACACAGTCACAAAAAGGGGTGGAAAAAGTAGGGACATGAAGCAGAATATGAAGACATACAGTAAGTGGCGACTTGTGAGCCCACCAATGAGAGAAAGAGCTCCAACTCTGCTGAGGGACTTCACAACAAGATACTGAGCAAACAAAATACTGGAGGAAAGATAAATCAGAGACCTATTCACATCATATAGGCTAATCTCTAATTTACCTGGAAACAGAAATGTGGAGGGGCTTCATGCTGTCTGAATCTCTAAAGATACGTCTTGAAATGTTGATAGGAACACATCCGATGTTTTCAATAAGATCTTAAATGCACAAGTTTTCAGATAGTCACCTTGGAAATAGATGCACATTTCAAACTAGAACTATCACATACATGTACAATGGATGTGCTTTAAAGGGGCAAACCTATATCATGTTTAAAATGGACAAACTGAATCAAACTATGTCCCTATCATGTCCTATAACATAAACCGATGATGTTTCCACAAGGTGTGACGTCATGGAGGCCAAGAGGTCCCTGGCAATTTTGAGAAGGGAGCTTTGAGTAATCAAGAGACTTTCAGCACCAGGGACAGCGACATTGCCAAAAGCGTTTGAGACAAGAAAGATGATACAATGAACAAAATGCTAAATAGTTTTGATTCTTTCCAGCTTAGGAACTATATTCCAAACAGATAGCCAGGCCACAGAAGAAGGTGGTGTATAACAAAGTTAACAACAAGTCTTAACTAATAGGCAAAAGAGGCATGTAGTCACGTTTGCCTGCTTCGGTCGAACTCTTACCTTTTCTGTACTGGGTAAAGTCTGAGTCCGGTTAAAAGTGTCTCCTCCGTTAATACTGATCAGCTCCGCATCTACAGGCGGAAACGGCGCCGGGAAAACCACTACGTCACTCTTCAGCGTGTCTGAGCTGAAACACACGTCATACTGCTGAGTAGATTTAGAGTAAGACCAGCTCCCGTCAGGGTGGGTGGTGATCATCGGGGCGCTGTACCTGCTGAAACTGTTGTCTGTCCTGTGGCATTTGACAGCTATTAAACTGATGAGGCTCAGTAGAAAGATCACTGACACAGACGCAATGGCGATCAGCAAATACAGGTTTAGATCAGAGAAGCTCTCCTCCTTCATCGGCACGTGTCTGAACTGAGTCTGGATGTCAGCTGTGCTTTCAACCACCACTACATCAATAGACACAGTAGCTGACAGGGAGGGCTCTCCATTATCACAAACCAGCACCATCAACGGGTGAGTCCTCACGTCATTGTCACTCATTCGCCTCTTAGTCCTGATTTCCCCGGTGCTGGTTCCGATTCGGAAGAGGTTGGTTCCCTTGGGCTCAGAGAGGTGATAAGAAAGCAGCGCATTGTAGCCAGAGTCTGCGTCTACAGCCCGGATCTTGGCCACAAAGTAGCCCGCTTCAGCAGAATAGGGAATGTTCTCACTGTTAACGGAGTCGTGCTCAGAAGTGAGGATCCCGGGACTGTTGTCATTCTCATCCAGGATCAAAACATTCACAGTCATGTTGCTGCTGAGCGGAGGAACACCAGAGTCTGTGGCCTGAACTTTGAACTGGAACGTTTTTAACTCCTCAAAGTTAAAAGACTGCAGGCTGACTATATCTCCAGTCTCTGAGTTGATGTTTACCATTGACGCTATTGGGGTAGTTTTAAGATTGCTATCTATTATAGAAAATGTTACTTTTGCATTTTCATATACGTCCGGGTCATCTGCAGTCATGGTATGGATAATGGCGCCTACTGGACTGTTCTCTTTGACAAAAATATGTATAACTGGTTCTGAAAACCGAGGTGGGTTGTCATTGACATCAGAAACATGTACTGTAATAATTATTGTCCCGGAAAGAGGTGGGGTCCCTTCGTCAGTAGCTAGTACCGTGACATTGTATTGAGAAGCTTTTTCTCTGTCTAGAAGTCCATCTACTACTAAAGAATAATGATTTTTATATGTATTCTTAATTGTAAACGGCACAGAATCAATTAATTTAACCTGAACAACGCCATTTTTACCTGCGTCATTATCTTTAACCGTTATAAGTCCAACCATAGTGTCAAGGGATGCATCTTCCCTGACTATGTTGGCTAAAGATGTGACTGTTATTTCTGGTTTATTATCATTAACATCAGTGATTTCAACAAGCAATTTGCAGTGAGATGCTCTTGGAATTTGCCCCCTGTCTTTAGCTTGGACTCGAATTTCAACTGCGCTGTTTTGCTCGTGATCCAATTCACCGTTAACCGTTACTTCCCCGGTTGTAGAATTAATGGAAAATACTTTAAAGTTATTATCATTGTCGTGGTTAATAAATGAATATATAATTTCTCCATTGAGACCTTCGTCTAAATCCTGAGCATGCACTGAAATCACAGTCGCACCGTGTGGCGTGTTTTCAGGCACTCTGGCTTTGTACAATGGCTTGCTAAAGACGGGAACGTTATCGTTAACATCTTGCACATTAACAGTGATCTGTAACGTCCCCGATCTGGGAGGTTTTCCTCCGTCTACAGCGGTCATTGTTAGTTTAATGACGGGCTGTTTCTCACGGTCTAAGGCTTTTTGCAAAACCAATTCAGCAGACGCACTCTGTTCTTCACCATTCTGTACATCCAGGGAGAAATGATCGTTTGGGTTCAGCTTGTAGCTCTTAACCGAGTAACTGCCTACATCTGCATCATAGGCGTTTGGTAGTGTAAATCTTTCCCCTGGAAAAGCTGATTCAGAGACATTCAAAATGATTCCTGGTATTCGAAAAGAGGGTGTGTTGTCGTTTATATCCAAAATATTAACCTCAAAGCGATAGAGATTAAACGGAGAGTTCACAATGGCTTCCAGTTCCAGAGAACACTTCACATTCCGAGAGCAGAGCTCGTCTCGGTCTATTCTCTCTCTCACCAAGAGAATCCCAGTCTTAACATTTACTTCGAAATACCTCTTATTCGGTCCTGAAATCTGAAAACCTCGACCTCCCAATTCTTGCACGTCAAGATGCAAATCTTTTGCTAAATGTCCTACAGTGGTACCCGGGCTGGATTCCTCCGTGACAGAATACACAATCTGTGTTGCTGCGACACTCCATATGTGGAATACAGGAACAAGATAAAAAACCATATAGTGAAAATGATTCCTTTGTCGTGACATTCTGTCCATATCCCGCTACACAAATGATTCAGAAATATTCCAACAGGATACGTCCAAATCAGACCCCCGCCATACAATGAGGATGTTCTGTAGCCTACGATGAACAAAGAATTAGAAGCCTTCTCTCCTGGACTTAGAGGGAGGAGCATCGCAAACATAAAACGTGTTTACACCTAATATGATAGCGACATCGTGTGGAAAAATACAAGAAACAAGAGAAGATGGAAAAAAGATTTTTACGGAGCCATTACTAAATTATCATTTTTTTTCACCAAGTGGACAGCTGTACAAAATCCAATGCGAGTATTGTGATGTGCCTGAATAAAAGCCACAATACTCATCGTACATGCCAGCAAAAAATGACCAATGTCTATTAATACAAAATGCTGTGAAATAATTACAAAACGGATGCTGCAGAAAGAATTGTGAGCGCTCTAACATGTCAACGCCGTGGACAAAGGTTTCAACAGGGCCTAAGAGTGAAGCAGCAGAATAGCAGAAAAAACGCACCAATGGTTAATGCATATCTGCATCAACTAAACTTACAATTTAGAACAATTTAATTAAATAAAACGTACTATTATCAGTAGTCTTGTGTTTTGTGCCATCACTCTTAACTTTTCTTTATTGGGTAAATTCTGATAGCCTGCGGTTAAAACCACCGTGGAACGAAACATAATGTGAGTTCACGTGATCAGGATGGTTTGTTTATCATGCTAAAGTCTGATTCAGGTTTAAAATGAATGTCTCCACAATTTACCATGTGACATACAAGGTTTCCACCATGTGTAAGATCATAGAGGCGCAAGACATTTGAGAAGGGCGCTTTATGCACTTTCAGCACCACGGACAGCGATAGTACCCAATGCAAGCATTGGCGACAACGCCCAGTGCAAAACCTTTGCTTCTAGCACTCAACATCTCCTTTTTCTAATTACCACTGGCTCAGTACATCAAAGGACGTGTTTCAGTGACCCAGTGTAATTGAAAAAAAAGGGAGATTTTGAGTGCTGCAAACTAGCAACATTGTTGCACTTGCCTTTGCACTGGGCGTAAGATATATAGGGTCCAAGGAATATGATACAATGAAAAATGCCAAATATGACTCTTTCCAGAGCTTAGCAACTATATTCATTCCAAAACATGTTCATTATTGGTGCCTCTTGGAGCAGAGTTAGCCCTATCATTTCCGCCTGGTCGCCATTCGTCTTCTCCCCATACTCGTCACGGGGAGGAGTCTGGGAATAAAGTAGATACATATGTGTGTGGCCTCCAGCGACAGTTATTCTGATGCTAACGAAAAACATGACATCTGAAGCATAATGGCTAAGGAAGTTTTCTAAAGCAATATCACAAGTAATAGCCTATTTCAGTATACAATATATAAACCGTTTAAACATAAATCACGTTTTCTGGTGCAAGGAAACTGTTGGTCTTGCAGACTGTGCACATTATTTTGAACCACGAGTCAAAGCAAGGGCGGAAAAAAGCACTGAGGAAACTCACACAAGTGCAGGCGAAGAGATGGTTCACATTTCAGCACCATGGACAGCGTTCTAGCTGGTCAGTGATCAAAACAGAGCTCTTGCTTATGTGGCCTCATACTCAACATACTGCATATGCATACGAGTCCTATTCAATGACTGTTGCGAAGCATATCATAGAGATGGCATTTCCCACTTCATAATGATTAATGCAACAATTGTGTGCTGCATTACAATTTCACCAAAAGTATGTGTATCAGTTAGGCTACAGCTACATTGTAAGCATGTCATATATTCAAGTAAACCACGCCCCAACGCTTAGATCCCACTGAGTAAAACGGGCCATGCATGCATTCACACCATACGGCTGCAAACAACTCACCTTTTCTGTACTGGGTAAAGTCTGAGTCCGGTTAAAAGTGTCTCCTCCGTTAATACTGATCAGCTCCGCATCTACAGGCGGAAACGGCGCGGGGAAAACCACTACGTCACTCTTCAGCGTGTCTGAGCTGAAACACACGTCATACTGCTGAGTAGATTTAGAGTAAGACCAGCTCCCGTCAGGGTGGGTGGTGATCATTGGGGCGCTGTACCTGCTGAAACTGTTGTCTGTCCTGTGGCATTTGACAGCTATTAAACTGATGAGGCTCAGTAGAAAGATCACTGACACAGACGCAATGGCGATCAGCAAATACAGGTTTAAATCAGAGAAGCTCTCCTCCTTTATCGGCACGTGTCTGAACTGAGTCTGGATGTCAGCTGTGCTTTCAACCACCACTACATCAATAGACACAGTAGCTGACAGGGAGGGCTCTCCGTTATCACAAACCAGCACCATCAACGGGTGAGTCTTCACGTCATTGTCACTCATTCGCCTCTTAGTCCTGATTTCCCCGGTACTGGTTCCGATTCGGAAGAGGTTAGTTCCCTTGGGCTCAGAGAGGTGATAAGAAAGCAGCGCATTGTAGCCAGAGTCTGCGTCTACAGCCCGGATCTTGGCCACAAAGTAGCCCGCTTCAGCAGAATAGGGAATGTTCTCACTGTTAACGGAGCCGTGCTCAGAATAGGGTGCGAGGATCCCGGGACTGTTGTCATTCTCATCCAGGATAAAAACCTTCACAGTCACGTTGCTGCTGAGCGGAGGAACACCAGAGTCTGTGGCCTGAACTTTAAACTGGAACGTTTTTAACTGCTCAAAGTTAAAAGACTGCAGGCTGACTATATCTCCAGTCTCTGAGTTAATGTTTACAACTGATGAAATTGGAAAACCGGAACCACCAGATAATGCTGAATATATTACTTTTGCATTTTCATCAATATCAGGATCAACTGCAGTTATGGTATAAATAGTAGCTCCAACTGGACTATTTTCTTTTACATAAACATTAATCACGGACTCTGTGAAACGAGGTGCGTTGTCATTGACATCAGAAATGTGAACGGTAATAACACTGGTGCTGGAGAGAGGCGGGGTCCCTTCATCTGTAGCTGTGATCACGAGATTGTAAAAATAATCGCTTTCTCTGTCCAGAGGTCCATCTACGACTAAAGAGTAATAGTTTTTATAGTTGGACTTTAGTTTAAAAGGCGCCGAGCCAATGATGTTACAGCTTGTGAGACCATTATTACCCCCGTCTTTATCATTCACAGTCACTAGAGCGACAACGCTTCCTATCTCAGCGTCCTCTTTAACGGGACTCATGAGTGATGTCACTAAAATCTCTGGAGCATTGTCATTTACATCAACTATCTCAACCAGCAGCTTCCCATGTGCACTCCGAGGCGTGGGACCTTGGTCCTTGGCTTGAACACGAATTTCATATGCTGACTGTGCTTCATGATCCAAATTACCCTTAACAGTTATCTCACCAGTTTCTCCGTTTATGAAAAACATATCATCAGGATTCAAGTTTGCACGTTTGACAAAAGAGTAAACCAGCCTGCCATTTTCCCCTTCATCTAAATCTGTGGCATTAAGCTGAATGACTATCGATCCAACCGGTGCATTCTCCCTAACACGGGCCTTATAAAGAGACTTACTAAATGACGGTGTGTTATCATTAACATCTAAAACGTTAACAATTATCTGTAATGTTCCTGTCCTAGGTGGTTTACCTCCATCTACAGCGGTCAGTGTCAGTTTAATCACGGCCTGTTTCTCTCGGTCTAAAGCTTTCTGCAGCACTAACTCAGCAGACACACTCTGCTCTCCACCGCTTTGTACATCCAAGTTAAAGTATTCATTTGGGCTCAGTCGATAGGTCTTTACTGAATTACTGCCCGTGTCTGTATCAATGGCCAGGGGAAGCAAAAAGTGTTCGCCCGTAGGTGAAGATTCAGATATGTTCAGTGAATATGACTTCTCAACGAAGTCAGGTGCGTTATCATTTACATCAACAATCACTACTTCGATGCGGTGGAGTATCATAGGATTACTCAGTATGGCCTCTAAGTTTAGTGCGCATTTTATTGTGTTTGCACAAAGCTGTTCTCTGTCTATTCGGTCGCTAACATAAAGAATCCCCGTTTTTAGATTTGCCTCGAAATATTTCTTACTGTATCCTGAAACGATATTTAGATTCCTCGTATCCAGTTCTTGAACATTTACATTTAAATCCTTGGCGAGATTTCCCACCGCCGTCCCTTTGTCCACCTCCTCGGAAACAGAATAGGATATCTGAGCAGCAGACCAGTCCGGTAAACAAAGCACAACCAGGAAATATATCCAAACGATCTCTCTATTTATTCCACAGCCCATCGCTGCATTCAAATCATCAGATGCGAAAATAACTGCATTAAATCCATGAAAACCGGCCGACCGGACATCGTTTTTCAATCACACACCCAGTCTTATCCTTTCTGTGTCATGACCATTCTGTTCTCCTCACAAAGCGTTTGCAGGCTGCTGACGCTTTACACTGAGAGGAGGAGCCTGCAAATGTGTTGAAATATGTGGTCCTTAGCGACCTCACGCGTTACTGATTTGAAATTATGAAAAATATAAAAACACAAAATTAGCACAGTGTGTGACACACATTATAGGCCTACAACATATGGACTAGAATTACAAGAGTGAAACAGAAAGAAGAAACGACTAAACTCGCGCAGGAGCTTAAAGCAACGGGGGGGGGGGGTGCTTCAAGACAGAGGCGAATACAGGTCGACTAAAAATGCACGGTTGAGGCAAAACAATCTAGGTCTAAATCATTGTGCATGCTGAAATATAATCAGACACCCATACATCTGTTCAAAACAAAGCAATGAAAAAGACTGGTTTCAGGACCATGGACAGCACTTTCGCTTCTTGTAATGCTTTTAATGAAGGTCAAAATCACTGTACTTCGTCGGTGTCACATTTGAAGAATAAGACGTTTTGATTCAACGGGAACAAAAATTAAGGGTGCGAACACACATTTTCAGCACCACGGAGAGCGACATAGGCCAGCATGCATGTGAATGAAGCCAGGCCCATATTGGGTCTGTTTGTGTTGGTTTGAAAACAATATTTCGGCTAATTAAAGGTCCGATCAGGACTAGGCATTACGTACCTTCTCTTTGCTGGGTAAAGTCTGAGTCCGGTTAAATGTGTCTCCTCCGTTAATACTGATCAGCTCTGCATCTACAGGCGGAAACGGCGCGGGGAAAACCACTACGTCACTCTTCAGCGTGTCTGAGCTGAAACACACGTCATACTGCTGAGTAGATTTAGAGTAAGACCAGCTCCCGTCAGGGTGGGTGGTGATCATTGGGGCGCTGTACCTGCTGAAACTGTTGTCTGTCCTGTGGCATTTGACAGCTATTAAACTGATGAGGCTCAGTAGAAAGATCAGTGACACAGACGCAATGGCGATCAGCAAATACAGGTTTAAATCAGAGAAGCTCTCCTCCTTCATCGGCACGTGTCTGAACTGAGTCTGGATGTCAGCTGTGCTTTCAACCACCACTACATCAATAGACACAGTAGCTGACAGGGAGGGCTCTCCGTTATCACAAACCAGCACCACCAACGGGTGAGTCTTGACGTCATTGTCACTCATTCGCCTCTTAGTCCTGATTTCCCCCGTGCTGGTTCCGATTCGGAAGAGGTTGGTTCCCTTGGGCTCAGAGAGGTGATAAGAAAGCAGCGCATTGTAGCCAGAGTCTGCGTCTACAGCCCGGATCTTGGCCACAAAGTAGCCCACTTCAGCAGAATAGGGAATGTTCTCACTGTTAACTGAGCCGTGCTCAGAATAGGGCGCGAGGATCCCGGGACTGTTGTCATTCTCATCCAGGATAAAAACGTTCACAGTCACGTTGCTGCTGAGCGGAGGAACACCAGAGTCTGTGGCTTGAACTTTAAACTGGAACGTTTTTAACTCCTCAAAGTTAAAAGACTGCAGGCTGACTATGTCTCCAGTCTCTGAGTTGATGTTTACCATTAATGAAATCGGAATATTTATGGGATAACTGCCCAGCAATGTGTAAGCCAGTTTAGCATTTTCGTTTGAATCACGATCAAACGCATTTATTTTGGAGATAACAGCCCCTATTGCACTATTCTCTTTCACATACACTTTAACTACGGGCTCTGTAAAACTAGGTGCGTTGTCATTGACATCAGAAACGTGAACAATAACAATACTGGTACTGGAGCGAGGCGGGGTTCCTTCATCGGTGGCTGTAATGGTGATAGTATAATGAGAAATGCTTTCTCTGTCCAAAGGTCCATCTACTACTAAAGAATAATCATTTTTGTAATTCAACATAAGTTTAAATGGCACAGACCCCACCAGTTTAGAGGTCGTAATGCCATTGTTTCCTCCATCTTTATCACTTACAGTAACTAAAGCAACGACTGTCCCCAACTCGGCATCTTCTTTTACTGCCGTCATGAGTGACGTCACTGATATTTCAGGGGCATTGTCATTCACATCAATTATCTGTATCAGTAGCTTAGCGTGCGCACTGCGAGGCGAATGGCCTTGGTCCATTGCCTGAACCCTAACTTCATAAGCATGCGTGTCCTCATAGTCTAACGTCCCCTTAAC
>NC_139634.1:15293412-15340912 GCF_964638095.1 Poromitra crassiceps
CTACCAGTACATTGAGGCGCTGTCCGTGGTGCTAAACGCCTCTTCTCAGAATCAGAATCAGAAAGACTTTAATGATCCCCGGGGGGAAATTATCTTCTTAGCTTAAACTTTAAGCTACTAAATCACCAATGTAATGCTTTTAATCAACGTTATTTGAGGAAAAATCAATTAATCAAACAATTATTTATCAATGTCACATTTGAGGACGAAAAATGCTGTGAACATATGGGAGCACAAATTCTGTAAGGTCATAAAGAAGAGTGTTTTATAAGTTGTCTAATATGAGAATCGTCAACAAAAGAGAGCAACAACAAATTGTTGCAACATTGTTGCATTCAGCACCACGGAGAGCGACATACTGCCATGGCTTTTTTATAAAGCAAGTGTGAATGAAACCAGGCCCATAATGGGTCTGTTTGAAGATAACGATGTTTCGATACATTTAAAGGTCTGAGCAAGATAGTTTAAAGGGCATTACGTACCTTCTCTGTGCTGGGTAAAGTCTGAGGCCGGTTAAAAGTGTCTCCTCCGTTAATACTGATCAGCTCCGCATCTACAGGCGGAAACGGCGCTGGGAAAACCACTACGTCACTCTTCAACGTGTCTGAGCTGAAACACACGTCATACTGCTGAGTAGATTTAGAGTAAGACCAGCTCCCGTCAGGGTGGGTGGTGATCATTGGGGCGCTGTACCTGCTGAAACTGCTGTCTGTCCTGTGGCATTTGACAGCTATTAAACTGATGAGGCTCAGTAGAAAGATCAGTGACACCGATGCAATGGCGATCAGCAAATACAGGTTTAAATCAGAGAAGCTCTCCTCCTTTATCGGCACGTGTCTGAACTGAGTCTGGATGTCAGCTGTGCTTTCAACCACCACTACATCAATAGACACAGTAGCTGACAGGGAGGGCTCTCCGTTATCACAAACCAGCACCACCAACGGGTAAGTCTTGACGTCATTGTCACTCATTCGCCTCTTAGTCCTGATTTCCCCCGTGCTGGTTCCGATTCGGAAGAGGTTGGTTCCCTTGGGCTCAGAGAGGTGATAAGAAAGCAGCGCATTGTAGCCAGAGTCTGCATCTACAGCCCGGATCTTGGCCACAAAGTAGCCCGCTTCAGCAGAATAGGGAATGTTCTCACTGTTAACGGAGCCGTGCTCAGAATAGGGCGCGAGGATCCCGGGACTGTTGTCATTCTCATCCAGGATAAAAACGTTCACAGTCACGTTGCTGCTGAGCGGAGGCACACCAGAGTCTGTGGCTTGAACTTTAAACTGGAACGTTTTTAACTCCTCAAAGTTAAAGGACTTCAGGCTGACTATATCTCCAGTCTCTGAGTTGATGTTTACCATTGTAGACAGCGGCAGTGAGTTACTGTCTAAAAATGAATAGCTAACCTGGGCGTTCTTATCAACGTCATCATCAGTTGCAGAGACCGTTTGAATAACTATTCCTATTGGACTATTCTCTTTCAGATAAACATTAACCAGAGTCTCTGAGAAGCGTGGCGAGTTGTCATTGACATCAGAAATGTATACATTAAGATTGCTGGTGCTCGTGAGAGCAGGGATCCCTTCATCTGTAGCTATGATGCTGATGTTATACTGAGAAACATTCTCCCTGTCTAATGGTCTGTCGACCACCAAAGAATAGTAGTTTTTATAATTTGTTTTAAATTTAAAAGGGACATCATTCTTAAAATGACAATGAACCACTCCATTGTTGCCTCCATCTTTATCAATGACTGATACAAGTGCAATAGCAGTACCTAATTTAGCGTCCTCCTTCACTGCTGTCAGTAATGACGTCACAGTTATTTCAGGGGCATTGTCGTTTAGGTCCACCACTTCTACCAGCACTTTACATTGTGCTGCCATTGGGGGCTGGCCTTTGTCACTGGCCAGCACACGGATCTCAAAAGCTGGGTGCTCCTCAAAGTCAACTTTTCCTTTAACTGTCAATACACCCGTTATTTGGTCAATATTAAATATTTCCAATACATGATCTTGATCTTTTGATATCAAAGAATATGAAATATCTCTGTTTGTTCCCTCATCCGCGTCAGTGGCAGACACAGTTAGCACTGTAGTGCCAAGCGGCACATTTTCTGTAATACGTGTTTTATACAAGGATTTGGTAAACACTGGGCTGTTATCATTGATGTCCAAAACATTGATTATTATCTCTGATGTGCCTGATTTTGGAGGTGCTCCGCCATCTAGAGCGGTCAGTGCGAGTTTAATCATCTGCTGTTTTTCCCGGTCTAATGCTTTCTGCAGCACCAACTCAGCAGACACACTCTGCCCTTTGTGCACCGCTAAAGAAAAATATTCGTTGGGATTTAGCTTGTATGAACTGATATCATTTTTCCCTACATCTGCATCGTAGGCTAACAGCACAGGGAATGTAGCCCCCGGCAAGGTGCTTTCAGCTATGTCAATACTTTGCGAAGTAGCAGTGAATAATGGATAATTGTCATTTACATCTACAACATTTATTTCTAAACGGTACAGTTCCAATGGGTCATTAATCACGGCCTCCACACTGACGGTGCATTTCAATGTCTTCGCACAGAGTTCCTCTCTGTCGATTCTCTCATTGACGTATAGAACGCCAGTCTTTAGATTTACCTCGAAATATTTTCTCTTTGATCCGGTAACAATCTGAAACATACGGGACTCCAAATCCTGTATATTAAGGTTAAGATCCTTAGCGATATTTCCAACCGAAGTCCCCAGGTTAACCTCTTCCGATACGGAGTAAGAGAGCTGCCCAGACACCGATTCCCAGGAACAACCCAGCAGCAAAACCACCAGATATATTCCAGCAGAGCTCGTTCCATCCGGTAAATGCATAATTCCTTATAATGTCAGCAAATAGTTCCAAATCTGCCCACTTCCGTCAAATAATCCAGAGAGAGAAATACACAATTGCAACTTTAACAGCCAACAGGAAAATGGTTGTCGCACCTTTTCTCTCGCCCTGCGTCTCTATCTCTTTGTAACAAAGCCCCGAGAAACATCATCCCCTGAATCTGGGAGGAGCCTCAATCAACAAAATAGAACGTCCAAATGTGATGGTCTACAATGTCCCCACGTGGTCATTTGAAATAACTACAAGCATCAAACAACTGTAATGGAATTATTTTCACTATTTTAAATCATCCGTTAAAATCAAGCTAACCAATGGCAAATACATAAATAAATAAATAAATAAATAAATAAATAAATAAATAAATAAATAAATAAATAAATAAATAGAGGCGCAACACTTGCCAAGAATATGAAAACAAGAATGTTGTCTCATTTTCCAACACATTGGAGTGTAAATGTGGCAAAAATGTTATCCTGATACTACCTAAAATAGGTAAAACATCACACGCGGCAATATAACGTGTAGTAACGCATGTGCTTGCTGGATAGTGAATCAATGCTTTACATTACAAATGAAAGCATTGCTTCGTCCTTCCACAGAGTTTGAATTGGATTCAGGACCATGGACAGCGATATAGCCAAAGGATGAGTGAGGAGTCAGGAGGCATATCACTTCACTACAACAACGTATTAAATTACGTCTTACTTCTATTTTTGACCAAAACGCAATATCCTTCACAATGACAAGTGTCGCATTAACCCTTTGAGGTCAAGGAATAAATGGAAAGGAGCATCTTTTCACGCTCTATTCGAGATCAATTCAAGACATTGAAATTTGATGTGTATGGCTATGGAGATAATGTATGTTGTCATGTTCTTACCTTCTCTTGATTTGGTAAAGTCTGAGTCCGGTTAAAAGTGTCTCCTCCGTTAATACTGATCAGCTCCGCATCTACAGGCGGAAACGGCGCGGGGAAAACCATTACGTCACTCTTCAACGTGTCTGAGCTGAAACACACGTCATACTGCTGAGTAGATTTAGAGTAAGACCAGCTCCCGTCAGGGTGGGTGGTGATCATTGGGGCGCTGTACCTGCTGAAACTGTTGTCTGTCCTGTGGCATTTGACAGCTATTAAACTGATGAGGCTCAGTAGAAAGATCACTGACACAGACGCAATGGCGATCAGCAAATACAGGTTTAAATCAGAGAAGCTCTCCTCCTTTACCGGCACGTGTCTGAACTGAGTCTGGATGTCAGCTGTGCTTTCAACCACCACTACATCAATAGACACAGTAGCTGACAGGGAGGGCTCTCCGTTATCACAAACCAGCACCATCAACGGGTGAGCCTTGATGTCATTGTCACTCATTCGCCTCTTAGTCCTGATTTCTCCGGTGCTGGTTCCGATTCGGAAGAGGTTGGTTCCCTTGGACTCAGAGAGGTGATAAGAAAGCAGCGCATTGTAGCCAGAGTCTGCGTCTACAGCCCGGATCTTGGCCACAAAGTAGCCCGCTTCAGCAGAATAGGGAATGTTCTCACTGTTAACGGATCCGTGCTCAGAATAGGGTGCGAGGATCCCGGGACTGTTGTCATTCTCATCCAGGATCAAAACGTTCACAGTCACGTTGTTGCTGAGCGGAGGAATACCAGAGTCTGTGGCCTGAACTTTAAACTGGAACGTTTTTAACTCCTCAAAGTTAAAAGCCTGCAGACTGACTATATCTCCAGTCTGTGAATTAATATTTACCATTGTAGACAGCGGCAGTGAGTTAGTATTACTCTCTAAAAATGAATAGCTCACCTCACCATTTTGATCGACATCAGCATCAACTGCTGATACTGTTTTAATGGTTGCTCCCACTTGACTGTTCTCTTTCAAGTAAACATTAATCACAGGCTCTGAGAAGCGAGGCGCGTTGTCATTGACATCAGAAACGTGAACAGTAATGATGCTGGTGCTGGAGAGAGGTGGGCTCCCTTCATCAGTTGCTACGATAGTGACATTATACTGGGCCTTACTTTCCCTGTCAAGCCTCCCATTGACAATTAAAGAATAATATTTTTTGTAGTTTGTTTCTAATTTAAAGTGGGGTTCATTTGCGATAACAGCCTGCACTAAACCGTTTTTCCCACCATCTTTATCCAGGACAGAGACAAGTGCAATAGCAGTCCCTACTTTAGCGTCCTCCTTCACTGTGTTCAGTAGTGACGTCACAGTGATCTCAGGAGCATTGTCGTTTAGATCTATTACTTCTACCAGCACTTTACAATGAGCGGACATCGGGGGTTGGCCTTTGTCACTGGCCTGTGCGTGAATCTCAAATGCAGAATTTTCTTCATAGTCAATCTCACCTTTCACTAAGATTGCACCAGTTTTAGGATCAATTTGAAATATATCTAAGATCTGATCCTGACCCTTAGTTCTTAAAGAATATTCTATTTCACTGTTCAAACCTTCATCTGCGTCTGTTGCGTTCAAAATTAACAATGTTGCCCCCTTTGGCAAGTTCTCCAAAATTTGAGTTTTATACAAAGAACTACTAAACACTGGATGGTTGTCGTTAATATCTAAAACGTTGATAATGATTTGTGATGTTCCCGACTTTGGAGGATTTCCACCGTCAACTGCTGTCAATGTGAGTTTTATAATAGGCTGTTTCTCGCGGTCTAACGATTTCTGCAGCACTAACTCGACAGATACACTATCTCCCCGTTTGTGTATTTCTATAGAAAAATAATCGCTCGTATTGAGCTTGTATGCATTAACATTGTTCTTACCAACATCCACATCGGATGCTCCTATCAGTCCGAATTTCACTCCTGGTAAAGTATTTTCACCTATGTTAAGATACTGTATCTGTTCGGAGAAAAATGGTGCATTATCATTTATATCTAAGACGTTTATCTCTAACCCATAAAGCTTCAAAGGGTCATTGATGACGGCTTCTACGTTTACAGTACATTTTGTAGACTTCGCACAAAGCTCCTCCCGGTCTATTCTCTCATTGACATAAATGACGCCAGTCTTTAGATTTACGTCGAAATATTTTCTCTTTGATCCGGTAACAATCTGAAACATGCGGGACTCCAAATCCTGGACATTGAGGTTAAGATCCTTTGCGATATTTCCAACAGAAGTCCCCGGGTTTACCTCTTCTGATACGGAGTAAGAGAGCTGTCCAGACACCGCTTCCCAGTAACAAACCAGCAGCACAACCACTAGATATATCCCAAAATGACTCCTTCCGCTCGGGAAAAACATAATTATATCCAACGTGGACAAAACATAGATCACAATTTTACCAGTCTACAAAATCTTCAAATCAAGGGAAATACAAGAATCCATCTCTATGATTTTGAACAAGCAACGGGAAAAGTGTGCACCGTTCTGTCTCGCATGCGTCTCTTTGTGACAAAGCACGGAGAAACATCATCATCCTCTGAATCTGGGAGGAGCCGCAAACATCCAGAAACAACCGTCCAAATGTGATGGTCTACAATGTCCCCTTGTGGACATTTGAAATAACTGCATTCAACAACTTTCAACACTGGCATGATTGAAGCCTGAGGACCCATTTTTCACCAATTTCATATGCAAATACATCATATCACAGGGATCATTCAACACAACACAATCGTGATGCGTTTAGTTCAGTTTTTGTTTTTCTGGACCAAGGACAGAGTCTCATTTCGCTCTGATATACAAAATATAAAATAAGTACACAAGGGGTAAAAAAATGTATTACACCAAAGTGTCCCTATCTCCCAACAAAACAATGAACACACTGACTGAGTGTTTTATCCGAAGTGAAATCTTGCCTAAAAGCTATGACATTGGATATACACTATTTACCAGCTATTAACAAACATAGTTGGACATTCCTATTAAGCAAGCCGATCAATGACAGTTTTTCGACCGTAAAGAGACCAGTCTTCCTCTTTGTCCCCTGGGGATCACTGAGACCACAGACAACATTCAGACACGTGTTTCAGCACCATGGACAGCGGTCTACACATAGAATGGTGACTGAGAAGAAAAACGGACAAAGAAGAGATAATAAGCCACCAGCCTGCCTTACAGTGCTCTCTATTGACAAAAGGCAAAGTCCATTAAAAAAGTAAGTTATAGGCAGATAAAGATAGAGTCAAATGAAGCTTGACACGCACTTACTTTTGACTTGCATGATGATGCAAAATAAACCAGGACATTTTTACCTATTTTCCAACAAAACAGGGACAACATTAGTTCAATGATTTTATCGAAGCATTACTCACCAGTTATTAACGGGCATGTTAAGAAACTTCGTAATAAGCGTAGGGTACTGGTTACTCAGGGAAAGATTGCTTTCGATTGTAATGAGATTCATTTTCGTCTTTGCCCCCGAGAGTTCGCACACAACACATTCAGGCTTCAGCACCATGGACAGTGACAAACACATGATAGTGACTAAACACAAACAGACAGAGATAGAAGCCATGCGAATTTACCAGATTTAATTATAGTATAATTAGCACTATTTTAATAAAAACTAAGATGAGGTTTCATGTTCTTACCTTTTCTGTACTGGGTAAAGTCTGAGTCCGGTTAAAAGTGTCTCCTCCGTTAATACTGATCAGCTCCGCGTCTACAGGCGGAAACGGTGCGGGGAAAACCACTACGTCACTCTTCAGCGTGTCTGAGCTGAAACACACGTCATACTGCTGAGTAGATTTAGAGTAAGACCAGCTCCCGTCAGGGTGGGTGGTGATCATTGGGGCGCTGTACCTGCTGAAACTGTTGTCTGTCCTGTGGCATTTGACAGCTATTAAACTGATGAGGCTCAGTAGAAAGATCACTGAAACAGACGCAATGGCGATCAACAAATACAGGTTTAAATCAGAGAAGCTCTCCTCCTTTATCGGCACGTGTCTGAACTGAGTCTGGATGTCAGCCGTGCTTTCAACGACCACTACATCAATAGACACGGTAGCTGACAGGGAGGGCTCTCCGTTATCACAAACCAGCACCACCAACGGGTGAGTCTTGACGTCATTGTCACTCATTCGCCTCTTAGTCCTGATTTCTCCGGTGCTGGTTCCGATTCTGAAGAGGTTGGTTCCCTTGGGCTCAGAGAGGTGATAAGAAAGCAGCGCATTGTAGCCAGAGTCTGCATCTACAGCCCGGATCTTTGCCACAAAGTAGCCCACTTCAGCAGAATAGGGAATGTTCTCACTGTTAACGGAGCCGTGCTCAGAATAGGGTGCGAGGATCCCGGGACTGTTGTCATTCTCATCCAGGATCAAAACGTTCACAGTCACGTTGCTGCTGAGCGGAGGAACACCAGAGTCTGTGGCCTGAACTTTAAACTGGAACGTTTTTAACTCCTCAAAGTTAAAAGACTGCAGGCTGACTATATCTCCAGTCTCTGAGTTGATGTTTACTATCGACGCTATCTGGGTGTTCTTCAAATAATTATCAATCAAGGAATATGTTGTTTTTGCGTTTTCATTCAAATCGGCATCAAACGTTGTCAAAGTATGAATAATAGCTCCTACTGGACTATTCTCTCTCACATAAACATTAATAGTGGGTTCAAGGAAACGAGGAGCGTTGTCATTAACATCAGAAATGTGAACGGTAATAACGCTGGTGCTCGATAGAGGCGGGGTCCCCTCATCTGTAGCTGTAATTGAAATATTATATTGGGGAACACTCTCTCTGTCAAGATGCCCGTCAACCAGCAAGGAATAATAATTTTTATAATTCGATTTTAATTTAAATGGCACAGAGCCAGTGAGCTTACAGTCTGTGAGTCCATTTTTGCCTCCGTCTTTATCAGTTATAGTCACCAAAGCAATAACTTTTCCTATTTCAGCGTCCTCTTTTACTGGACTCATGAGTGATGACACTAAGATTTCTGGAGAATTGTCATTTAGATCAATAACTTCTACTAAAACCTTGCCACGAGCGCTACGAGGAGGTGTCCCTTTGTCTCTTGCTTGCACACGAATTTCATACGCTTGAGTTTCTTCATAATCAATATTCGCCTTTACAGTAATTTCACCACTTTCGGCATTCAGGAAAAATTTATCATCAGCGTTTGAGCGTCCCTCTTCTGTAAAAGTGTACACAAGCTGACTATTGACACCTTCATCTAAGTCAGTTGCGCTCACTGTCAATAATGTGGCCCCAATCTTTGCATTTTCAACAACCTGAACCTTGTAGAGAGGTTTACTAAACAACGGGGAATTATCATTTACATCCATTACATTCACGGTTATCTGCAAAGTCCCTGACCTGACAGGTTTACCTCCATCTACAGCGGTCAGTGTGAGTTGAATAACAGCCTGTTTCTCTCTGTCTAAAGCTTTCTGCAGCACCAGTTCAGCAGACACACGCTGCTCTCTACTGCTCTGCACATCCACGGTGAAGTATTCATTTGCGCTCAGCTTGTAGCTCTTTACCGAGTTACTGCCTATGTCTGCGTCATGAGCTATTGGCAGTGAATACCTCTCCCCGATAAATGAAGACTCATACACTTCAACTGCCTTTGATTCATCCAGAAAATATGGCGAATTGTCATTAATATCAAGAACGTTAATCTCAATTCGATGGAGGCTTACGTGGTGACTCAATATGGCCTCTATATTTAAAGAGCACTTTATCATATTAGGACAAAGCTCCTCACGGTCTATCCTCTCGTTAACGAACAGGGCTCCAGTTTTCTGATTCACGTCAAAATACTGCGTTGTATAGCCCGAGTTAATCCGAAGACCAGTGGCTTCCAGTTCCTGCACATTGAGGTTTAAATCCTTGGCGAGATTCCCCACTACCGTGCCTTTGTCCACCTCCTCTGAAACTGAATAAGATATCTGAGCCGCAGACCAGTCACACAGACAAAGCAGAGCAACGAACAGACCCGCAAAATAATCCCATTGTTCCCGAGCAGCCATCGCTGTTTAATCACAAGAGACGAATCCAAGTTGCCGCATGAAAAAAAGGCATTAAAACAAATAGGCTATATCCAATCCTCTTTAAAATCCTCTTCTCGCCACGGTTCCATTCGACTGTTTCCTCTCCCCACAAAGCAATACGAGCGGATGACGTTTCCCTTTTTTCATGAACGAAGGAGGAGTTTTAGACTCTGAACTCATTATATTCTATGGTCTCCAGCGACACCACGTGTTTCTTTGGTATACAAGATAGATAGCCCAAAGAGAAGATGAAGTGTTCGTTATGTCTAATTAACATGCATTAAAAAGAAACGATACTGTTTGACAAAACCACCACCAGGTTTTGTTTTAGAAGAGCTCACCTCTAAATAGAAGACAGATTAAACTCATAATATTAATACATCGAACCATATAGAGATTAGAGAATGATAACGTTCAGCTTGTCATTCATTTTTTGTAATATTGATTCAAATCAGGTGCTTTACATGTTCGTTGCCTCTAAGCAATTAATAATATTCACGAAGAAAACGAGATCAACTGCAACAAAAATGTAATGACCACGGACACCATATGAATCTTCTCAACTCATTGTTATGAAAAGACCACGTAAGATGTTTTTTCTCAGAAGGGCAGGTGAGGAAGGTGGTTGAGAGTCCCAGTGGCGTATAAAAGTTCAGCGTTATAAATGCATGTAGTATTGTATAGAATAGACAAGAAGAGAAGAGGCGTTCAGCACCACGGACAGCGCCTCATGGCAGTATGCATGTAAACTACCGGTATACATTGAGGCGCTGTCCGTGGTGCTAAATGCCTCTCCTCAGCTTAAACTTTAAGCTATAAAGCACCATGCTTTTAATGGATGTCATTTGAGGACACATCAATTAATCAAACAATTATTTATCGATGTCACATTTGAGGACAAAAATCCTGTGGAAATGGGAGCACAAATTATGTAAGGTCATAAAGATCAACAAGAGGGCAACAAAAAATGTAGCATTGTTGCTTTCAGCACCACGGAGAGCGACATGGGCCTATATACCCGCCATGGCTTTTTCTAAAGCAAGTGTGTGAATGAAACCAGGCCCATATTGGGTCTGTTTGAAGATAACGATATTTCTAATGTTAAATGAGCAAGACTATTGTGCATTACGTACCTTCTCTTTGGTGGGTAAAGTCTGAGTCCGGTTAAAAGTGTCTCCTCCGTTAATACTGATCAGCTCCGCATCTACAGGCGGAAACGGCGCGGGGAAAACCACTACGTCACTCTTCAACGTGTCTGAGCTGAAACACACGTCATACTGCTGTGTAGATTTAGAGTAAGACCAGCTCCCGTCAGGGTGGGTGGTGATCATTGGGGCGCTGTACCTGCTGAAACTGCTGTCTGTCCTGTGGCATTTGACAGCTATTAAACTGATGAGGCTCAGTAGAAAGATCACTGACACAGACGCAATGGCGATCAGCAAATACAGGTTTAAATCAGAGAAGCTCTCCTCCTTTATCGGCACGTGCCTGAACTGAGTCTGGATGTCAGCCGTGCTTTCAACCACCACTACATCAATAGACACAGTAGCTGACAGGGAGGGCTCTCCGTTATCACAAACCAGCACCACCAACGGGTGAGTCTTGACGTCATTGTCACTCATTCGCCTCTTAGTCCTGATTTCCCCGGTGCTGGTTCCGATTCGGAAGAGGTTGGTTCCCTTGGGTTCAGAGAGGTGATAAGAAAGCAACGCATTGTAGCCAGAGTCTGCGTCTACAGCCCGGATCTTGGCCACAAAGTAGCCCGCTTCAGCAGAATAGGGAATGTTCTCACTGTTAACGGAGCCGTGCTCAGAATAGGGTGCGAGGATCCCAGGACTGTTGTCATTCTCATCCAGGATAAAAACGTTCACAGTCACGTTGCTGCTGAGCGGAGGAACACCAGAGTCTGTGGCCTGAACTTTAAACTGCAACGTTTTGAACTCCTCAAAGTTAAAAGACTGCAGGCTGACTATATCTCCAGTCTCTGAGTTGATGTTTACCATTGTAGACAGCGGCAGTGAGTTACTATTACTGTCTAAAAATGAATAGCTGACCTGCGCGTTTTCACTGAGGTCAGTATCAAATGCAGCCACTGTTTTAATAGTCGTTCCTACTTGACTGTTCTCTTTAACATAAACATTAACTAACGGCTCTGAAAAATGTGGTGCGTTGTCATTAACATCAGACACATGCACAGTAATAACACTGATGTTCGAGAGAGGTGGACTCCCTTCATCAGTAGCTGAAATGGTGACATTGTACTGGGGAGTAATTTCTCTGTCAAGAGGCCCGTTAACCACTAAAGAGTAATAGTTTTTATAATTTGTTTCTAATTTAAACGGGACGTTATTTAAGACTTCACAGGTCACCTCGCCATTTTTGCCACTATCTGTGTCGAGAACTGATACAAGCGCAACAGCAGTACCTACTTTAGCGTCTTCTTTGACTGTTTTGAGCAGTGACGTCACAGTGATTTCAGGAGCATTGTCATTTAGATCTATTACTTCTACCAGTAATTTACAGTGATCAGAAATTGGTGGTTGACCTTTATCACTGGCCTCTGCACGGATCTCAAAAGCTTGCCTGTCCTCAAAGTCGATTTTGCCTTTCATTGAAATGATCCCCGTGTCAGGGTCAATTCTGAAAATGTCAAGAATGTGATCTTGATCCTTACTACGAAGAGAATAAACTATTTCACTGTTTGTGCCTTCATCAGCGTCAGTCGCATTTAAAGTGAAGACTGTCGTGCCTATGGGAATGTTTTCAATAATTTTAACTTTGTATAAAGTACTGCTGAATATCGGTGCGTTATCATTAATATCTACAACATTGATTTCGATCTCTGATGTGCCTGATTTCGGTGGATTTCCCCCGTCTATCGCAGTTAAAATGAGCCGTATTGTTGCTTGTTTCTCACGGTCTAAGGCTTTCTGCAGCACTAATTCAGCAGATATACTCTCTCCTCCTTTGTGTGTCGCAAGAGAGAAGTATTCGTTAGGACTGAGCTTATACGAGCTAACACCATTCTTGCCCACATCCGCATCAGTTGCCTCTGATAAAGCGAATTTACGTCCCGGTAGAGTGTTCTCTACAATGTTCAAAATTTGTGATTTTGTGTTGAAAGACGGAGAATTGTCATTAACATCTTGAATAACTATTTCCACACGGTAAAGCCTTAATGGATTGTTGATCACAGCCTCTACGCTTACCGTGCATTTGGGTTTATCTGCACAGAGCTCCTCTCTGTCTATTCTCTCATTGACGTAGAGAAAACCAGTCTTTAGATTTACCTCGAAATATTTCCTCTTTGATCCGGTAACAATCTGAAACGTGCGGGACTCCAAATCCTGAACATTGAGGTTAAGATCCTTTGCGATATTTCCAACAGAAGTCCCCTGGTTTACTTCTTCTGATACGGAGTAAGAGAGCTGTCCAGACACCGCTTCCCAGTAACAAACCAGCAGCACAACCACTAGATATATCCCAAAATGATTCCTTTCGCTCGGGAAAAACATAATTATTTCCAACGTGGACAAAACATAGATCACAATTTTACCAGTCTACAAAATCTTCAAATCAAGGGAAATACAAGAATCCGTCTCGATGATTTTGAACAAGCAACGGGAAAATTGTGCACCGTTCTGTCTCGCATGCGTCTCTTTGTGACAAAGCACGGAGAAACATCATCATCCTCTGAATCTGGGAGGAGCCGCAAACCTCCAGAAACAACCGTCCAAATGTGATGGTCTACAATGTCCCCTTGTGGACATTTGAAATAACTGCATTCAACAACTTTCAACATTAAAGTACACTGGCATGATTGAAGTCTGAGGACCCATTTTAACCAATTTAATATGCAAAGACATAATATCACAGGAATCATTCAACACAACATAATCGTGATGCGTTTAGTTCAGTTTTTGTTTTTCTGGAGCAAGGACAGAGTCTCATTTCTCTCTGCTATACAAAATATCAAATAAGTACACAAGGGGTAACAAATTGATTACACCAAATTGTCCCTATCTCCCAACAAAACAATGAACACACTGACTGAGTGTTTTATCCGAAGTGACATCTTGCCTAAAAGCTATGACATTGGATATACACTATTTAGCTAACAAACATGCAGTAGTTGGAAATTCCTATTAAGCAGGCCGATCAATGACAGATTTTCGACTGTAAAGAGACCAGTCTTCCTCTTTGTCCCCTGGGGATCACTGAGACCACAGACAACATTCAGACACTTATTTCAGCACCATGGATAGCGGTCTACACATAGAATAGTGACTGAGAAGAATAACGGACAAAGAAGAGACAATTAGCCACCAAGCCTGCCTTACAGTGCTCTATATTGACAAAAGTCAAAGTCCATTAACAAAGTAAGTTATTATTGACTTAGGCAGATAAAGATTGAGTCAAATGAAGCTTGAAACGAACTTACTTTTGACTTGCATGATGATGCAAAAATAAACCAGGACATTTTTACCTATTTTCCAACAGAACAGGGACAACATAGTTCAATTATTTTATCGAAGCATTATTAACGGGCATGTTAAGAAACTTTGTAATAAGCGTAGGGTGGTTACTCAGGGAAAGATTGCTTTCGATTGTAATGAGATTCATTTACGTCTTTGCCCCCGAGAGTTCGCATACAACACATTCAGGCTTCAGCACCATGGACAGTGACAAACACACTGATAGTGACTAAACAAAAACGGACAGAGATAGAAGCCATGCGAATTTACCAGATTTAATTGTAGTATAATTAGCACTATTTTAATAAAAACTAAGATGAGGTTTCATGTTCTTACCTTTTCTGCACTGGGTAAAGTCTGAGTCCGGTTAAAAGTGTCTCCTCCGTTAATACTGATCAGCTCCGCGTCTACAGGCGGAAACGGTGCGGGGAAAACCACTACGTCACTCTTCAGCGTGTCTGAGCTGAAACACACGTCATACTGCTGTGTAGATTTAGAGTAAGACCAGCTCCCGTCAGGGTGGGTGGTGATCATTGGGGCGCTGTACCTGCTGAAACTGCTGTCTGTCCTGTGGCATTTGACAGCTATTAAACTGATGAGGCTCAGTAGAAAGATCACTGACACAGACGCAATGGCGATCAGCAAATACAGGTTTAAATCAGAGAAGCTCTCCTCCTTTATCGGCACGTGTCTGAACTGAGTCTGGATGTCAGCTGTGCTTTCAACCACCACTACATCAATAGACACAGTAGCTGACAGGGAGGGCTCTCCGTTATCACAAACCAACACCACCAAGGGGTGAGTCTTGACGTCATTGTCACTCATTCGCCTCTTAGTCCTGATTTCCCCGGTGCTGGTTCCGATTCTGAAGAGGTTACTTCCCTTGGGCTCAGAGAGGTGATAAGAAAGCAGCGCATTGTAGCCAGAGTCTGCGTCTACAGCCCGGATCTTGGCCACAAAGTAGCCCGCTTCAGCAGAATAGGGAATGTTCTCACTGTTAACGGAGCCGTGCTCAGAATAGGGCGCGAGGATGCCGGGACTGTTGTCATTCTCATCCAGGATAAAAACGTTCACAGTCACGTTGCTGCTGAGCGGAGGAACACCAGAGTCTGTGGCCTGAACTTTAAACTGGAACGTGTTTAACTCCTCAAAGTTAAAAGACTGCAGGCTGACTATATCTCCAGTCTCTGAGTTGATGTTTACCATTGTAGACAGCGGCAGTGAGTTACTGTCTAAAAATGAATAGCTCACCTGCGCGTTTTTATCAACGTCATCATCAGTTGCAGAGACCGTTTGAATAACTCTTCGTATTGGACTATTCTCCTTCAGATAAACATTAACCAGAGTCTCTGAGAAGCGTGGCGAGTTGTCATTGACATCAGAAATATATACATTAAGATTGCTGGTGCTCGTGAGAGCAGGGGTCCCTTCATCTGTAGCTATGATGCTGATGTTATACTGAGAAACATTCTCCCTGTCTAAAGGTCTGTCGACCACCAAAGAATAATAGTTTTTATAATTTGTTTCCAATTTAAATGGGACATCATTCTTAAAATTACAATGAACCAATCCATTGTTGCCTCCATCTTTATCAATGACTGACACAAGAGCGATAGCAGTGCCTAATTTAGCGTCCTCCTTCACTGCTGTTAGTAATGACGTCACAGTGATCTCAGGGGTATTGTCGTTTAGGTCCACCACTTCTACCAGCACTTTACATTGTGCTTCCATTGGTGGCTGACCTTTGTCACTGGCCAGCACACGGATCTCAAAAGCCGGATGTTCCTCAAAGTCCACTTTTCCTTGAACTTTTAAGACACCTGTTGTGTCGTCAATATGAAATATTCCCAAGACATGATCTTGATCTTTTGAAATCAAAGAATAGGAAATCTCTCTGTTTGTTCCCTCATCCGCGTCTGTGGCAGACACAGTTAGCACTGTAGTGCCCAGCGGCACATTTTCTGTAATACGTGTTTTATACAAGGATTTGGTAAACACTGGGCTGTTATCATTGATGTCCAAAACATTGATTATTATTTCTGATGTGCCTGATTTTGGAGGTGCTCCGCCATCTAGAGAGGTCAGTGCGAGTTTAATCACGGCCTGTTTTTCTCTGTCTAATGCTTTCTGTAGCACCAACTCAGCAGACACACTCTGCCCTTTGTGCACCGCTAAAGAAAAATATTCATTGGGATTTAGCTTGTATGAACTGATTCCATTTTTCCCTACATCTGCATCGTAGGCTAACAGCACAGGGAATGTAGCCCCCGGTAAGGTGCTTTCAGCTATATTGATACTTTGCGAAGTCGCGCTGAATAATGGATAATTGTCATTTACATCTAAAACATTTATTTCTAAACGATACAGCTTCAATGGGTCATTTATCACGGCCTCCACACTGACGATGCATTTCAAAGCCTTCCCACAGAGCTCCTCTCTGTCGATTCTCTCATTAACGTAGAGAACGCCAGTCTTTAGATTTACCTCGAAATATTTTCTCTTTGATCCGGTAACAATCTGAAACATCCGGCCCTCCAAATCCTGAACATTGAGGTTAAGATCCTTAGCGATATTTCCAACAGAAGTCCCCGGGTTTACCTCTTCCGAGACGGAGTAAGAGAGCTGCCCAGGCACCCCTTCCCAGTAACAGCCCAGCAGCAAAACCACCAGATATATTCCAACAGAGCTCGTTCCACCCAATAAATGCATAATTCCTTTTGAGAACAGCGCATGTATCAAGATCCGACCATTTTGGTCAATTAATCCAGATTAAGAGAGAAATGCACAGTCAACTCCTATGCATTTTAATAGCCAGCAAATGAGTGTCGCACCGTTCCGTCTCGCCCTGCGTGGGCTTGTAACAAAGCCCTGGGAAACATCATCATTCCCTCATCCACTGAATCTGGGAGGAGCCCCAAGCCACCAAACACACACGTCCAAATGTGATGGTCTACAATGTCCCCACGTGGCCATTTGCGATAACTACAGTCGGCATCAAACAACTGCATTGAGATGATCATCACTGTTTTAAATCCTCCTTAAAATCAATGTAAACAATAGCAAACTATAGTAAATAAATAAATGAACATAAAAGCGTATTTTATCCTGATAATTTAGCTTAAGTTAACCAGATATGATCGACCCCCCCAGCAGTATGATAAGAGCCTTGCATATTCTTGATATTCTTGTTAAAAGCTAATGGAACATTAAAGCAAAAAAAACAAACATGCGGAGACATAATTATTTTTGTTCCATTGTAACTTTAACGGGAGAAATAACACAATAAAAAAGCATACAGAGAGATGACTTAAATATGGACAAGGACATGAAAACAAGAATATGTTTTCTCATCGTTCAACCAGAGTATATTTGGGCAGAAATATTATCTATATACTTAATGAAATAGGTAAAAGAAGTGAAACGATGCTTTCATTAACCATAAACGCATTGTTTTGTCCCTCCACAGTGGAGATTGAATACGAAACAAATTCAGGCTTGGAATGGATCCAGGACCATGGATAGCAATATACACTAATATGGCGAGCCTGGAAAAGATGACTGAGGAGAGAGCCAACCTATTCAGAGCCATGGACAGCGGTCTATATAATGGTGGCCGATAAAAACGGACAAAGACGAGATGTCTGTCAAGCCACCAGCCTGTCTTCAGTTATAAGTGCTCTCTAGATTGAGCCAGAAAGTTTTGCGTGGTAACCCTTAATATAAAGAAGGCAAAAAATGCGTATTGACATATAAAACTGAACATACAGTATTTCCCTATTTTCGAACAAAACAACCAACTGAGTGCAGTGATTTTATCCAAATATACATCTTGCTTAAAAGGGATGAAATTGTGTATTCACAATTCCCATGTTATCATAGGCTATTTAAAAAAATCCTAAAAGCGTACTGGGCAGTGAAATATTGCGTTTCGATTGTAAGGAGACCCATTTCCTGTTTGACCCCCAGCGTTTGCACACAGCACATTCATCTTGTTTCAGCACCATGGACAGTGATAAACACATAATAGTGGCAAAACAAAAACTGACAGAGATGGAAGCTATATATGTGAATTTAGCAGATTGTCTTTATACTCTTTCTTGTAGGTAAATAAGGTGGATGAATATTTCTAAGTTGTCATGTTCTTACCTTTTCTCCACTGGGTAAAGTCTGAGTCCGGTTAAAAGTGTCTCCTCCGTTAATACTGATCAGCTCCGCGTCTACAGGCGGAAACGGCGCGGGGAAAACCACTACGTCACTCTTCAGCGTGTCTGAGCTGAAACACACGTCATACTGCTGAGTAGATTTAGAGTAAGACCAGCTCCCGTCAGGGTGGGTGGTGATCATTGGGGCGCTGTACCTGCTGAAACTGTTGTCTGTCCTGTGGCATTTGACAGCTATTAAACTGATGAGGCTCAGTAGAAAGATCACTGACACAGACGCAATGGCGATCAGCAAATACAGGTTTAAATCAGAGAAGCTCTCCTCCTTTATCGGCACGTGTCTGAACTGAGTCTGGATGTCAGCTGTGCTTTCAACCACCACTACATCAATAGACACAGTAGCTGACAGGGAGGGCTCTCCGTTATCACAAACCAGCACCACCAAGGGGTGAGTCTTGATGTCATTGTCACTCATTCGCCTCTTAGTCCTGATTTCCCCGGTGCTGGTTCCGATTCGGAAGAGGTTGGTTCCCTTGGGCTCAGAGAGGTGATAAGAAAGCAGCGCATTGTAGCCAGAGTCTGCGTCTACAGCCCGGATCTTGGCCACAAAGTATCCCGCTTCAGCAGAATAGGGAATGTTCTCACTGTTAACGGAGCCGTGCTCAGAATAGGGTGCGAGGATCCCGGGACTGTTGTCATTCTCATCCAGGATAAAAACGTTCACAGTCACGTTGCTGCTGAGCGGAGGAACACCAGAGTCTGTGGCCTGAACTTTAAACTGGAACGTGTTTAACTCCTCAAAGTTAAAAGACTGCAGGCTGACTATATCTCCAGTCTCTGAGTTGATGTTTACCATTGTAGACAGCGGCAGTGAGTTACTGTCTAAAAATGAATAGCTCACTTGGGCGTTTTTATCAACGTCACCATCAGTTGCAGAGACAGTATGAATAACTCTTCCTATTGGACTATTCTCCTTCAGATAAACATTAACCAGACTCTCTGAGAAGCGTGGCGAGTTGTCATTGACATCAGAAATATATACATTAAGATTGCTGGTGCTCGTGAGAGCAGGGGTCCCTTCATCTGTAGCTATGATGCTGATGTTATACTGAGAAATATTCTCCCTGTCTAATGGTCTGTCGACCACCAAAGAATAATAGTTTTTATAATTTGTTTCCAATTTAAAAGGGACATCATTCTTAAAATTACAATGAACCACTCCATTGTTGCCTCCATCTTTATCAATGACTGACACAAGTGCAATAGCAGTACCTAATTTAGCGTCCTCCTTCACTGCTGTTAGTAATGACGTCACAGTGATCTCAGGGGCATTGTCATTTAGGTCCACCACTTCTACCAGCACTTTACATTGTGATGCCATTGGTGGCTGGCCTTTGTCACTAGCCTGCACACGGATCTCAAAAGCCGGGTGCTCCTCAAAGTCAACTTTTCCTTTAACTGTCAATACACCCGTTATTTGGTCAATATGGAATATTTCCAATACATGATCTTGATCTTTTGTGCCCAAAGAATATGAAATCTCTCTGTTTGTTCCCTCATCCGCGTCAGTGGCAGACACAGTTAGCACTGTACTGCCAAGCGGTGCATTTTCTGTAATACCTGTTTTATACAAGGATTTGGTAAACACTGGGCTGTTATCGTTGTTGTCCAAAACATTAATTATTATCTCTGATGTGCCTGATTTTGGAGGTGCTCCGCCATCTAGAGCGGTCAGTGCGAGTTTAATCACTGGCTGTTTTTCTCTGTCTAATGCTTTCTGTAGCACCAACTCAGCAGACACACTCTGCCCTTTGTGCACCGCTAAAGAAAAATATTCATTGGGATTTAGCTTGTATGAACTGATTCCATTTTTTCCTACATCGGCATCGTAGGCTAAAAGCACATGAAATGTAGCCCCCGGCAAGGTGCTTTCAGCTATGTCAATACTTTGCGAAGTAGCACTGAATAATGGATAATTGTCATTTACATCTAGAACATTTATGTCTAAACGATAAAGTTTCAATGGGTCATTAATCACGGCCTCCACACTGACGGTGCATTTCGATGTCTTCGCACATAGCTCCTCTCTGTCGATTCTCTCATTAACGTAGAGAACGCCAGTCTTTAGATTTACCTCGAAATATTTTCTCTTTGATCCGGTAACAATCTGAAACATCCGGGACTCCAAATCCTGGACATTGACGTTAAGATCCTTAGCGATATTTCCAACAGAAGTCCCCGGGTTTACCTCTTCCGAGATGGAGTAAGAGAGCTGCCCAGACACCGCTTCCCAGTAACAACCCAGCAACAAAACCACTAGATATATTCCAACAGAGCTCGTTCCACCAAATAAACGCATAATTCCTTGCATAAATCCTTATAATGAGAACACCGCATATGTCAAAATCTGACCACTTCCGTCAAATAATCCAGATTAAAGGGTAAATACACCGATTCAACTCCTAAGCATTTTAACAGCCAGCAAATGATTGCCGCACCGTTCCGTCTCGCCCTGCGTGTCTTTGTAACAAAGCCCTGGGAAACATCATCATCCCCTGAATCTGGGAGGAGCCCCAAAACGTCCAAATGTGATGGTCTACAATGTCCCCATGTGGCCATTTGATATAACTACAGTCGGCATCAAACAACTGAGATGATCATCACTGTTTTAAATCCTCCTTAAAATCAATCTAAACAATAGCAAACTACACAAAATAAATAAATAAATAAATAAATAAATAAATAAATAAATAAATAAATAAATAAATAAACTTAAAGCGTATTTTATCCTGAAAATCTAGCTTAAGTTAACCACATATGACCGACCAGATCCCCCCCCCCCCCCCCCCTCTCCGTCCGACCCCCCCAGCAGTAGCCTATGATAAGAGCCTTGCATATTCTTAATATTCTTGTTAAAAGCTAGTGGGACATTAAAGCAAAGAGCCTGCGAAACATAATGACTTCTGTTCCATTGGAACTATACGAGGGAAATAATACAATACAAAACAAAGAGAGCATGCCTTAAAAATGTACAAAGACATAAAAGAGAATACGTTTTCTCATCTTTTAACACATCATATATTGGGGCAAAAATGTTATTTATAGCGATACTTTAAAATGATGAAATAGGTAAAAGATCAAATGTGCTTTCGGTAAAGTGAAACATTGTTTTTATTAACCATAAACGCATAGTTTCATCCTTCCACAGTGGAGATTGAATACGAAACAAATTCAGGGGCTTGGATTCAGCACCATGGACAGCTAATATGGTGAGCCTGGAGGAAAAGATGACTGAGGAGATAGCCAACCTTTCAGATGCTTGATTCAGCACCATGGACAGCGGTCTACACATATAATGGTGTCCGATAAGAAAAACTGACAAAGAAGAGATGTATGTCAAACCACCAGCCTGTCTTCAGTTATAAGTGCTCTCTAGATTGAGCCAGAAAGTTTTGCACGGTAACACAGTAAAACCTTAATATAAGTACAGAAAGAAGGCAGGAAATGTGTAAACCTAAACATATTTCCCTATTTTCCAACAAAACAAGGAACTAACTGAGTGCAATGCTTTTATCCAGACACACATCTTGCCTAAAAGGGATTCACAATTCCAAAGTTAACATTGGCTATTTAGAAAATTCCTAATAAGCATATACTGGGCAGTTAAATATTGCCTTTCGATTGACTCATTTCCTGCTTGACCCCCAGCGTTTGCACACAACACATTCAGCTTGTTTCAGCACCATGGACAGTGATAAACACATACTAGTGGCAAAACAAAAACTCACAGAGATGGAAGCTATATGTGAATTTAGCAGATTGCATTCAATGTTATATTAGCACTCTTGTAAAGAGGTAAGTAACCTGGATAAATATTTCTAAGTTGTAATGTTCTTACCTTTTCTGTACTGGGTAAAGTCTGAGTCCGGTTAAAAGTATCTCCTCCGTTAATACTGATCAGCTCCGCATCTACAGGCGGAAACGGTGCAGGGAAAACCATTACGTCACTCTTCAGCGTGTCTGAGCTGAAACACACGTCATACTGCTGAGTAGATTTAGAGTAAGACCAGCTCCCGTCAGGGTGGGTGGTGATCATTGGGGCGCTGTACCTGCTGAAACTGTTGTCTGTCCTGTGGCATTTGACAGCTATTAAACTGATGAGGCTCAGTAGAAAGATCACTGACACAGACGCAATGGCGATCAGCAAATACAGGTTTAAATCAGAGAAGCTCTCCTCCTTCATTGGCACGTGTCTGAACTGAGTCTGGATGTCAGCTGTGCTTTCAACCACCACTGCATCAATAGACACAGTAGCTGACAGGGAGGGCTCTCCGTTATCACAAACCAGCACCACCAATGGGTGAGTCTTGACGTCATTGTCACTCATTCGCCTCTTAGTCCTGATTTCCCCGGTGCTGGTTCCGATTCGGAAGAGGTTGGTTCCCTTGGGCTCAGAGAGGTGATAAGAAAGCAGCGCATTGTAGCCAGAGTCTGCGTCTACAGCCCGGATCTTGGCCACAAAGTAGCCCACTTCAGCAGAATAGGGAATGTTCTCACTGTTAACGGAGCCGTGCTCAGAATAGGGTGCGAGGATCCCGGGACTGTTGTCATTCTCATCCAGGATCAAAACGTTCACAGTCACGTTGCTGCTGAGCGGAGGAACACCAGAGTCTGTGGCCTGAACTTTAAACTGGAACGTTTTTAACTGCTCAAAGTTAAAAGACTGCAGACTGACTATATCGCCAGTCTCTGAGTTTATATTTACCATTGAGGCTATCTGGGTGTACTTCGGGGAACTATCAATTAATGTGTAGGTTGTCTTTGCGTTTTCATTCAAATCTGCATCAAACGTCGTCATAGTATGAATATTAGCTCCCACTGGACCATTTTCTTTGACATAAACATTAATAATAGGTTCCAGGAAACGAGGCGCGTTGTCATTAACATCAGAAATGTGAACGGTAATAATGCTGGTGCTCGATAGAGGCGGGCTCCCCTCATCTGTAGCTGTAATTGAGACATTATACTGGGAAACACTCTCTCTGTCAAGATGTCCGTCAACCAACAAGGAATAGTAATTTTTATAATTAGATTTTAATTTAAATGGCACCGAGCCAGTGAGCTTACAGTCTGTGAGGCCATTTTTGCCTCCATCTTGATCAGTTATAGTCACCAAAGCGATAACTTTTCCTATTTCAGCGTCCTCTTTTACTGGACTCATGAGTGATGACACCAAGATTTCTGGAGAATTATCATTGACATCAATAACTTCTACTAAAACCTTGCCACGAGCACTACGAGGAGGTGTTCCTTTGTCTCGTGCTTGCACACGAATTTCATATGCTTGAGTTTCCTCATAATCAATATTCCCCTTTATAGTAATGTCACCAGTTTCATCGTTCAGGGAAAATGCATCGTCAGGGTTTGAGCGTCCACCTTCTGTAAACGAGTATACAAGCTGACTATTTACACCTTCATCTAAGTCAGTAGCACTCAGTGTCAATAATGTGGTTCCAATCTTTGCATTTTCAACAACCTGAACCTTGTAAAGAGGTTTACTAAACGAAGGGGAATTATCATTTACATCCAGTACATTCACTATTATCTGCAAAGTCCCGGACCTGGTAGGTTTACCTCCATCTACAGCGGTCAGTGTGAGTTCAATAACAGCCTGCTTCTCTCTGTCTAAAGCTTTCTGCAGCACCAGTTCAGCAGACGCACTCTGCTCTCCACTGCTCTGCACATCCACGGCGAAGTATTCATTTGCGCTCAGCTTGTAGCTCTTCACCGAGTTACTGCCTATGTCTGCGTCATGGGCTATTGGCAGTGAATACCTCTCCCCGATAAATGAAGACTCATACACTTCAACTGCCTTTGATTCATCCAGGAAATATGGCGAATTGTCATTAATATCAAGAACATTAATCTCAATTCTATGGAGGCTTACATGGTGACTCAATATGGCCTCTATATTTAAAGAGCACTTTATCATATTAGGACATAGCTCTTCTCGGTCTATCCTCTCGTTAACGAAAATAATTCCAGTTTTCTGATTTACCTCAAAATACCGCCTTTTATAGCCTGAGTTAATCCGAAGACCAGTGGCTTCCAGTTCCTGCACATTGAGGTTTAAATCCTTAGCGAGATTCCCCACTACTGTGCCTTTGTCCACCTCCTCTGAAACGGAATAAGATATCTGAGCCGCAGACCAGTCACAGAAGCAAAGCAGAGCAACGAACAGACCCGCAAAATAATTCCATTGTTCCCGAGCAGCCATCGTAGTTTAATCACAAGAGACGAATCCAAGTTTCCACATGAAAAAGGGCATTTAAACAAATAGGTCCTAGGCTATATCCAATCTTGCTTAAAATCCTCTTCTCGCCCCAGCGCCATTCGACTGTTTCCTCTTTCCACAAAGCAATACGAGCTGATGACGTTTCCTTTTTTTCATGAACGAAGGAGGAGTTTTAGACTCTGAACTCATTATATTCTATGGTCTCCAGCGACACCACGTGTTTCTTTGGTATACAAGATAGATAGACCAAAGAGAAGAGGAAGAGTTTGTTATGTCTAATTAACTGCAATAATACGAAACTATATGTTCGACAAAACCACCATCCGGTTTGGTTTTAGAAGAGCTCACCTCCTCTAAATAGAAGAGAGATTAAACTCATAATATGAATAAATCGAACCATATATATAGAGATGAGAGAATAATAACGTTCAGCTTGTCATTCATTTTTGTAATATTGATTCAAATCAGGTGCTTTACATGCTCGTTGCATTTAAGCAATGAATATTCACGAAGAAAACATGAGATCAACTGCTAAGAACTGTGGATAACAACAATTGAATGACTACGGACATCAATCTTCTCAACTCATTGTTATGAAAAGACCAAAAATGATGTTTTTCTCATAAGGGCAGGTTAGGAAGGTGATTGAAAATTCCAGTTGCTATAAAAGTTCAGTGTTATAAATTAATGTATTGTATAGAAGAGAAGAGAAGAGAAGAGCCGAGAAGAGAAGAGCCGTTCAGCAGCACCACGGACAGCGCCTCATGGCTATAGCCTAAACTACCAGTACATTGAGGCGCTGTCCGTGGTGCTAAACGCCTCTTCTCTTCTTAGCTTAAACTTTAAGCTATATCTAAATCACTAATATAATGCTTTTAATGAACGTAATCAACGTTCGTTGATGACCCACGTAATGACCCATCAATTAATGAAATCATCAACAAAAGAGAGCAAAAAAAGCTCACATTGTTGCTTTCAGAACCACGGAGAGCGACATAGGCGATAGGCCTACAATGGCTTTTTATAAGGCAAGTGTGTGAATGAAACCAGGCCCATATTTGGTCAGTTTTTTAAGGTCTGAGCAAGACTAGTTGGTAAAGGGCATTACGTACCTTCTCTTTGCTGGGTAAAGTGTGAGTCCGGTTAAAAGTGTCTCCTCCGTTAATACTGATCAGCTCCGCATCTACAGGCGGAAACGGCGCGGGGAAAACCACTACGTCACTCTTCAGCGTGTCTGAGCTGAAACACACGTCATACTGCTGAGTAGATTTAGAGTAAGACCAGCTCCCGTCAGGGTGGGTGGTGATCATTGGGGCGCTGTACCTGCTGAAACTGTTGTCTGTCCTGTGGCATTTGACAGCTATTAAACTGATGAGGCTCAGTAGAAAGATCACTGACACAGACGCAATGGCGATCAGCAAATACAGGTTTAAATCAGAGAAGCTCTCCTCCTTTATCGGCACGTGTCTGAACTGAGTCTGGATGTCAGCTGTGCTTTCAACCACCACTACATCAATAGACACAGTAGCTGACAGGGAGGGCTCTCCGTTATCACAAACCAACACCACCAACGGGTGAGTCTTCACGTCATTGTCACTCATTCGCCTCTTAGTCCTGATTTCCCCGGTGCTGGTTCCGATTCGGAAGAGGTTGGTTCCCTTGGGCTCAGAGAGGTGATAAGAAAGCAGCGCATTGTAGCCAGAGTCTGCGTCTACAGCCCGGATCTTGGCCACAAAGTAGCCTGCTTCAGCAGAATAGGGAATGTTCTCACTGTTAACGGAGCCGTGCTCAGAATAGGGTGCGAGGATCCTGGGACTGTTGTCATTCTCATCCAGGATACAAACGTTCACAGTCACGTTGCTGCTGAGCGGAGGAACACCAGAGTCTGTGGCCTGGACTTTAAACTGGAACGTTTTTAACTCTTCAAAGTTAAAAGACTGCAGGCTGACTATATCTCCAGTCTCTGAATTTATATTTACAACTGACGATATTGGGATATTTCGAGGAGAACCTTCTAACAAAGAGTAGGCCAATTTTGCATTGTCATCTGAATCTGGGTCATATGCATACACTGTGTAGATAAGAACCCCGACTTCACTGTTTTCCTTCACGTACATATTTACAACGGGATCTGCGAAGCGTGGTGCATTGTCATTGACATCAGAAATGTGAACACTGACAGTGCTGGTACTCGAGAGAGGCGGGATCCCTTCGTCAATAGCTGTGATGGTGACATTATACTGAGATGCGCTCTCTCTGTCCAGAGGCCCATCCACAACTAGAGAATATTCATTCTTGTAGTTCAATTCGAGTTTAAAGGGGACAGCGCCAGTTACTTTACAGTTATTGACTCCATTCTTCCCTCCATCCTTATCGCTCACAGCTACCAAAGCAACAACTGTTCCTTTCTCAGCATTTTCTTTCACAGGGTTCCTAAGCGAAGTCACTGTTATCTCTGGAACATTATCGTTGACATCAGTTACTTCTATCAATAGTTTACCATGAGAAGTACGAGGACTAGAACCTTGATCTTTAACTTGAACTCGAATTTCATAAGCAGACGTTTTTTCATAATCCAATGTACCCTTAACTGTAATTTCCCCTGTATTTGCATTGATATCAAAAATATCTGAAGGATCTACGTTGCCACGTTTGATAAAAGAATATATAAGCCTACTGTTGGAACCCTCGTCTAAATCAGATGCGTTAAGCTGTATCACCATCGTTCCAAATTGAGAATTTTCATTCACATGAGCCTTATACAATGATTTACTGAAGGTGGGTGTATTATCATTAACATCTATTACATTCACTATGATCTGTAACGTTCCTGATCTGGGAGGCTTTCCTCCATCTGCAGTCGTCAACGTGAGCTTAATAAGCGACTGCTTCTCTCGGTCTAAAGCTTTCTGCAATACTAACTCAGCAGACACACTCTGCTCTCCACCGGTTTGCACATCTAGGGAGAAATAATCACTGGGGCTCAGCTTGTAGCTCTTTACTGAGTTACTGCCCATGTCTGCATCGACTGCTATTGGCAAGAGATATCGTTCTCCCTGTGACGATGATTCAGAAATATTCAAAGTAAACGATCGTTCAACGAACGTAGGCGCATTATCATTTATATCTAAAACACTGACCTCAATGCGGTGCAAGTTTATTGGATTGCTTAATAAGGCCTGTATTTTCACGGAGCACTTTACCGAGTCGGGGCAAATCTCCTCTCTGTCTATCCTCTCATCAACAAAGATATTTCCAGTCCGCAAATTCACATCAAAATATTTCTTACTGTAACCCGAGACAATCCGGAGATCCCTTGACTCTAGCTCCTGTACATTGAGGTTTAAATCTTTTGCGAGATTCCCCACTACCGTGCCTTTGTTCACCTCCTCGGAAATGGAGTAAGATATCTGAGAAGCAGAATAGTCACAGAGACAAAGCAACATAACCATTTGAATCCAGGCATATTCTCGTTGTCCTCGAACACCCATCGTTGTTTGAACAAAATAACTGAATCCAAGCAATCATTTATATCCAAGAAATATAGACAAGTCCGTCAATAAAATTATTTCCTGGGTAAGGTCCAGCGCTACAGTACGACCCGACTGTGTATTACTGAAGCTAAAGGCAAATGACGCTGTGCATTTCTTTATTGAGGAAGGAGGAGTTTTATGAGATGTGCATGCACTGGTTTATGGTCTCCAGCGCCCCCGCGCGGTGATTCATAGATAAGTCAAAGGTGGTATAATATACGGCGAAATTGTTCATGTAAAAAAAAATCACATATAGGTCTACAGTAGGCCTAGACTATACAACTGTTCGCTGAAGGTCCCGCATAGAACATCTTACATTTTTCTGCATGGAAAGGAGCAGCATGCAGGCAAAGGTAAAACTTAAATATAATTTTGCTCTGTATTAAAATAACCACTGGATTCGACATACTTCATTAATTATACACAGCTTGGGGAAGGGGGGGTGGGGGTGGTAGCCTACTTAAAAAGCAAACATTACCAGTAATGCCCCGCATATACTGTAAATACGCACATCAGCACCATGGATAGAGCCGTTGCAAGACGAGGAAAATGCCGAAGCCTATAGCCTCCTCTGTTTAACAGCATCCGATATGCGCTAACTCTGAACACTTTCAAAACAACAATTTCACCACAATTCACCGAATAGCCTGCTTAACACATAAATCATACATTATCGCTGTTAAAATTACAGTGCTGTCCGCTAAGCCAAGTAGAACATCAACTTTGCAACGACTGGAACTTTACTACTCAATGGGACCAAAAGTATAGGCTACTGAAAACTAACAGAACACGGGAGGCACATTAGAAAAGAAACGTACAAAAATGGCAGGGATAGTCCATGCACATTAATACCACCATTAAGAAGGAACCATGTGTTTTCCCACAAACTTCGTAATAGATAGAAAAAAACTGAGATGGAAAACAAGGCATGTGCCATTCAAACAGAAAACGAAGCCTTGAAAACGTTGAGAGACTGATGTCAGCACCATGGAGAGCACGATTTCCACTGAGCAGGACCAAAGGCACACAGAGATCTCATCAAACTATTCATATTACTACTGTGCTCATTTAATGGTATCAGTTTTAATGAAAGGAAAGCCATTTTAGCATCTTTACCGATTTAGAAAATATGAAATATGAAAAAGCTCATGCTTAGTTCTCAAAAAGGAAGATGAAACGAGTGTTTGATTCAATATTGTTCCCTTAATTTATTATGCAGCTAAAGTTATATCTATTACTCAAACAACAAAAGCCAGAGCGAAGACATTAATGTATCAACACGCTTACCTGCTCTTTGCTGGGTAAAGTCTGAGTACGGTTAAAGGTGTCTCCTCCGTTAATACTGATCAGCTCCGCATCTATAGGCGGAAACGGTGCGGGGAAAACCACTACGTCACTCTTCAGCGTGTCTGAGCTGAAACACACGTCATACTGCTGAGTAGATTTAGAGTAAGACCAACTCCCGTCAGGGTGGGTGGTGATCATTGGGGCGCTGTACCTGCTGAAACTGTTGTCTGTCCTGTGGCATTTGACAGCTATTAAACTGATGAGGCTCAGTAGAAAGATCACTGACACCGACGCAATGGCGATCAGCAAATACAGGTTTAAATCAGAGAAGCTCTCCTCCTTTATCGGCACGTGCCTGAACTGAGTCTGGATGTCAGCTGTGCTTTCAACCACCACTACATCAATAGACACAGTAGCTGACAGGGAGGGCTCTCCGCTATCACAAACCAACACCACCAACGGGTGAGTCTTGATGTCATTGTCACTCATTCGCCTCTTAGTCCTGATTTCCCCGGTGCTGGTTCCGATTCGGAAGAGGTTGGTTCCCTTGGGCTCAGAGAGGTGATAAGAAAGCAGCGCATTGTAGCCAGAGTCTGCGTCTACAGCCCGGATCTTGGCCACAAAGTAGCCCACTTCAGCAGAATAGGGAATGTTCTCACTGTTAACGGAGCCGTGCTCAGAATAGGGTGCGAGGATCCCGGGACTGTTGTCATTCTCATCCAGGATAAAAACGTTCACAGTCACGTTGCTGCTCAGCGGAGGAACACCAGAGTCTGTGGCCTGAACTTTAATCTGAAACGTTTTTAACTCCTCAAAGTTAAAAGACTGCAGGCTGACTATATCTCCAGTCTCTGAGTTGATGTTTACCATTGTAGACAGCGGCAGTGAGTTACTATGACTGTCTAAAAATGAATAGCTGACCTGGGCGTTTTCACTGACGTCAGTATCAACTGCAGTCACTGTTTTAATTGTTGTTCCTACTTGACTGTTCTCTTTCACATAAACATTAATCAAAGGCTCTGAGAAATGCGGTGCGTTGTCATTGACATCAGACACATGCACAGTAATAACACTGATGTTCGAGAGAGGCGGACTCCCTTCATCAGTAGCTGAAATGGTGACATTGTACTGAGGAGTGATTTCTCTGTCAAGAGGCCCGTCAACCACTAATGAATAATAGTTTTTGTAATTTTTCTCTAATTTGAATGGGACGTTATTTAATACTTCACACTTCACTTCACCATTTTTGCCACCATCTGTGTCGAGAACTGATACAAGCGCAACAGCAGTACCTACTTTAGCGTCCTCTTTCACTGTATTGAGCAGTGACGTCACAGTGATTTTGGGAGCATTGTCATTTAGATCTATGACTTCTACCAGTAATTTACAGTGATCAGATATCGGTGGTTGACCTTTGTCACTGGCCTCTGCACGGATCTCAAATGCTCGTCTGTCCTCGAAGTCGATTTTCCCTTTCACTGAAATGATCCCCGTGTCAGGGTCAATTCTGAAAATATCAAGAATATGATCTTGATCTTTACTACGAAGAGAATATACTATTTCACTGTGTGTGCCTTCATCAGCGTCAGTCGCATTTAAAGTGAAGACTGCCGTCCCAATGGGAATGTTTTCAATAATTTTAACTTTGTATAAAGTACTGCTGAATATCGGTGCATTATCATTACTATCTAGAACATTTATTTCGATCTCTGATGTGCCTGATTTCGGTGGATTTCCCCCGTCTATCGCGGTTAAAATGAGCCGTATTGTTGCCTGTTTCTCACGGTCTAAGGCTTTCTGCAGCACTAATTCAGCAGATATACTCTCCCCTCCTTTGTGTGTGGCAAGAGAGAAGTATTCGTTTGGACTGAGCTTATACATGCTAACATCATTCTTGCCTACATCCGCATCAGTTGCCTCTGATAAAGCGAATTTACGCCCCGTTAGAGTGTTCTCGGCAATGTCCAATATTTGTGATTTTGTGTTGAAAGACGGATAATTGTCATTAACATCTCTAATATCTATTTCAACACTGTAAAGTTTTAGTGGATTGTTTATGACAGCCTCTACGCTTACCGTGCATTTGGGTTCATCTGCACAGAGCTCCTCTCTGTCTATTCTCTCATTGACATAGAGAAAACCAGTTTTAAGATTTACGTCGAAATATTTTCTCTCTGATCCTGTAACAATTTGAAACATGCGGGACTCCAAGTCCTGGACATTGAGGTTAAGATCCTTAGCGATGTTTCCAACAGAAGTCCCCGGGTTTACCTCCTCTGAGACGGAGTAGGCGAGCTGCCCAGACACTGATTCCCAGTAACACTCCAGCAAAACAAGCGTTAGATATATTCCAATAGAGCTCCATCTACCCGGTAAATGCATAATTCCACAGAACGAGAATAAAACATAGATCCTATGTCGATGTGTCCGACGGTTATTCAGGCCAAGATGATGGGAACCAAATTACATGAAAGATATGATTGCTCGAATTCCGTCCGTCTTTCTCTGCGTCTCATTCAAACAAAGCCCAGAGAAAAATGATTACCCCTTGAATCTGGGAGGGGCATGGAGAGCTCAACGAGGAGGTCTCAATGTTATGGTCTACAGTGTCACCACATGGACATTTCAAATAACTACAATGCCTATAAATTAAGACACTGAAATTGCATTCACTGCTACTGAAATCCATCATATTTGAATGCTGAACCAAAAACGAAGTGTATTCATTCTGTTATTATCGCTGCTGGGGTATTTAAGTTAGCACAGTATAATCACCATCTATTTCAGCACCATGGACAGAGCAATGCTAGCCGCATGTGTTAAAGCAATGACCAAGAACAAACTTGAAGCGATGTGATATCAATAGACATGACTGTGTCTCTGAAGAAGATGCACGTTCAGAGATAACAAGAAAACGACCAAAACATAAATCCAATCCAATGAATGTGATTTAAGATGATGGCATTGGTATAGGCAGGGACTTTGCCCCTACACTACCCGGACACCCGCGAATACTGTTTACTTGATGATGATGGCGATGATGATGGTGGTGGTGTCAGAATTGTGCTAATCGATCAAGTCACCCGTATAACACAAACATGTCATAAGACACTGCTAAACAGTTAAAATCACTGTGTATTCAGTCAGGACCATGGACAGCGAAATATACACTAGACTAGAGCATTGGAGGCAAACATGACAGACGAGAAAAGCTAATAACAACCAAGATATATGCCTATATCAACGTAGAACATCTTAAATTATATCTGCTCCATTTGAACACAAACGCAAAGTCCAGTAAATATAATGTTTTGCAAATTTTGTACAAAACCGCATGATATTAAATTAGGTGAAAAATGCATTTTGGTTCTCAAATAAATCCTGGAGCCTCAATGAAAACGTCAACATATATTATGTTCTCAGTTCAGAAACATTATGCATACTTTAAGCACCATGGACAGTGCCTCCAACCAGAGAGTATAGGGTAGTTGTTTATAGAAATACAAATATTCAAATTAAACTAGGCATGGCTTACCTTCTCTTTGCTGGGTAAAGTCTGAGTCCGGTTAAAAGTATCTCCTCCATTAATACTGATCAGCTCCGCATCTACAGGCGGAAACGGCGCGGGGAAAACCACTACGTCACTCTTCAGCGTGTCTGAGCTGAAACACACGTCATACTGCTGAGTAGATTTAGAGTAGGACCAGCTCCCGTCAGGGTGGGTGGTGATCATTGGGGCGCTGTACCTGCTGAAACTGCTGTCTGTCCTGTGGCATTTGACAGCTATTAAACTGATGAGGCTCAGTAGAAAGATGACTGACACAGACGCAATGGCGATCAGCAAATACAGGTTTAAATCAGAGAAGCTCTCCTCCTTTATCGGCACGTGTCTGAACTGAGTCTGGATGTCAGCTGTGCTTTCAACCACCACTACATCAATAGACACAGTAGCTGACAGGGAGGGCTCTCCGTTATCACAAACCAGCACCACCAACGGGTGAGTCTTGACGTCATTGTCACTCATTCGCCTCTTAGTCCTGATTTCCCCGGTGCTGGTTCCGATTCGGAAGAGGTTGGTTCCTTTGGGCTCAGAGAGGTGATAAGAAAGCAGCGCATTGTAGCCAGAGTCTGCGTCTACAGCCCGGATCTTGGCCACAAAGTAGCCCACTTCAGCAGAATAGGGAATGTTCTCACTGTTAACGGAGCCGTGCTCAGAATAGGGTGCGAGGATCCCGGGACTGTTGTCATTCTCATCCAGGATAAAAACGTTCACAGTCACGTTGCTGCTGAGCGGAGGAACACCAGAGTCTGTGGCCTGAACTTTAAACTGGAACGTTTTTAACTCCTCAAAGTTAAAAGACTGCAGGCTGACTATATCTCCAGTCTCTGAGTTGATACAACTGATGAAATGGGAAGATATTTAGGAGAATTATCCAATAATGAATATGACAATTTTGCATTTTCATCTACGTCGGCATCATCTGCAGTTACTGTTTTGACAATATCTCCAACTGGGCTATTCTCCTTCACATAAATATTAATACTGCCGTCTGGGAAACGAGGCGCGTTGTCATTCACATCAGAAATGTGTACAGTGATAACACCATTGCTGGACAGAGGAAGCGTTCCTTCATCAGTAGCTATAATGGTAACATTGTACTGTGATGCGCTCTCTCTGTCAAGAGGCCCATCAACTATCAAAGAATAATAGTTTTTGTAATTTGATTTTAGTTTGAAAGGGACTGAATCACTGAGTTTACAGTTAGTAAGGCCATTCTGCCCACCATCCTTATCAGTCACTGTAACTAATGCGATCACTGTTCCAATTGCAACGTTTTCCTTCACTGGACTCGTGAGTGAAGTTATCGAGATTTCGGGAGCATTGTCGTTAATATCAACAACCTCAATCAACACTTTAGAAAAGCCGCTGCGGGGGGAAGAGCCTCTGTCTGTTGCTTGAACACGTAATTCATAAGCTGAAGTTTCTTCATGATCCAAATTTGCCTTTACAGTAATATGGCCACTTTGTGGGTCTATAGAGAATTTGTCCCCTGCATTTATATTGCTGCGTTTCATAAAAGAATATAGTATATCTGCATTTACACCTTCGTCTAAGTCGGAGGCGTCTAATTGCAATATATCTGTACCCAATGGCAGATTTTCATTCACGCTCACTTTGTACAACGGTTTGCTGAAAACAGGGGAATTATCATTGCCATCCAATACGTTAATAAGTATCTGTAAAGTCACCGATTTGGGAGGTTTTCCTCCATCTACTGCAGTCAGAATAAGCTTAACAACTGCCTGCTTCTCTCGATCCAAAGGTTTTTGCAGCAGTAACTCAGCAGACACACTATGCTCTCCATTTCTCTGTACATCCAGAGTAAAATATTCATTTTGACTCAGTTTGTAGATCTTTACTGAATTACTGCTCTGATCTGGATCGTTTGCTATTGGGAGAGGATACGTCTCTCCCGTTGAAGAAGACTCGGATATGTTAAATACATGATTTTGCTCAAGGAATGAGGGGGCGTTATCATTTATGTCAATAATGTTGACCTCAATGCGATAATGATTCATAGGATGGCTCAATAATGCCTCTATATTTAATGAGCACTTCAACAAATTCGGACAAAGCTCCTCTCGGTCTATCCTGTCATCTACAAACAACTCTCCTGTTCTTAAATTAGCCTCGAAATATCTCTTACTGTATCCCGATACAATCCGAAGACTCCGTTCCTCTAGTTCCTGTATTTTAATGTTTAAATCCTTAGCAAGATTCCCCACCACCGTGCCTTTGTCCACCTCCTCGGAAACGGAGTAGGATATCTGAGCTGCAGCCCAATCAGATAAACAAAGAAGAATGACGCACAGAATCCAGTCGGGCTGTCTGTTCTGTCGCCGACTCATCCTTTTGTGTATAAAGACCTTCAGCCAAATATTCCACACAGAGTAAAGCAATATGTAAGGGTTAATGTACGACGAGGTGTACATTATCACTTTTTAAGGGACGACGCGGAGGCGTGAACCGTCCGAGGCGAAGCCGAGGATGGTTTGCCTCCGCGAAGTCCCTTAAAAAGTGATAATGTTCACCTCGAAGTGCATTAACCCGCTTATACCATGGTCACTTGCCAACAAAACAATAAGACCAGTCATTTATATTTCCATGTGTAATAAATAAAGCAATCTAAATGGCTAAATGTCTGTTATTCATACTGTAAATCAGTCTTCCACGAAATAAAATAGTCCCTCCCACCTGCACCACCCTCCGTTTTAAAGCCGACTCAAACGTTAACTTTATCACAGGAATGCAGGTTTAACGATGTTTTGCGTTCTACATTAAATGAAGACATTACCGTTTGGCTGCTTGCTTTATTTTGTATGATAGATACGTATTGGCCAAGTATATTAACATTTAAGAGCGAAGAGTTTCAGGAAGTCAAACAGTGCAGCGGGGGCTCGCACTGCGTGTGCTGTATGTGGTGAAATGCCTCTCTCTCTCTCTCTCTCTCTCTCTCTCTCTCTCTCTCTCTCTCTCTCTCTCTCTCTCTTCTCCTCTTTGTCGCCGAGAAGAGCCTGGTGACGCGAGGTTAAAAATCTCCGAAACGAAAATCAAAATTGTAAATAAGAGTTATTTTTGATAAACTGAGCACACAGGGGTGATTTAAATAGTTACTTTGACCGACTCAATTTTTTTCTCAAGTTGCAAAAGTACCTTATTAACCCTTAACGGGGGTATAGAGCTCAAACTGCTCTCTTGATAACACTGTTGAAACTATGGCGCATTGATATGAATGGTGAACAGACCATTTGGCTGAACAACTTTACCAACTGTACATTATCACTTTTTAATGGACACCCTGCAGCCAATCAGAATCGAGTATTCACCCAGACCATGGTATAACTCCAGTTATGTCCTGAAGACAGCAAAGGTCCTTTCGTCTCGCAGTCATATACCGAGTGGTTTACTAACCCATCCCTACGCATAGAGGCAGTTTTTTTTCATGCACCGTCAACAGAGGAGGAGTTTGGCTGGAATTAATGCAGAGGCTTGTATGCATGGTCTCCAGCGACATCTAGTGTTTATTTGATATATAATGAAACACTGAAATACAGCACCACAGCATAAGTTACGATTTATAGGCCAAGTCTCAAGTCATCATTGGAGTCGATGAAGTAGAAACGTAGATATACACTATCAGAGAGAAGGGATGGGCATGTGTTGAAGAATAACTGCAAGATAGCAACATAAAAATTTATTAAACGTTATTTGTTACACCACAAAATCCTACTGCATACCGCTCACAGTTCATTTAAATAATAATTGAACCAATACAGAAATGTTGAAATTATAATCATAAACCTCTTAGTATAGGCATCATGTTCCTGTTGTGAATGGCTAAATGCCAAACATGATCCAAGCAGACCTTCACGAACCCTCTGGAATGGCTGTATAAGCTTGGACAAGCGGTGGGCAGATTAGCTGTGCTTTGTTGATAATAAAACATAATTAATTATGAATGAATTATGAATTAATTGTTTTATAATAATTTTCATTCCTGAAAATATACCTGATTGCGAAGGAGAATGATAGTATGCAAATGTAATGAAAATATTGACTCAAACACACTGTAGAATTGTTTTGAACAATGGACAAACAACTGATTCAGCACCATGGAGAGCGCAATTCCCATGAAGCAGCACCAAACCATGGATTATCTATTTTGTAAGCTGTTGCCGTTACTAATGGGCCAATAAGTCAATGAGAACGGGTTGCATGTACTAAAGGGAATAATGTTGAAGCTATTTTTTAAATCAGCAATATTAGAAAGCCCTCTAAACTTCCTGCCAACAAAGGAACATGAAAATCATGGAATAACAGTATATTTTGTTTTAAAAATGAGATGATCTACCTTCTGTGTGTTAGGGTAAAGCGAAAACAATAAAATAAATTATAAACTATGAGCCTAGAATTGTATGTGTCATCACTCTTACCTTCTCCTTGCTGGGTAAAGTCTGAGTCCGGTTAAAAGTGTCTCCTCCGTTAATACTGATCAGCTCCGCATCTACAGGAGGAAACGGCGCGGGGAAAACCACTACGTCACTCTTCAGCGTGTCTGAGCTGAAACACACGTCATACTGCTGAGTAGATTTAGAGTAAGACCAGCTCCCGTCAGGGTGGGTGGTGATCATTGGGGCGCTGTACCTGCTGAAACTGTTGTCTGTCCTGTGGCATTTGACAGCTATTAAACTGATGAGGCTCAGTAGAAAGATCACTGACACAGACGCAATGGCGATCAGCAAATACAGGTTTAGATCAGAGAAGCTCTCGTCCTTTATCGGCACGTGTCTGAACTGAGTCTGGATGTCAGCTGTGCTTTCAACCACCACTACATCAATAGACACAGTAGCTGACAGGGAGGGCTCTCCGTTATCACAGACCAACACCACCAATGGGTGAGTCTTGACGTCATTGTCACTCATTCGCCTCTTAGTCCTGATTTCCCCGGTGCTGGTTCCGATTCGGAAGAGGTTGGTTCCCTTGGGCTCAGAGAGGTGATAAGAAAGCAGCGCATTGTAGCCAGAGTCTGCGTCTACAGCCCGGATCTTGGCCACAAAGTAGCCCACTTCAGCAGAATAGGGAATGTTCTCACTGTTAACGGAGCCGTGCTCAGAATAGGGCGCGAGGATCCCGGGACTGTTGTCATTCTCATCCAGGATAAAAACGTTCACAGTCACGTTGCTGCTGAGCGGAGGAACACCAGAGTCTGTGGCCTGAACTTTAAACTGGAACGTTTTCAACTCCTCAAAGTTAAAAGACTGCAGGCTAACTATATCTCCAGTCTCGGAGTTGATGTTTACCATTGTAGACAGCGGCAGTGAGTTACTATGACTGTCTAAAAATGAATAGCTGACCTGGGCGTTTTCACTGACGTCAGTATCAACTGCAGTCACTGTCTTAATAGTCGTTCCTACTTGACTGTTCTCTTTCACATAAACATTAATCAAATGCTCTGAGAAATGTGGTGCGTTGTCATTAACATCAGACACATGCACAGTAATAACACTGATGTTCGAGAGAGGCGGACTCCCTTCATCAGTAGCTGAAATGGTGACATTGTACTGAGGAGTGATTTCTCTGTCAAGAGGCCCGTCAACCACTAATGAATAATAGTTTTTGTAATTTGTCTCTAGTTTGAAGGGGACGTTATTTAATACTTCACACTTCACTTCACCATTTTTGCCACCATCTGTGTCGAGAACTGATACAAGCGCAACAGCAGTGCCTACTTTAGCGTCCTCTTTCACTGTATTGAGCAGTGACGTCACAGTGATTTTCGGAGAATTGTCATTTAGATCTATGACTTCTACCAGTAATTTACAGTGATCAGACATCGGTGGTTGACCTTTGTCACTGGCCTCTGCACGGATCTCAAAAGCTCGTCTGTCCTCAAAGTCGATTTTCCCTTTCACTGAAATGATCCCCGTGTCAGGGTCAATTCTGAAAATATCAAGAATGTGATCTTGATCCTTACTACGAAGAGAATATACTAATTCACTGTTTGTGCCTTCATCAGCGTCAGTCGCATTTAAAGTGAAGACTGCCGTCCCAATGGGAATGTTTTCAATAATTTTAACTTTGTATAAAGTACTGCTGAATATCGGTGCATTATCATTACTATCTAGAACATTTATTTCGATCTCTGATGTGCCTGATTTCGGTGGATTTCCCCCGTCTATCGCGGTTAAAATGAGCCGTATTGTTGCCTGTTTCTCACGGTCTAAGGCTTTCTGCAGCACTAATTCAGTAGATATACTCTCTCCTCCTTTGTGTGTGGCAAGAGAGAAGTATTCGTTTGGACGGAGCTTATACGTGCTAACGTCATTCTTGCCCACATCCACATCAGTTGCCTCTGATAAAGCGAATTTACGCCCCGCTAGAGTGTTCTCTGCAATGTCCAATATTTGTGATTTTGTGTTGAAAGACGGAGAATTGTCATTAACATCTCTAATATCTATTTCCACACGGTAAAGCTTTAGTGGATTGTTGATCACAGCCTCTACGCTTACCGTGCATTTGGGTTCATCTGCACAGAGCTCCTCTCTGTCTATTCTCTCATTGACATAGAGAAAACCAGTCTTAAGATTTACCTCGAAATATTTTCTCTCTGATCCTGTAACAATCTGAAACATACGGGACTCCAAGTCCTGGACATTGAGGTTAAGATCCTTAGCGATGTTTCCAACAGAAGTCCCCGGGTTTACCTCCTCTGAGACGGAGTAGGCGAGCTGCCCAGACACTGATTCCCAGTAACACTCCAGCAAAACAAGCGCTAGATATATTCCAATAGAGCTCCATCTAACCGGTAAATGCATAATTCCACAGAACGAGAATAAAACATAGATCCTATGTCGATGTGTCCGACGGTTATTCAGGCCAAGATGATGGGAACCAAATTACATGAAAGATATGATTGCTCGAATTCCGTCCGTCTTTCTCTGCTTCTCATTCAAACAAAGCCCAGAGAAAAATGATTACCCCTTGAATCTGGGAGGGGCATGGAGAGCTCAACGAGGAGGTCTCAATGTTATGGTCTACAGTGTCACCACATGGACATTTGGAATAACTACAATGACTATAAAGTAAGACGCTGAAATTACATTCACTGCCACTCAAATCCATCCAATTTGAATGCTGAACCGTATTAATTCTGCTATCATTGCCAGGCTCATTTAAGTTAGCACAGTGATCACCATCTATTTCAGCACCATGGACAGAGCAATGCTATGCCGCATGCCGGCATCGTGTTAAAGCAATGACCAAGAACAAACTTGAAATGATGTGATATCAATAGACATGACTGTGTCTCTGAAGAAGAAGAACACGTTCAGAGATAACAAGAAAACGACCAAAACATAAATCCAATCCAATGAATGTGATTAATGAAAGATGATGAAAGACGGGGGTCGCGTTGGTAGGCAGGGACTTTACCGCTACACTACCCGGACGCCCGCGAATACTCTTTACTTGATGATGGTGGTGGTGATGATGATGATGATGATGATGGTCAGAATTGTGCTAATCTATAGATCAACTCACCCGTATAACACAAACATGTCATAAGACACTGCTAAACATTACAAATCACTGTGTATTCAGTCAGGACCATGGACAGCGAAATATACAAGAGCATTGGAGGCAAAAATGATTGAGGAGAAAAGCTAATAACAACCAAGATATATGAGTATATCAACTTAGAACATCTTCAATTATAGCTTCTCCATTTTAACCCTTGTGTGGTGTTCATGTTTTTGTTACTCAGCCAATGTTTGCGGGTCTGGTGGACCCGCCGCATTATTGGGTTTTTAAATCAATACAGCCATAACAATTTATGTAAAGATACTTACCAGATGTTTAATTTATCCCAATTACTAGCAATGAAGAGAGCATATGGTTAATATTGATCATTTACCTCTGTTAGATCACATTTATCAAAGTGCTATCCGTTTTTTATGATAAAATGGGAAAAAAGGAAAAAAGCTTCTCTCTCTTCAAAAATGATCTCTAAGGCCCTCTGAGCAGAGAATCTTTCCGCCATCTTGAGATGCAGAGCCACACAAAGCAATGAAGGCAGCGCAAGAAAATACAGAATGGTTCATTCATACATATAAGATGTACGGGTCCAGTGGACCCGGACATCTTATATGTAATAGAAATGTGTAGGGGGGGTGTATGGTGTGTGGTCATTAAATATGTATTCTGATTTATGTTCTTCACAGAAAATGAGCCAAAGTCAGTGAGTCTCAGTTTGAAAAATTAATTAATTGTATCATTTTTCTTTTAATAAAAAATGAAAACGGGTCCCACAGACCCGAACACCACACAAGGGTTAACACAAACGCAATGTCCAGTAAATATAATTATTGCGGCTGTAGGCAGTCCAAAAAACCCGCGAGGAGCTAAACATGAGAGGAAAACACTGTGACGCGCATAGTAAAATAATTCAGTTCCACTCCAATAGCTGCGTTTTAACATGCATCGTTTACTTCAAAACACACAGAAAAAATACATTATGGTACAGGTACCGAGTCTGATTTTGTGTGTAGAAATGCGGTCAAAGAAAAGTATCCACTCCCAAGCTCACCCCCTCTCTCTCTGACAATGCACAAACAGGTGAACAGGTGAAGACAATCATTATCACTACCACTCACACCCAGCCCATGGTGACCACGCCCACCACCATGACAGTGAATAATAATGAGTGTAGAAAACACAGGAGTCTTACAGCTCCTACAATAATGTTTTGCAAATTTTGGACAAAACCGCATGCTATTAAATTAGGTGAAAAATGCATTTTGGTTCTCAAATAAATCCTGGAATAGCCTCAATGAAAACGTCAACATATATTATGTTCTCAGTTCAGAAACATTATCTATACTTTAAGCACCATGGACAGTGCCTCCAACCAGAGAGTAGTTGTTCATAGAAATACAAATATTCAAATTAAACGAGGCATGGCTTACCTTCTCTTTGCTGGGTAAAGTCTGAGTCCGGTTAAAAGTGTCTCCTCCATTAATACTGATCAGCTCCGCATCTACAGGCGGAAACGGCGCGGGGAAAACCACTACGTCACTCTTCAGCGTGTCTGAGCTGAAACACACGTCATACTGCTGAGTAGATTTAGAGTAAGACCAGCTCCCGTCAGGGTGGGTGGTGATCATTGGGGCGCTGTACCTGCTGAAACTGTTGTCTGTCCTGTGGCATTTGACAGCTATTAAACTGATGAGGCTCAGTAGAAAGATGACTGACACAGACGCAATGGCGATCAGCAAATACAGGTTTAAATCAGAGAAGCTCTCCTCCTTCATCGGCACGTGTCTGAACTGAGTCTGGATGTCAGCTGTGCTTTCAACCACCACTGCATCAATAGACACAGTAGCTGACAGGGAGGGCTCTCCGTTATCACAAACCAGCACCACCAATGGGTGAGTCTTCACGTCATTGTCACTCATTCGCCTCTTAGTCCTGATTTCCCCGGTGCTGGTTCCGATTCGGAAGAGGTTGGTTCCCTTGGGCTCAGAGAGGTGATAAGAAAGCAGCGCATTGTAGCCAGAGTCTGCGTCTACAGCCCGGATCTTGGCCACAAAGTAGCCCGCTTCAGCAGAATAGGGAATGTTCTCACTGTTAACGGAGCCGTGCTCAGAATAGGGTGCGAGGATCCCGGGACTGTTGTCATTCTCATCCAGGATAAAAACGTTCACAGTCACGTTGCTGCTGAGCGGAGGAACACCAGAGTCTGTGGCCTGAACTTTAAACTGGAACGTGTTTAACTCCTCAAAGTTAAAGGACTGCAGGCTGACTATATCTCCAGTCTCTGAGTTGATGTTTACCATTGTAGACAGCGGCAGTGAGTTACTATTACTGTCTAAAAATGAATAGCTCATCTGGCCATTTTCACTGTCGTCAGTATCAACTGCAGTCACTCTTTTAATAATTGTTCCGACTTGACTGTTCTCTTTAACATAAACATTAATTAAAGGCTCTGGAAAATGCGGCGCGTTGTCATTGACATCAGCTATGTGTACAGTGACATACTTTGTGGTAGAAAGAGGCGGGATCCCTTCATCAGTAGCTGTGATGGTAACATTGTACTGAGAAGCGCTCTCTCTGTCAAGAGGGCCATCCACTACCAAAGAATAATAGTTCTTATAATTTGTCTCCAATTTAAAGGGGACTTTATTTGCTACATTACATTTCACGTCACCGTTTTTGCCCCCATCTTTATCAAGTACAGCAACTAGTGCAATAGCAGTGCCTACTTTAGCGTCCTCGTTCACTGAGTTTACAAGTGACGTCACAGTGATCTTAGGAGCATTGTCATTTAGGTCCACCACTTCTACCAACACTTTACAATGAGCAGACATCGGAGGCTGGCCTTTGTCACTGGCCTGCACACGGATTTCAAAAGCAGAATTTCTTTCAAAATCAATGTTACCCTGTACAGTAATTGCGCCCGTGTGCGGATCAATGTTGAACATTTCCAAAATATGATCTTCCTCATTTTTACTAATAGAGAAAACGACTTCACTATTCATACCCTCGTCTACGTCAGTGGCATTCAATGTAAGTATTATGGTCCCAGTTGGTGTGTTTTCAAATACACATGCTTTATATAACGACATACTAAAAGTCGGAGCATTATCATTATTATCTAAAACATTAACTATAATATCCAAAGTACCTGATCTCTGTGGATTCCCTCCGTCTAAAGCAGTCAAGCTGAGTTTGACCACTGGCTCTTTCTCTCGATCTAAAGCTTTCTGCAGCACCAATTCTGCAGAAACCCTCTCTCCCCCTTTGTGCACAGCTAAGGCAAAATGTTCATTGGGGCTCAGCGTGTATGTACTGACGCCGTTCTTTCCTACATCCACATCGATGGCATTAATTAAGGGGAATTTTACACCGGGTAATGTATTTTCAGCTATGTCTATCGTTTGAGATTTTTCACGAAAAGATGGTGCATTGTCATTTACATCTATGATTATGACTTCCACACGGTAAAGCTTTAATGGGTTGTTTATCACGGCTTCTACACCGACTGTACATTTGGGTTCTTCTGCACACATCTCCTCTCTGTCTATTCTTTCATCAACATAGAGCATGCCGGTCTTTAGATTTACTGAGAAATATTTTGTTTCAGACCCGCTAACAATCTGGAACATACGGGATTCCAAATCCTGGACATTGAGGTTTAGATCCTTGGCGATATTTCCAACAGATGTCCCTGGGTTCACCTCCTCTGCCACGGAATATGAGAGCTGTCCGCATACCGCTTCCCAGTAACACTCCAGCAGCAAAAATATCAGATATGTCCCAACGTAGCTCCTCCTTATACTCGATAGAAACATGATTCCATTCAGTCTCAAGAAAACACCGACCCAAATGTTATCGTTCCTTCAAAACAATCCCAAATAAAAGCGAAAAAATATGTATATTTTTTCAGTTGCATCCAGAGAGATGTTTCATTGTCACACCGTACTATCCCGTCTTTCGTCTCGTTATAACAAAGCCGAGCCCAGTGAAACGATCTACCGACTTTGGGAGGAGCCTCACTCACGCTCCCAAAGAGAGCTTCTCGGTATTACGGTCTTCACTGTCACCACGTGGTCATTTGAGATAACTACATCAAATTCAGTCATGCCATCTATTAGAAAAATCTACGTTTCTAACATGACATGGCAAGTGTTATTAGAGTTAACTCACTGACTGATTGATCTCCTTCTATTTTATATTGCAACATTTTAATTAAACAAATACGCATATTATTGTCCAGTCATATTCAATCCTATTAATGATGAATTATGAAGATATGCGCCAGTGTGAAATATGTATACAGCTGCAACCCACGTCATAACACATGCGCATTATGATTTTCCAAGTGTGATAGACTGCGTCACCTAACGAAACATTGTAGTATGCAGGCTGGATATTGAGGGAAAATAATGCATATCCACAATATTTCATTCAACACTGTTCACACAACAATGTTCCGGGACAGCCCAAGGCGCTTGCCAAAGCGTGGCTCTGAGACGAGTTTAGGAGTGAGAACGTGTTCTTCAGAATATAGGCCATAGCCTATACTGAAAAAATGCTATTGTTATGAGACAAAAAAAAGTTAATGTTTGGTTTCAGCACCATGGACAAGGGCAGTGCTTCCAACTGAAAAGTACAGAAGAGGTAGGCTAATTGTTTATATAGCTAAATAACAATATTCAAATTAAAGGAAGCACCTTCTCTTTGCTAAAGTCTGATTCCGGTTAAAAGCTAATAAATATTGTTTCTTTCAGCACCACGGAGAGCGACATAGGCCTACCCGACATGGCTTTGTATAAAGCAAGTGTGTGAATGAAACCAGGCCCATGATGGGTCTGTTTGAAGACAATTATATACATTTAAATGTCCGAGCAATAAGAGTAATATTGTTTAAAGGGCATTACGTACCTTCTCTTTGCTGGGTAAAGTCTGAGTCCGGTTAAACGTTTCCCCTCCATTAATACTGATCAGCTCCGCATCTACAGGCGGAAACGACGCGGGGAAAACCACTACGTCACTCTTCAGCGTGTCTGAGCTGAAACACACGTCATACTGCTGAGTAGATTTAGAGTAAGACCAGCTCCCGTCAGGGTGGGTGGTGATCATTGGGGCGCTGTATCTGCTGAAACTGTTGTCTGTCCTGTGGCATTTGACAGCTATTAAACTGATGAGGCTCAGTAGAAAGATCACTGACACAGACGCAATGGCGATCAGCAAATACAGGTTTAAATCAGAGAAGCTCTCCTCCTTTGTCGGCACGTGTCTGAACTGAGTCTGGATGTCAGCTGTGCTTTCAACCACCACTACATCAATAGACACAGTAGCTGACAGGGAGGGCTCTCCGTTATCACAAACCAGCACCACCAGCGGGTGAGTCTTGATGTCATTGTCACTCATTCGCCTCTTAGTCCTGATTTCCCCGGTGCTGGTTCCGATTCGGAAGAGGTTGGTTCCCTTGGGCTCAGAGAGGTGATAAGAAAGCAGCGCATTGTAGCCAGAGTCTGCGTCTACAGCCCGGATCTTGGCCACAAAGTAGCCCACTTCAGCAGAATAGGGAATGTTCTCACTGTTAACGGAGCCGTGCTCAGAATAGGGTGCGAGGATCCCGGGACTGTTGTCATTCTCATCCAGGATAAAAACGTTCACAGTCACGTTGCTGCTGAGCGGAGGCACACCAGAGTCTGTGGCCTGAACTTTAAACAGGAACGTTTTTAACTCCTCAAAGTTAAAAGACTGCAGGCTGACTATATCTCCAGTCTCTGAGTTGATGTTTACCATTGAGGCGATCTGGGTGTTCTTCTGGAAACTATCAATTATAGAGTACATTGTCTTTGCGTTTTCATTCAAATCTGCATCAAACGTCGTCATAGTATGAATAATAGCCCCCACTGGACTATTTTCTTTCACATAAATATTAATAGTGGGTTCAAGGAAATGAGGAGCGTTGTCATTAACATCAGAAACGTGAACGGTAATAACGCTAGTTCTCGAAAGAGGCGGGCTCCCCTCATCTGTCGCTGTAATTGATACATTATACTGGGAAGCACTTTCCCTATCAAGATGCCCGTCAACCACCAAGGAATAATAATTTTTGTAATTCGATTTCAATTTAAATGGCACAGAGCCAGTGAGCTTACAGTTCGTGATGCCATTTCTGCCTCCATCTTTATCAGTTATAGTCACCAAAGCGACAACTGTTCCTATTTCAGCGTCCTCTTTTACTGGACTCATGAGTGATGACACCAAGATTTCTGGAGAATTATCATTGACATCAATAACTTCTACTAAAACCTTGCCACGAGCACTGCGAGGAGGTGTGCCTTTGTCTCGTGCTTGCACACGAATTTCATATGCTTGAGTTTCTTCATAATCAATATTCCCCTTTACAGTAATTTCACCAGTTTCATCGTTCAGGGAAAATTTGTCATCTGGTTTTAAACGCCCCTCTTCTGTAAAAGTGTAGACAAGCTGACTATTGACACCTTCATCTAAATCAGTAGCGCTCAGCGTTAATAATGTGGCTCCAATCTTGGTATTTTCAACAACGTGAACCTTGTAGAGAGGGTTACTGAACAATGGGAAATTATCATTCACGTCAATTACATTCACGGTTATCTGCAAAGTCCCTGACCTGGCAGGTTTACCTCCATCTACAGCGGTCAGTGTGAGTTCAATAACAGCCTGTTTCTCTCTGTCTAAAGCTTTCTGCAGCACCAGTTCAGCAGACGCACTCTGCTCTCCACTGCTCTGCACATCCACGGTGAAGTATTCATTTGCGCTCAGCTTGTAGCTCTTTACCGAGTTACTGCCTATGTCTGCGTCATGCG